>NW_023494810.1:34056354-34168854 GCF_904425465.1 Colossoma macropomum | reverse complement strand
TAAAAACTAAAGTCAGTACGTACACAAAAACAACGAGCCTGAGGTCATTTAAGGCGAGAATACACAGTACTAAAGCAAATGGGCTTAACTAGACGGTGTGCATTACACTCTTAAAAAAGACGGTTCTTCAAGGGTTCTTTAGTAAAGACAGTGGTTCTGTATAGAACCACGAACACTCAAAGAACCATGTGCGTGCTTAAATGGTTCTCTGCATGGTGAAATGAGTCTTCAGATCACAGATATGAGCTAAACTCTCCTGTACAGCCCTGCGTGGCTCCTCAGTTCAGTTTTACCCTCTTTTTTGATTGGTTACCTCGTTAAAAGCGTCACATGACACGCAGAGATTTTCAGCTGAAGTTGAACATCTTTCAGTTTGGAGTGGAAACTCAGGTGAGGCTGTTTGGTTGAATTGTTGGTGCGTTTTCCAGGCAGCAGTCTCAGCTTTTGTTTACAAAGAGACCAGATATGAATTAACATTTTTTGTTTCCTATGTTTACTATTTACACTTCCACATTAATGAACACAGAAATGTGAGAATGGTCTGTCAAGTCTATTAGAGATTGCTGAACATCTCCACGCGGTTTGAGGCGAGACTGATGATTTAGGGATGTGGTTAGCAAACTGCTAATAATTGGTAGCTACATGAGCCTCATCACTTCAGGGCTACAACAAAATAAATAACAGATTTTTTTGCCAGTTGCTATAATTTAAGATCTCTCTCTCTATCTCTCTCTCTCTCTCTCTCTCCCTGCAGATGCCTGGCGCTCGTGGAAGTGGGTGACCCGTGTGTGTGACGTGAGGGAGCTGCACCGGCGGCTACAGCTGCGCAGGCCGGAGGAAACCGGAGGAAACAACGTGGTGCATATCAAACAGAAACATTACCATAACGGACACCCGAGCCCACGCAGACTCTAACACAGACACGCAGTCCAGCAGGTCCCCGAGCGACGCGCCAGTCTGCAGTTACACAGCACGATGTGGCTTTCAAACAGCTAAACGTCTTGTGTTAGCATAACACTTAGGCAGCTAGTGTTAACTAGCACATCTAGCATCACAGCTAGTAGGATTGCCAGCTCTGAAGGATTAACTGAGGCCTCCTAGAGGTCTAAAAATGCTGCCCCTGAGATTTTAATACATTTTAAATACATTAACAGCTAAGTGTGCAGTGAAGGTGAGTTTAGGGCTGTGACGATCATAAGTGGCTCCTAACTGAGGACAGAAACAGCTTGAGCTCAAATAAACAAACGCCACTCGCCGCTAGAGAACCTGTAGAGAGGAGAATTGCCGCTCTGTAATGTCTTCCAGGTTTCTTGAACACTAGAGGGCGCTCGCGAGCGAGTCCAAAATGAATGGGTTAATATGGACCATTTGAACAAAATCATAGTTTATAAATGATTAAACATTTATAAATACAATCATTTCCTGAACACAGAACAACATGAAACATTTTGACACTGCTGTTATATTTTAAAGAGCTTTTAAACTCGAGTTATAGGAGTTTAAAACGGCACCTCATGTACGTTCATGTCGTCTATGAGCGCAAACAGCCAATGAGCTGCTCCGCTCGCCAACCAATCAGCGCTTAGTAGCAGTAAGGTTAGCGTCCTGCTGCCCAAAACCCGTTTACCATAGAAAAAAGGAAACATACAGGTGAGTTTTCTTTGCTTTTTTAGTGAAATCCATCCTTCTACTTTCTAAAATGAAAGGAAAGTTCTGGTTCAGTGATTAGAAACTATTTTAACTTTTCGTTTTTAGCCGTTTAGCCCCGTTCATCGAGGACTCGCGAGCGCCCTCTGGCGTTTTGCAGTCCTGTTTTTGATATAATGGGGGAAATAGGAAGTGGCCACACTCCTCATGAACCGGCTTTGTCGCCGCCGGCCTCTAAAGGTCACCAACGAACATCGAATAAACAAACGTCGCTCACCGCCGCTTGTGTTGTGCTAGCATAACTCCTGGGTAGCTAGCTAGCTAGTTTAACCTTTAGCTGTCCATTGAACTTCTAAGCTAGTTTGACACATGTGGGTCCTTCTAACTTAATTCCTGGGTCTATTTATACATCATGATTTACAGGCCAAGTTAATGATGGTTAATGATTAAGTTAACAACCTGACTTCAACTGCAAACATAGTCCAAGTAAGCCTAACCCAAATCCTGACCACAAGGGGGCGCAGAACCTGAAAGCACATCATGCCCTGAAACTGCAGGTCTAGAACTGCTGCCGGCACAACGGTCGTCCACACAGACGCCACATAAATACACAACAGAAGCAGTAAACTCGATGCACATCGTACGTCTGGACTTATCTGGATTGACTTGGTGGTCAGGCCGCAGCTGCAGATTGGCGCGTTCAGGTCAGTTGACCTGTGACCTGCGCTACACTCTCTGACCTGTGCTCGCAGGCTGTGTGTTTTAACGACAGCAGGACTGAAGGCACAGTGTTTTTTTTGTTTGTTTGTTTTCTTCCAAACGGTGACGCCTGTGTGACCTGTCTGTAAACGTCCAGCCTACCATCCAGCAGCTCTCTGTTTTACTTCGGACAGGGACCGGACCCAACTTGCACTTTTTTCTGCCCGAGGTATTCCATTTTTTGATGATTAGATGTTTATTTTGCTTGCCGATGTCTGTTTTTACGAGTTTTTGTGGGGACGTGTTAGTTTTGTACGGGGCGGGGCTGCAGGTGGGAGTCAGAATCTGCATTTTTAAAGGGGGGGGTGGTGAATTTATGTATCGGGGAAAAACATTTTGTGTCTATTTTAGGAAAAAAAAAATGGCATGCCCACAAAACTTTAGTACTGTGGTGCAGTTTCAATTGTAATGGTGCAAAAACGTGCGGGGCGGGGTAGATATTTTTGTGTGACATCATCAGCATGGGCAGGTTCCTCCTAGATCTGTTGTTGTAATTGGATTTGTTGTACATGGATATGGAGACGTCTAATGGGTTTCGTTTGTTTTGTTACTGATTAATTAATGAATTAATTAATTTATTTATAGTAAAATCGTGTGTGCTGTTGTGGGATACTAATGTCTGCATCTACAAAAGCTGTTAAAGGATGAAAACAGTTTAAGCTGGAAGAGAAGCGTCTCCTTCAGTGCCCGACTGTCCAAACGTTTTTGTGAAGATGTTTGTGTGTGTTTGATTAAAAGGTGGAGTCGAACCGTGAACCCACTCCGACTTCTCTCTTCTTTAAAGGAACGTTTTGTTGCAAAAGTCCAGTTTACGCAGTTTTCAGCCCCGTTCCTTCAGTGTAGCTTTTCAGCCCAGAAATGTTTGGTGTCCGAAGTTCTGCTACGTTAATTTTAGCGCTGGAGCTACGAGGCTAACGTAGCTAACAGGTAATGGATGTGTTTGACTTAACTCGGAAACGGGAAGCCAGAATTCGTAATTAGGCCACTTTCGACCTTTGTGCGCTCAGTCACGTTCGTAGCTTAAGCTTCCAAAGCTGCTTTACCACTGCATGGTACGGACTCGACTCGACTCGACTCGCATTTTTTGGTTTTCCACTAGGCAAATCTGGTATCTGGTACTGGGTATTATTTATGGAACCACCTCCATTGAGGTTCCAAGCGAGCTGAGCCGATATAAGAAGGTGACGTAAAAACGCTACAGACTGCTGATTGGTCGGAGAGAATCGCTAAACACATATGCTAACATTAGCTACCAGGTTAGCGTAGCTTCTTGCATCGCCTTTTTTAAGCAACCAGAATCGACTCATCTGAACTCTGATGTAGTTTTTCCCAAACTCTCCTGTTTTTTCAGCAGTCTTTTGTCTCGCTGCCTCTTCTGAACAAAATCTTTCCTTCTTCATGTCACGGCAGTTTCATTTGGCATCGCTGTGACGACCAGCTACATTGAGGGGGCGCTATATCTGCGGTGGAAAACGTAGTAGCTGATACCAGAAGCGAGTCGAGCCGTACCATGCAGTGGAAAAATGGCTAAAGTGGGAAAAGAAAACATGGACTTTTCCATGTAAATGAGTATTTTTAGCAACAGGCTAGTCAGCTCATGTTAGTGATATGAGTGACAGCTTTAACATTATGGGCAATACGACAATATTTATCGTTATCGTGATTAATGATGTCACAGTAAGCTCTTCTGAGCGTATCCTGGATATCTTGAGTACCTAAAACACTTCATGATGTATGTATTTACTTTCTCTAAACAATGAACTTGACTGATCTAAAGCTAACACTGCTGTAATCTTAGAATAGAACTAGATTAGTGGTGCTTTATTACTGCTGACTGTGTGAACTGTTTGTATCTAATGTTGGACCCAGAGTTGAGGACCCCTTCCCGACTTTCCGAGTAGGAATTTCCATTTGAGGGCACACTTCCTTCGGCATTATACCATGCAGCAGTTAGCTCCATGTCTATATCATCAAGCACTCGCCTCAAACCGGGTGGAGCTGATCAGTAATCTGCTGTGTATGTATTCAGACAGATAATTATACTAATCTCATTATCTAATATCAGCTACTTATCTCAGATATGACTGATAACTGAAAGGCTGTTTATCTGATTTTTAGTTCTTCAAAATTAAATTTAGATTTTTTTTCTTTTAGCTTCCCTTATACTGACACTCCAAAAAGACATTTTGTGTTGTCCAGTCTTGGCTCGTTGAAAAGGCAGCAACCCTCAGTAAATCCTTTACTCGCTAAAGTGCTAAAGAGAATTAATTCTGCTGTTTACAGTCGTATTCTTTAGATCAGGGGTGTCAAACTCAACCACTAAAAGAGCCATATTACATAATCTCAGCAAATCCATGGGCCAGCTGTTTTCATTTCATTTCTACTTAGCATTTTGCCATGACCTGAACGGGCCATCGTTTATTCAAAATAGGCCTTGAATACCTATTCAAAAATAATTATAAATAAAAATAAGTTTTATACGGAGCCCCGCTGATGACATCCTGTATAAATAAAAATAATGCGTGCCCACGACTTAGTAAGGCGTGGGAATGAGATGATTACGTCGTGGCCACGCCTTAGTAAAGTGTGGGAACGAGACCCTGATGCGTGGCCACGACTTAGTAAGCCGTGATCTCGTTTCCACGCTTTACTAAGTCGTGGCCACGGCTTAATCGTCTCATTCCCACGCCTTCCTAAGTCGTGGCCACGCATTAGGATATCGTTCCCACGCCTTACTAAGTCGTGGCCACGCATTATTTTTATTTATACAGGATGTCACAGCGGGGCTCCGTAGTTTTACATATTATTATTATTTTTTTTAAATACCTATTTGCTTGAACTAGACCAGGCATCTTTTGTGTAACCGCTGGCCCATAGATTGTTGTTGGGGAAGGGGGGCAGAACCATAGATAAACATATCTAGATGCCGCGTTGTCTGCTGTTCTCTATCTGAGGCGATACGTCTGCACGTCCGCCATGTTGGAGAGGTCCAGATCCGCCTGTGAACAAACTCACTTGTACTGAGAGACGAAGAGCCCCAGGATTAAATCAGCCACAACTTCCTTATTACTCAACCGATTTTCACCAGATCTGTTTAGTTATAATCCTCAGACACAGATTAATCCAGGCTGCACGGATCTGCTCTCTGTATCTTTTATTACTGTAATAACTGATCGAGCTAATTAGCCGTCCGGACCAGCGGGACAGTATTCAGTCTGACGTCAAAACCGAGTTTAGCACGGGAAACACAATCAGACACATCAGCAAATCCATCAATGTGTGAATCACTTCTAATCTTAATACACATAAAAATAAAATAAACCCCCCAAAACACAGTAAGAAGGACGAAGCTGAAGTTGGCTTCCTATTCGCCAGCTTCTTCTTCGAGTTTTCCCGTTCCACCTTAAATGGCGCAGCAGTCACTTTCTGGCGCCTGAAGCTGCACCATTTAAGGTGGAACGGGAAAATTCGAACAAGAAGCTGGAAAATAAGAAGCTAACTTCAGGTTCGTCTAAGAAGGCGCTACACGGATTAAGGAATGCCATAACTTACCGCTACAAAGCTTTAACCATCACTGTAAAGAGGAAAAACAATCACATCAACAGGTTCAGCAGCGATGTTGACCGCCTCAAAATGGCGGCGCCGTTGACGTGCCTGGCTGGACCCAACGCGGCATCTAGGTATGTATGCAGATATGCAACATAGTGCGATAGATATACATATCTATGTATGTATATCTATCGCACTGTTGCAGTGCATGCTGGGGACTGCAGTGCATCTCAGGGTAAAATGGGCTAATAATAATAAGAGAACATTTTAATAATTTCGCGGGCTGAATAGGACTGTGTCACAGGCCTGACTTGGCCCGCAGGCCTTGGGTTTGACACATGGGCTCTAGATGCGAAAGGCAGACAATGATAGACGAGGACTTTTACTTTGGAAAGTAAGCTCTGGAGATTCCCATACCAAATAGTGTGCCGCACACACCTCAGTGCTCTTTATAAGGGTATTTTATTGGCAGTCATACAAATGTTTTCCATCTCATTACAGTGAAACATGTTTTTTCCAGACTTTAGAGTTACTGACAGTGTTTTTCAGTGGAAAATACACCAACATACATTCTACACATGATCACATGATCCATTACACACAACACAGACGTTTGACACCGTCATGACTTTTTAAAGAACATCCCCCCCTCCCCACATCCCCGCCCTCACCACCACTTCCTTCAGTTCTTTGTTGGCCACACTGACATACATACTATCCAGAATGACCCCCCACGATAGAGATTAAGCAAATTACAGACAGAACGGGCTTTTCTCGACTACAGCGTGACTGTATTGGTGTGATCAGATACGATTTTGATGCTCTTAAAAAAAGACAGCTCTTCAAAGGTTCTTTAGTAAAGGCAATGGTTCTGTTTAGAACCATTCCGTGCTTCAATAGTTCTTTCCTCCAGGGGATGAATATGATGATTGAAAGAGAGTCAAAATGGTGATGGACGCCTCTTCTGAGGATGTGAGTGAATTATCTACACTCTCAAATGAAGACGGTTCTTCAAGGGTTCTTTATTAAAGACAACACTCAAAGAGTACATTTGCCCGATTAAATGGTTCTTTGCATGATGAAATAGACCTTCAGACTGACAGAGAATGTGTTGTAAATATCGTGGCAACAGAAGAACCCCTTTTGCTGCTACGCAGAACCATTTTCAAAAACGTTCTACACAGAACCCTGAAGACTGATTTCACCATGCTAAGAAACAAATTCTTGGATCTCATGGTTCTAAATAGAACCATTGACTTTACTAAAGTAAACTTGAGGAGCCATCTTATTTTATAAGTGTAGGTACAGCTGGGCTTCGATATGCAAATGAGCCCTTTCTCTGTTGTGAGCATTCTGACCAATCACAGTTCCAGATCAGTGTGTTTTTTTTTCTTTTTTAGATGAATTAAGTTATTCATGGAATCTTAAAAGTAAATAATTAGGGTCAAATTAATGCCAGTCAGTCTTTAAATGTGTCATTATTGCATTCCCAGTGCATTTTAATGTAATGTTAGGTAAACTGCAGTTGCAGTGTGTAGCAGTGTAAATCACAATATAGTATTTTGTCCATATTGTGCACTAGAAATAAAAATAAACTAATCTTGTGCACTGGATTTTAAACAGAACCGGTCTGGATTCGTCCACAGAGCCGACTGAATGTGTGAGTGACAGCGATTTCATAAAGGTCCATACAAATTCACTGATCCTTCATTTTATTATTATTATTATTATTATTATTATTATTAACCAGATACAGCACCTCTATGGAGTCACCCAGAGTTACCCACTCAGTCTGGGGTTATTTCATCTTAGAAATTCTGATCTAGAACCAGGCTGCTTCTGTCTGCGCTGATCTCCGCATACATACATGTATGTAAACACACATCTGGCCCAGGACCGGCTGCCCTGTTCTGCAGTGTGGTGTTAATACGGCCCCTGAACTGGACTCCAGTTAAACCGGTGTGCCCTCCCTGGGTGGCACTTCTTTCTTCCCAGTTTGTTTATCTTCTGCTGCCCCTTCTCCTGCAAATGGAACAGTCTCTTTCTCTGCAGCTGAACCCCCCTCCCCTGGCGTGATGGTAGAGTCCGGAGCAGGGGAGCGCTCCTGTAAGGGAGACAGCACCTCCTGAGCTTGAGGAGGGGCATTCTGAGGCACAATGAAGCCCATTTTGGCACCTTTGCCTGCTGCTGCCCCCTGGTGGCTGGGAGACATAGTGATGCCCTCCGTGTCCTGCAGCCAGTCCATCTTCTGCATGTGCTGGCGGACAGCGTCGTCCACGCGAGCGTCAATCATCGCCTCCGTCAGCACACCGTCCTCAGAGGAGTACGCGGCAGCCTGAGAGAGGAAAGGGGAAAAATGAATAAATAAATAACAATAATAATAATAAAAGTACTATATTATATATTAATCTAACAATTATTTAAAATAGATGTTCGCTGTATGTCTTTGCCGAATCGTTTTATGTGATATTGGTTGTCAATACAATAAACAATGTTGTTTACTGTACAGGTTTGCCAAGGAAACTGGACACAGTGGTGCCAAATAAAAAAAATACCATCAAAAACTCTAAATACAATGATTTTTGTTTCATATTCCACACACTGCGCTGCTCTACACCCAGTTAGACAGCACTAATGATGCTCTCTCTGCAGTGAAACACACAATATCCACAATATATGCTGAGAAATGTATTTAATGAAGTAATTTATCATGATAAATACTGTCAAAATGCCCCCCAATGCAGACCAATATGTAACCATGCACATTATTAATTGAACCATGAACACTCAAAGAACGCATGATTAGAAAATAAAAGACACTGAACGTACTGAGATTTTAAGCTGGTCCTAAAAGGAAAAGTGAAATACAGACAATTTGTCATTGTTTACAAACAGGCCCTGAGAGATTGCGACTGCGGAAGTGCTGCGCTGCCCCCTGCTGGTGGACATAGACACTGTGACACACAAACTAGCTGGTGTCCTACTTTCAGCTATTTTGGTTTGAGGGGAAGAGCAGAGTGGCGGTCTAGATTAATCTAGAGCACCGCCAACAGGACCTGTAACGAGAACAGCAGAGCCTCCAGCTCTCTATGCCTGGATCAGCCTGAATTTGCCTAAACATGACACGAATTTGTTTTCGAATCAGATTTGATCAACTTTCATATGAACCCCTAAATCTGATGCATATCCGACACGTGGCTGTGGTGACCCTAATAAGACCGGTCAGATCCAATTCATGCGATTTGTGTTTTCCTGTCACAGCACATCCAGGTGTGTTCACAATAATGACAGATACGGGTCACTTACACACTCGAATGTGGACCAGCCAGGCTGGAAGATCAGATATCAGAAAAAAATGAAAACTTAAATGGTGCAACAGTTACGGGAGTTTAGTCATATAATAAAAGGTGGTCAATGAAGACTAAGGCCCAGTGCCATTTCTTATTTTCACCTCTACCCCTTGTTTTCGAGTGTTGCCCCTTGTTACTGAGTCACAGGGTAGTGGTTGAAATCCTCCCTCTGAAATGGGACCCTCAAATAAAAAGAGCATCACTTCATTAACAGCTACCAGCGCTGCTCTGTAGGCGACCCTGCCAGTCTGCAGTGACAGCAGAGGAGGGTAAAGTTCAGCTCCTCACTGCTGGGCTTTAGTTACATTTAGGGCATCATATGATCTTCAAAGAGGGGGGCGATTATTTATTATCAAACACCGCTAATTCTTCAGTGATACGAAGCTGAAGTCAGATATTCTCCAGCTTCTCGAATTTTCCCGTTCCACCTTAAATAGTGGCCGCATTCTGAACTCGCATGTCGTTATAGTTAGAACTGTAATAGAATGGTTTTTCAGTAGGTGTGGAACTTATAAAAGGTCACCTGCATTAGAGGAGCATCCGCAACAGGCAAAACAAAACCACAATACGTGCGAGTTTGTAAGATCACAAAGGCGCTTTTGGCTTCGCGCAACCCTCGAGAATTTAGTTTCACTAAGAAACATGCTGAGCGCTTAAGACTAACCCTAAATTTTAAATTCTTATCAAAATGAACACTGAAGGCTGCGATGTGGACGGAGCCAGTGATGCGTGTTCTCTCACCTGCCAGGCCACGCCCAGTTTGGAAATCTCTCGGCCGGACATGCCCTCTGTTCTCTTAGCGATTTCAGAACATTTCTTTCCATAGTCAAACTGAGCCAGCTTCAGCCGCCTGAGAGAGAGAGGGAGGGAGGGAGGGAGAGAGAGAGATTACAACTGCTGCCACTAATAATTATTTATACAGTTGAGTAAATGTTTCGGATCTGTTTAAGGAGAACTCCACAGATTTTTCAAAATTTCTGCATAATTAAATAATTAACATAGTGGTTTGGCTCTGTTCTAGATAAACTTACTGAGTCAGAACTGTTCACAGTGGTGGTGATAGGAACCAGACGTCCACCTCTAAAAGCTCCTCACAGAAAGTTCCTACATGAAATGGTTATGAATTCACTGCCTGATGACTGAGACACTGTTTTATGATAGTTTAGAGAACTTAAACTCCATTCATGGTGGAGGGATACATGCAGGGCGCTGTGAGGCAAAATAGTCCCCAAAGAAAACTTATTATTTCAGATTTTCCACTATTTTCCATCATCAACATTCCATATAGACTCAGAAGACTCGTGTAGGTTCACTGGTGGTTTTGGATAGTAAATAAAATGTCTATATTTGTGTTGTCATGGCGACCCCTGGTTCCTATCACCACTGAACGACTGTTCACATCTCAATAATGTATTTCAAATGCAGATTGTGTGACGGAGTCTGTCATAACGTATAAATAAGATTACAAAAAAGTTGATGCTCCAGATAAAAAGTCTTTTCTGCAGAAAGTTCTGGAGTTCTTCAGGTGTTACATCCTTCATCCTCAACCTCATAATACACTCTCTCTCCCTCTCTGTGGGACCTTTCATCCCCAGTTCAGAGTAAAATTAATGAGTGTGTTCACCAAAGTCCTGACACACTTTCACTAACAATGTCCCACCATACTACAGTGAGGGAAACAGAAAAGGCTCTAGTGTTCGTCTCAACAAGGACAGATCCAACTCACTGCCTGCACACAGAACCAATGAAGTAACTACAATAAACAATAAATCTGTAATAAATATCTATCTGGCACAATACATTACTCAAACCACTAGTTTCCAGCTGTAGTCCCACACGCCTGGTGCTACAAACCAGCGGCCGCATTACAGAAACTTCTTAACTCTGAAATCTGATGTGTTTGGTCTCCATGACGACTTCAGTCTGGACTGAATTTCGGACAGTAGCTGTTCCAGAATAACAGTTCCGAACTTCATAATCTCATCATGAACTCCAGATAAGAAAACAGCATCACACAAACATCCTAACTAGACTAAACCTCCTAAATCCTGTCCTAACTTTAGGATGAACCCCAACAGGGTCCTCACTTCTGTTTAAGGTCCGTTTCTATGGTTTTTAGGCAGCTGAGTCAGCAGCATAGTTCACTACCAGCATAATGAGCTCCATTTATTTCTACTGTAAAACGCTGCTTTCACTGTGAGATGATTTTCTTTTCTAACTCTGCGTTTTAAAGATCTCAGACGCTGCAGACTCGATCTCCACCGCCCCTCTGATCACCTTCGTGTGTTAATGTTGATGATGAAATATTACAGTGATGGTGGTGAATAATGAAGGAAGTTTCTGTAACACGGCCCCAGGACAAAATAACACCTTACATACAGGCAAAACTAACATTAAAGGTCCCAAATCATTGAAATCAGCATCTTCCTCGCTTTTTAAAAAAATAAAATAGTTTGATGTAAATATTCCTAAAGTTTTAAAACTCCTTCGTTAATACAGTCCACATACGTGGAAGTCGAGCTATAAAAACAGCCCATTTAAAACTCATTATTTTGTGATGTCACAATAACCAACACATTTACACGCCTATTTAGCCTTTATCAGTTTAGCCACACTTCAAGTTATACGGAGTGTTTAAGCCTGGACTGCTTTCTGAATGAGGCACAGCCTATCAGAACAGAGCTCATCTACTTACAGTAGTCTTAAAGGCACAGTAACAGCTTTGAAAAACAGTCAGGTAAAATTAAGTATGAATATTTTTGGAAAAATAAACACAGACCAACATTATGAGGGGACACAGGAGAAAGAAATAAAATGCAAGACCAATGCAGAATATGGGTCCTTTAAAAATATCTAGTTCTCACTGACAAAAGGAGACGAAAACGTTTACAACTAGCTTTACTGAATCATGCGATCATTCTCACTGACGACAGCTTGGACATAAATGTACCTTATACACCCTTAAAAATGTGGTTCTTCTGGGGTTCTTTATTAAAGGCAATGGCTATAAACAGAACCATGCACACGCACAGAACCATTTCAATGTATAAATGGTTTAAATGGCTCTATTCTATGATGGAACAACTGTGGTATGGCTCTTTAAAATGGTTCAGCCTAGCACCAAAAAGAGTTCTACTACTGTTAGTCATAAAACTTTTTTTAGTACTTTAGAACCCTTTTTGCTGAGTGTAGTTCTGCAAACGTATTATTTTTTGTTTTATTGGCTGTTTTTATCTACAACTAGATAAACACAACTTTAAATGCGTTTTGGTATATTCTGCACTTTGATACATTAAAAGTCTGTTCACCTTAAACAGCAAACAAAGTCTAAAATAACAGTAAATGTTTATTTATTTCTTTAATAGATATATGAATAATATAGATTCTAAAACAGAACATTACTTATTTGAATCCCTGGACAAAACTAAGGCAGTGTGTACTCACTGTCTCCCCCCGGTGGCCGGCTCCAGTACGTATCTGTCAAAGTAAAGCCGGACGAGCCGCTCTCTCTCCTCAGGGCCGGGGAGGGCGAAGTTCACGATTTCATCAATACGGTCATTAATGGCCCAGTCGAACTGCTCGGGCTGATTACTGGCCAAAACCAACATAAACCTGCAGACACAGAGAAACAGAGAGAGCACCTTATTGAACAGAGGTCAAATAAATGAGTCTGAAGAAATAATTCCTGTATAAATGGTCATTTTGCTGGTAATGAATACAGCCTAACAGGCCGCTAACAGGCTGCAGTGGAGTTCCACACTCAGTCAGGCATATAAGGCTGTGTTTTAAAGGGGAACTCCACCAATGTGTTCCTAAAGTTCCCAAAACGTTTGAGATGTAAACAGAATCGTTCTGAGTGGTTTGGTGTGAAACGCTCTGTTCTAGATAAACTTACCGAGTCAGAACTGTTCACAGTGGTGGTGATAGGAACCAGACGTCCACCTCTAAAAGCTCCCTCACAGAAAGTTCCTACATGAAATGGTTATGAATTCACTGCCTGATGACTGAGACACTGTTTTATGATAGTTTAGAGAACTTAAACTCCATTCATGGTGGAGGGATACATAATATTCAGGGTGCTGTGAGGCAAAATAGTCCCCAAAGAAAACTTATTATTTCAGATTTTCCACTATTTTCCATCATCAACATTCCATATAAACTCAGAAGACTCGTGTAGGTTCAGTGGTGGTTCTGGATAGTAAATAAAATGTCTATATTTGTGTTGTAGTCATGGCGACCCCTGGTTCCTATCACCACCACTGTAAAGACATCTGAACCATTTCACACCAAACCGCTCTGAATCTCTCTGATTACATCTCACACACTGAATTATGAGGAAATGATAATAATAAGGTAGATTTTTGGCTGAGCTCGTCAGTTGAAGTGTAAGTAGGTGAACACACTTGTTGCTCTGCTCTCCAGTGCGGTACAGGAATGCGTTCAGCGTCGCTCGCAGATCCTCACTGATTTTCTCCTACAGTCAGAAAAACAACACAAACGTTATTATTTCTCAACAACAACAACAACAACAACAACCAGATAAAGTATCAAACAGGCTAAAGATTATAACCCAGACTCGGACACTCACAGTGGCTCTCTTGCGCAGGAATGCATCAGCTTCATCCACAAACAGCAGCAGGCTGCAGAAAACAAACACAAACACAAAATCTCATCAAATAGCTCTTCTAACATGAGAGGTGCAGCTTTGGTCTCATTAATCAGTCCAGGTTCTGGTTTTCTGAGGCTAACATGATATCTAGCCAGCAGTAGGCATTATTATTATTGGTGAGTTCAGATTGTGCCTTCAACATGGTGGTGGTAGCATGAGGGAAGGCTTTGAGGGAGGGGGAGATCTCTGAGAACCTGGAGTTCTGGGCAGCTTCTGTCTGTAGCTAGAAGGCCGGACCCCCTCATAGCTGTAGTAGGACTGATGTAGGACTGAGGAACAGGGAGGAGATGGGTGGTGGTGGGAACTGTGAACACTTTGTCACAGGAGTGGAAGGTGAGGATGTTAATTTATAGAGCGATAGATTGGAAGAAGGTCCTAATAGTGTCAGATTGTGTATCTTGACACTATATTTTTACCACATAGTCAAACAGTAATTATAATTTTTATAATAATAATAATGACAATGACACTTATTATTATAATCCTTATTATTGAGCCAATCTGACATGTATAATATATACACTCTAAAAAGATGGTTCTTCAGGAGTTCTTTAGTAAAGACAATGGTTCTATGGAGAACCATGAACGCTTAAATGGTTCTTTGCATGGTGAAATGATGGAGAATGTGTTGTTTATGGTTCTATACAGAACCTTTTTGAAAATGGTTCTATATAGCACCAAAAGGGTTCTGCTACTGTTACAAGCTTGACATCGTAACAAAAGCAGAACCCTTTTTGGTGCTACACAGAACTATAAACGACACATTCTCCATCAATCTGAAGAACAATTTCACCATGCAATGAACCTTTTAAGCATGCAAAGGGTTCTTTGAGTGTTCATGGTTCTATATAGAGACAGTCTTTACTAAAGAACCCTTGAAGAACCGTCTTTTCTAAGAGTGCAGTGTGAGGTCAGATGTAATTCCTGTTATTCAGTATAATGTGTGATGAACGGTGTCTGATGTCCTCACCCTCGGCGGCTGGTGCTGGCCCAGTCGAACACTTTGTGCATGGCAGTTACACCATCCCGCCCCATGGGGGCGACGTCCCCACCGGTCATGATGGCATAGTCCATCCCAGAATGCACTGCCAATTTCTGCACAAGGAAAAAGAAGACCCCATGAAGCCCACCTGCTCCAGCTAATCAGCACCTCTCTGAGCATGAGAGCATCAGACCGAGGGGCGTCAGGTCAGAGCTGGGTCAGTTCCAGCAGCTCTGCCGATCGGTGGGCTCACCTTGGCGAAGAGCGTCTTTCCCGTCCCAGGTGGTCCGTACATCAGGATGTTCCTGTAGAGACCCCGGTTCTGACGGGTGTTGCGTGTTGCTATGGCGATGTCGCGGACGCGCTCCTCCAGCGACGGCTGTGGGGAGATGAGAGACGTTTCAGTTGCTATGGAAACAGCTCCGGCCCATTTTTTGGTTTTGTTTTGGTCAATCTGTGACTGTTTCCATTATAATGGACATGTTTTAGTCTAGTGCAGCTGATGGGGTCAATCAGAAGATATAACACAGTAATAGATATTTGGCAACAATATTCAATTACAGGTACATTTCTAATATTAAATAGAACAGATACAGTACACTCTTTAAAATGATGGTTCTTCAAGGGTTCTTAAGTAAAGGAAATGGTTCTATATAGAACAATGAACATTCAAAAAACCCTTTGCATGATTAAAGGGTTCTTTGCATGGTGAAGTGGTTCTTCAGACTGATGGAGAATGTGCTGTAGATGGTTCTATATGGAACCTTTTCCAAAAGAGCTCTACATAGCACCAAAAAAGGTTCTTCTACTGTATCAATCCTGACATCGTAACATAGAAGAACTCTTTTTGGCTATATAGAGTCATCAATATTAAAAGGTTTGCATAATTAAAAGGTTCTTTCTTTGCTGGATCGGCCGATACTGAGCTGATACTGACTCTAAAAATCTTAAAAAGATCTATTTTTGAACTTCTCTCACGATAAACATCTAAAGGTCTACCATGCAGAAGAACACAAACAGTGCAGCTCATCACACAGAGAAGGTTTGGTCTATTTTTATGGAACAGTTCTCACTCACACTGAGCACAACTCCCTCCAGCGCATCCTGAGGCTTACTCATCAACCTCCTGGTCATCTGAGAGAGAGAGAGAGAGAGAGAGAGAGAGAGAGAGAGAGAGAGAGAGAGAGAGAGATATGCAGATATGCTTTATATTTTACATGCATAGCAATAATAACAATGACAACAGTGATCGATGGAGTGTTTGGCGTTCAGGAGTGGCTTTAAAGGGGAATTCCTTTAAAACACCAATTTTTCTAAATGTTTGTATAATTCAAGATACAAACAGAGAGGTTCAGAGTGGTTTGGTGTGAAATGGTTCAGATGTCTTTACAGTGGTGGTGATAGGAACCAGGGGTCGCCATGACTACAACACAAATATAGACATTTTATTTACTATCCAGAACCACCAGTGAACCTACACGAGTCTTCTGAGTCTATATGGAATGTTGATGATGGAAAATAGTGGAAAATCTGGAATAATAAGTTTTCTTTGGGGACTATTTTGCCTCACAGCGCCCTGCATGTATCCCTCCACCATGAACCATTAAGTTCTCTAAACGATCATAAAACAGTGTCTCAGTCATCAGGCAGTGAATTCATAAGCATTTCATGTAGGAACTTTCTGTGAGGGAGCTTTTAGAGGTGGACGTCTGGTTCCTATCACCACCACTGTGAACAGTTCTGACTCGGTAAGTTTATCTAGAACAAAGCGTTTCACACAGAACCACTCTGAATGACTCTGATTACATGTCAACCAGTTAATTATGTAGAAATTTTGAAAAATCGGTGGAGTTCCCCTTTAATGTAATCCTGCTAGTAGCCACTATTGTTGTAATATACCTTGACCTGATTACGGCTCTTTTTACTGTAACTGTAATGTAACACTGTTTTGTGTCTCCTGATTACGTAGCGCTGTTACTCTGTTAGAACCCAAGTCTGTGTATGTTTGTGTACCTTGATGGGGTGTTTGATGGCCTCCGTCACCGTGATGCGCGAGGTCTCTCTCACCAGAGACGGCTTACCGAGTCGAGCCTCGATGTACCGCGCTGCCACGCCCGTAGCATTCCGCGCAGAATACACACCGACAGCCAGCAGAGTCAACCCTGCCACCTAGTGGAGCGAAGGAGACAGCGCAGGTTAACCAGCCTGTTAAAACTGTCAGTCAAGTAGCGTTTGATAGAAAGAGCCGCGTACCGTCGCAGTCACTTTGTCCCAGTCTGAAATAAAAGCCTTGAAGCCCTCCCCAAACACGGCACCAGCAGTCCTGAAGGACAAAAGGACAACATTTTCAGATTATGTCAAAAACTCAAAAATGATAAAAATGGCAATATTTGATTATATAATCGTTATTGCTATACATGCTTTTCTGAGCATATTGTAGATACTGTCAGTACTAAAGGACTGACTGCATGCTTCACTAAAAAGAGCATAATTAGTCCTGTTTAAAGGGATTTAATGCAGTACGGCGTGTGTAAAATATTAAATAAAAAGGTTTGTTAGTAGTATAATAGCTTTTAATAGTATTGTCTAAATGTGGCACTTCAACTTATCAAACCTCAAAAATAACTTTTAAAAATGAATAAAAAAAAATTAACAATAAAAATCTTCAAGTATTGTGATATTATATTTTTAGCCATATCGCCCGTCTCTATGCCGTATGACACCGTCTCAAACCGAGACTCCTGCTTTAGTACAGTAAGGTATTTAGTACAGTAAAGTGAGTAAGGATGAGTATATAAGGGCGTATGTCCGTACTGTATACTTTCCAGAACCGTCTGCCGGTGTTCCGCTGCTTTAAGGCGGATTTGTTCCCGGATGATGTCGGCGTTCTCCCTCTCCACCCGCGCTCGAGCTTTAGCCTCGGCCTCCACCCGCATCATCTCATTCTTGTGCCTCAGCTCCATCTCATGCTCGATGGTGGCTGCACCAGTCAGACATCACATCACTCACAACTCACTTAATAATCACCAATCACACTGATTATAATACACTATATATACACTTCGGCCCTGTCCCATTTCCTCTACCCCTTGTTTTCGAGTGTTGCCCCTTGGAACTGAGTTACAGGGTAGTGGTTGAAATCGTCCCTCTGAAATGGGACCCTCAAATAAAAAGAGCATCACTTCATTAACAGCTACCAGCGCTGCTCTGTAGGCGACCCTGCCAGTCTGCAGTGACAGCAGAGGAGGGTAAAGTTCAGCTCCTCACTGCTGGGCTTTAGTTACATTTAGGGCATCATATGATCTTCAAAGAGGGGGCAATTATTTATTATCGCCCACCCCTAATTCTTCAGTGATATGAAGCTGAAGTCAGATATTCTCCAGATTCTTGTTAAAATTTTCCCGTTCCACCTTAAATGGAGCAGCAGTTCTGATGCCAGAGGAGCCAGAATGTAACTGCTGGACCATTTAAGGTGGGCCAGGAAATTTAGCTACCGAGACGTCAACAATACTAGTGATTTTAAATGCTTGTTATGAAAAAAAAGGACCAAAATACACTGAAACGACATTAAACTAAGATAATATGATGGTTATCGTAATTTTTTAAGAGAGAAAATTCTCACATTTGTGGGTTTCTTTGGTCTCTCGTTCAGCATCTTGCTGTTTTTTTTCTTATAACTCTGTTTGGAGTCTCTGAAAAAGCTCAGTTTGTAGCCCAAACACTTTGCCCCACCCCTCTATCTCAACAAGAATCGGGACACCCTAACCCTAGACGTGAACATGCAAAGCGGAGGGGTAGGGCTGAGTGGTAGGGCCGAGGGGTGAGATGGGACTGGTTTTTAGTTTACTCACTTCACCCACCCTGCAGCTGCACCCACTGGCCACTTTATGAGAAACACCTCCCATACAGCTATACTGTGTAGGTTTACAGTTACAGACTGTAGCTCATCTGTTACTGTACAGCAGGGGAAGCACAGACTAGTCGACTTCACTGCTCGGCGATGGCGCTTTAATCGATGTCGACGAGTCGCTGATCACGCGATTATGACACAACATGGACGCCTCAGAGACGACAGCAGGTGAGGAGCCTGGTGATTTCGGGGGCCGTATCTCTGGTTTCCTGAAGACTAGCGATGCTGGAAAGGGAACATCATGCTCTACTGACCTGTATGGCTTCGTTCTAACATTTCTCCACCAATCCAGAGCGCCTCAAAGATCAGACACTGAATGTTGTTATCTCCGACGTCCCAACGACTACAATAAAACGTCCTGTGTGGTTGGAAAGAAGGTAACGCCCTGTAATCCTGTAAAGGTTCAAGTCGGTTTCTCTTATTTTCACCGAGTTACAGTGCAGCAAGGAGGCCTACAGTGCGCTTAAGTGGGGTACAAATTTGCGAGACTCTGGGGTCCGTATCTCTGGCTCCCTGAAGGCTGGAAATGCAGTCCAGTTCACGTGAAGTTTAGCTTCGTCAGTTTCTAAAAGTTTGATTTTTTTTTAAAGTCGTTTGTTGCAAAGAAATTCCTTCTTCTGTGGTTTTATTGATGACATCATCAGTATAAAAACTGTCGACTTCAAAAAAATCTGAAGTCGTGCAACCCCTACTGTACAGTTTATCACTCTCTACAACATTCATCACTGGAAAGAGATGACCATAAGACCACCACTGACCACTACTGACCAGATATTATTCAGGTGGTGGTCATTTCTCAGCCCAGCGCAGCTCACGCCTGATATACAGATCTGCCCTTAATCCAATTCATTACCCGTTTACTGAAACTGAAAGGTTGCCAGGTTATAGCTGAGCTTTCTGCAGTGGTGGAGGAGGAAGCTTCGTGTGCCGTACCTTTCCTCATGGCCTCCTGCTTCTGCACGGACTCCTCCTGCCTCCGCAGGTTCTCCTCATTAAGAGCTTGCTGAAAAGATGAAGACAGACATCTGAAGGAAACAGCAGCATCACAGCTGTATGGCTGATTACTCTGTCTAACAGCTCTGATCACAGTTATTTATGATCGGCAGCCCTTTAACCCGCTAATGCTCACTGCGTTTAATAGATGGATTATAGTGTAAATTTGTTTTAAATTACAACAAAAGAGACGATAATTGGTTTCTGGTGTTAATATTGCCCAAAACAATGTGGTAATTATTCATTATTCTTATTAACCCACAAATTCTATATCAACTTATCCATAACTGTAATACACAGCTTCTGATCACTGGCATATTCAGTGTACTTTAATATAGGATGAGTTGCGCTACAAGGAGACGTCATGCTGCGGGTCAGTACCTGCTGCCGTAGCTGGTCCTCATAGCGCTGCCTGGCCAGTTTATCCTGGTACTGAGCTCTCTGTGTGGAGAGAGGAGGAAGCTCAATATGCTAACACTGCACACACATCTGCACCTATATATACATATAACTGCATTCAAACGAAACTGTGCAATATTAGACTTGATCATATTCAGTTATAACAACAATCAATAAAGTATTCGCTCATTTTTTTGTCAAAATAAAAGTCTCAACCCATCTTACAAACAATAATCTGGTGTGCATTGTTATTAGTGCCTGTATTCCACTGCTGTGTATATAGATCCTCCAGTGACATCTGAGGATTCAGTATATTTTTTTAACTATGATTCTCAATCAGAGCAAAAGAAACAAATAAAATCAAACTGGAAAACGGGGAAATTCTTAGTGCTACAGCAGCAAAGGGAGAGCAAGGCACTCACGAAAAAGAAAAGTAACAAGAAGAGAATTTACTGTGATAATTACTTAACAAGGTTTTTACAGTTCGTTACTTGTTACTTTATAGACAATATATATATATATATATATATATATATATATATATATATATATAATACTAAAAGTAAAAAATAAGATAAAAATATAAACTCTATCCGTCACAAAAATGAACAATATAAAGGATTATAAATAAATAAAAGCTAAGATGTTTACACTGTAAGGATATTTTACCCCAAAAATGTGATGTTTCTCAAAAAAAATAAATAAGAATCAAAAACTGAATCATTGTGAGGTCAGATATCTACAGCCCTCATGTTCACACACAGTGTGTTTTTCAATCCCTTTAGCAAGGGGTGCTCAAACTTTTGTTCTGGGGGGGCCAAAACACAATGTCTGTGCTGGGCCGAAGACCAAAAAGACAAACAATAAAAAAGAAGGGAGGTTTCACTATTTTACTTTACACTATGGTGCATTAAAATACTTCAAAAATTCAATTTAAAAGGAAAAAAAAAGAAATAAGTTATACAGAGTATAAACAGATGTTCTCTCGTTTGATGAGGGGGCAGGTTTAACTTTCTGACAGGCCAAATGAAACACCCTCACAGACCGATCAGAATGAAAGGCGAAGTTTCCTGTCTGAGTGTAAACAGAACTGATGTGATCAGTGCAGTGAGTTAATCAGTCTCTCTCACCGCCTGATGCTGTTTGGTTTCCTCGTTCAGCGTTTTCCTCCTCTCCTCCGCCTGGATGCGGATCTGATCACCTTTCAGCTGCTCCAGCGCTGCTTCGTACTCCTGAGAGCAAACATGTCCACGGGTTACTAAACCACCCTGACTGAACACAGCACACGGACGCTGTGCTGGAACGAGGGCTGGGCGATAAAATGATAATGATAATTATCACGATACAACTTTTATCGATAGAAATATAAGAAATGTTCGATAAATGTTCGATATAATAGACCATTCTCACACTTCCACGTTCTAGCAACACCCCTGGTGGCGTTTTCTACTGCAAGGGAAGCGACACTACTCTGCTGTCGCCACGAGAGGGCGTAATTCTGAGTTTTTCGACATAATTAGAGAGGGAGGAGTGAAGTTAGTCGCCAAATACACTTTAGCAACGTCTGAAACGTGGAGTAATGTATTCCCTGTTTGAGTGAAGCGACCGGCGATCTGTTCTCCTGTGACCGAGTCTGAGTGACGAGGTCAGTGGCGTAACTGTACTGTCCTACAGTGAACTCACCTCTTTACTAACATCTGATTTCAGTTTAAATGAACCTAAAAGGAGGCTCTGTTTGTCTGGTGTGAGAATCACACTGCAGTTAATGCTTTTACACAGCGAGCGTCAGATACACTGCGGTTCTTCCATCCCTCAAACTACTATGATAGAATAGAGAACCCAGCCGTCGCTGGCTGCTGTCTGAACACTGTGATGTGCTCAGACATGGATGTGGTAGGACTGATGGCAGTAAGGCGGTGTGATCCATCACTGACCTACCGAGCCAGCTAACGTTTGCTGTTCGTACTAAGCTGACGTTGTTGAGTAACTAAACAGTTTAGCACCCGTAAACAGACAGCCCAACTCTCGTCACCAGACAGATAAAATAATGTTTTCTTTCTTAAATTTATGAATATTACAAAAATCGTGGCCGTGTTTTTCCAGCTGGCAAAAACAGCTAATCAGAAACTTTCTCCCACTGTCCCATGACAGATTTGTGAAACGTTCCACTGTTTGGCAAACGTTTGTCATGTTCTGACCATATAGGTTAGTTTAAAACAGCAACTGACCACTCAGGAGCAAAAATCAGCCTTTACACTTGAAAGAAATAATGATTTGACATGTATCGCGATAGGTATCGGTATCGACTGATATTACATTTTTTATCGTGATAATTTTTGGCCACATCACCCAGCCCTAGCTGGAACTGCACAGGAATTCTGTCATTTTCCACTATTGCATTGCACACCTGTGCTTAAGGGGGGGCTGTATGGCAACACGGTACTATTATCATCATAAAGAGCATCACAACACACTTTCTGAACATCACAGGCAGCATTAATGCTACTAGAACACAGAACAACAGCGTTCTTTATTAAAACAAACAGACAAAAAAAATTTCTGGACCAGGTGTCACACTGTCATATTAAAACTGCACAGCAATGTCGCTGATTAGATGCATATTTTCCCTCCGTTCTGGAGTGAAATGAATTCTCTTAAATTCAGAGAAGTAAATTACAGGTTTACATCTCAATTTTCAAGCAATTTTACCTTCATCTTACTCTGATGCTCCATCTGAACCGTCTGCTCCTGCATGCGGGCCAGGTCCAGCGCCTCTTTAGCATGACCTGCGATTCAAAGGTCACAACATCCATCAATCCACATCATAATGATCAGTAAGCAGCGCTGCAGTCAAACCTCCCGAACACTAACACAGAGCGGGAAGAGTTCAAACAGGATCAAACAGACTTTGTGAACTTTGACCTACTGCCCTTGAGAATGAGTGACCGAGGAAAGCCTCCACGTGCATCAAGACACAGTTAATTAACAGTTAATCCTCCTACAGTCTGCAGACCCAAGTCTTTACTGTAAACACCGGACCTCTTATTTAAATATAATAAGTGCTCCACCCACCTCGATTATCCATATTTAGTCATTTTGTCCGTTTAAATAAAGATTATACCAAATAACAGCATAAACTATTTCAGTACAAGTTCATTTTTAATTCTGAGTTCCTTTTTTTAAACTTTAAACTTTTAAGTTTCTGTTGCGGAGCATTTGAACGCAGCTTGCTTGGAGTGGGCGTCGCGAAAAACTACAACTCCCATGATGCACCAACAGAAAACGGAGTTCGCCGTTTTAAACGTTAAAACAAAGGTTGGACGCTTCAGAACAGAAAATTAAACAGACTGCACACCTAATAAGCTGATACTTTATATACAGAAACATTTTATATCTATATTTCACATTTTGACCATCTATTAGCTTGATTAGCTTGTTTGCTGTGTGACGGCTAGTGCTGAAGCACCTGAGCTGGAGTGCGGTTTACCTGCTGAGGAGAGAAATAAACAAAACTATCCAAAAGCTTTTATGTTCAAACGGTTCAAAGGGACTTTATGACATTATATGTTCATAAGATTCATAAGACGATACGAAAAATGGACCAAACTGTCACTGACAGCATTAAGGTGATCTTACATCATCCAGCGCTGCCTTTAACAAAGTCTCCTATTCTCTCTATTTGTAGGAGATTATGTTGTGAGTCTCGGTGTGCCGGTGCTGTGCGCGCTCACTTACGGGACTTGTCGAGCTCTCTGGCCGCCTGGGCCGCCCGCTCCAGCCCGGTGGGGTCGAAGTTGCTCCACTTGTCCTTGGGTTTGTCTCCCCCGGAGCCCCCCGAGCCCCCCGGCGGAGGCGGCGGCGGTGGAGGCACGGGCAGGTCCGGAGGAGGCTCGGGCTGACCGCGGTTCAGACCAAACAGCCACGACATGGTTCTGGTTCTGGAGAAGAGGGCGGACGGAGAACCCGCAGCCGAGAGCCGGTTACTACTGCTGCGGACACACGTGTGCGAGTCACGCTGCTGCGGAGCTGAACCAAGTCTCGCGATGACTGAGGGACAAACGGGGCGCGCGCCAAATGGCAGCAGTGCGGCCTACTTAGGGCACTTGTAGTCGGATTGAAATACACAAGAAAAAGATTTTATTTATGTTTATTTTTTCCAAAATGCCACCGAAGAAGGTCAGCAAGGTGATGTTAGATACACTCTTAAAAAGATGGTTCTTTAATGGTTCTTTAGTAAAGGGAATGGTCCTGTTTGGAAGTTCTAAGTAGAACCATTTCATGCTTAAATAGTTCTTTGGCTCTTCAGATTGATGGAGAATGTGTTGTATATGGTTCTATATAGCAGCTTTTTGAAAATGGTTCTACATAGCACCAAGAAGGGTTCTGCTATTGTTTCGATATCAAGCTTACACTCTTAAAACGGATGGTTCCTCAAGGGTTCTTTGGTAAAGAAAATGGTTCTGTGTTGCATTATAAACACTCAAAGAACCCTTTGCACGATTAAAGGGTTCTTTGCATCATAAAAGTGTTCTTCATACTGATGGAGAACGTTCTGTAGATGTGTTTGTTGAAAAGGGTTCTATTTAGCACCAAGAAGGGTTCTGCTGCTGTTTCGATGTCAAGCTTGTAACAATAGCAGAACCCTTTTTAGTGCTATATAGAACCATATACATTATATTCTCTATTAATCAAGAACTTCACCATGCAGAGAACCACTTAAGCACGCAAATGGTTCTATACAGAACTCAAGGTTCTAAATAGATCCATTGCCTTTACTAAAGAACCCTTGAAGAACCATCTTTTTAAAGCGTGCATCTTCCATGATCACCCTGAGAGCCTGTGATTGAAGTGAGGAGGAAGTAGGGTTTAGGGTTTAGGGTTTAGGGGTCATCACTCCTGAATGGGACAGACTGTAAAGCGTCCTCTAAAGGTCATATTGAAGTCCCGCCCAGTCGCGGTTACGGCGGCTCCAGTGGGCCAAACCGTGTTTACCAGGCGCTGCTCGGGATGAAGGTTCTTCATCCTGTGGTGCTAAAGCGTTCTATAATGACCGCCTTTAGAACAGTTTCTGAGCTGTATTTAATATTGAACGTTTGATTTGTTTTAATAAAGCATTTATTTTAGACACAAAACATCCGGTAATAACGCAAAGACGCACATTTAACCGTTAGACGAGCTTCCGGGCCTAAACTGCACTCTTTTACCGGTTCTTTAGTAAAGAGTGGGGTCCTGTATAGAACCATGAACACTCAAAGAACCCTTTGCATGATTAAAGGTTCTTTGCATCGTGAAATGGTTCTTCAGATTGATGGAGAATGTGCTATGGTTCTATACAGAACCTCATTGAAAAGGGTTCCATATAGCGCCAGAAAAGGTGGTTCTATTGTTACAAGCTTGACATCATAACAATAGCAGAACCCTTTTGGGTGCTATGAAGAACCCCTTTCAAAAAGGTTATATATAGAACCATATACAGCTCAATTTAAGCATGAATTGGTTCACTACCGAACTCAAGGTTCTAAACAGAACCAATCCCCTAACTAAAGAAACCCTTAGCTTACTTTAACGTTACAAGCATTAACGTAAGGCATCATAAAACAAAGTTGGAGGTCTTTAGAACCAAGAACCTTTTGCATGCACATTTTCATCGATCTTAAGAACCGTTTCATAAAAAAAAATTGACCATGTAAAGGGTTCTTTGAGTGTTCATGGTTCTATATAGATCAAATTTCTTTACTAAAGAACCCTCAAAGAACCTTCTTTTTTAAGAGTGTAGCATTTCTGACCAAAACCTCACAGAGAAGGAGAAACATGCTCAAAGGTCAGTGTCGTTTATTGCCACGCTGTTTTATTCTAAGCAGGTTTGGACCGTTTCTGTTGGTACATTCATCATGAATGTTTCTCAGAGTGAAGGCCAGCTGGTGTTTTCAGATTATGACCAGCTAAAATGGAGATAAAAAGGTTCTGATACCAACAGGCTCATGTTATGTTCTCCTTCCTGGCACTAACATTAGCTATCTGGTGTCCTCTTACGTCACCTTTCTAGTGAGAAAGAATTCAAACAGTCCACAAATGCACCTCAGTGTGACTGTAGTTTTTGAAAAACTCCTCCCACCTTCAAGATACATCATCAGAGGGGGCTTTTCTTGTCTTTAAACTAGAAAATCTTTCTCTAGAGATCACTGCAGTGCCTTAGTAACGCGTGAGGAGGCACGTTTTAGAACGGCTGTAGCAGCGATTACATCTTTAATTTTCACTGGACTGTCCATTTAAGTATATATGTAGTAGGTACGACCTTGGGTAGGAGAGAAACTATATCAATTCAACTTATATTTTATTTTTGAATCATATATTAGCCAGACGACTGCAGGAGCTGAAAATGACCTGCTGTTTTTTAAAAAACAATCATGTAAAATGCCCAACTCAACGTTAACCTTAATACCAGCAACCAAAAGATGGGTTTTGGCCTCCTGTTTCTATTAAAAGGCACTTTTTTAGTGAAAATAATATCTTTTATTTTCCAATAATATCTATAATAAGTCAAACGTGCGTCTCCACACCATCTGATGAGCCGCTACCGTTCAAAAACACACATTAAAGCGGAGAGTAAACAGGAAAAAGGTTTATTAACAGGAAAAACAGCAGCACAAACACTCACTGTATATATATACATACAGACACACGCGAAACAAACAGGTACCCCCCTCTTACACCCCCACCCCCGGCTTCTCCTTTCACAGGCCTGCTCCATTATTTGGCAAAATCAAAGCTGATCCAGACACAGCACTCCAACGTGGAGAACGTCTGTGTGTTCTGTTCATCTCCGGTTCCACACGATCAATTTTATTCTCTACCAGCAACCAGAGACATCCAGCTGCAGCCCTGCACGACAACAGACTGAGAGAAAACTGCTCAAACAGCCAGATGAGGTACATTCCCAAAAAAGACGGTTCTTCAAGGGTTCTTTACTAAAGGGAACGGAACCATAAGTTCTATATAGAACATTTCACGCTTAAATGGTTCTTTGCATGGTGAAATGGTGCTTCAGACTGACAGAGAATGTGCTGTATATGGTTCTATATAGAACCAAAAAGGGTTCTGCTATTGTTACAAGCTTGACATCATAACACCAACAGAAGAACCCTTTTTGGCGCTGTATAGAACCATATACAGCGCATTCTCCATCAGTATGAAGAACCATTTTCACCATGCGAAGAACCATTTAAGCATGAATTGCTTCATTATAAAACATTCCCCTAACTAAAGAACCCTTGAAGAACCATCTTTAAGACTGTAGCTTACTTTAACGTTACAAGCACAGAAACTCTTTTAGAGAAGGCATCGTATAATAAAGTTGGAGAACTGTAGAACCAAGAACACTCAAAGAACCCTTTGCATGATGAAAAGGGTCTCTGCATCATGAAATGGTTCTACAGATTTATGGAAATTAATGTGCTATAGATGATTCTATATGGAACCTTTTGGAAAAGGGTCCTTCTATTGTTACAAGTTTCACACCATAATGATAGAACCATTTTCACAAAGCTTCTATATAGAACCATATACAGCTTGTTCTCCATCAGTCTGAAGAACCATTTCACCACAAAAAGAAACATTTAAGCATAAATTGGTCAAACTCAAGGTTCTAAACAGAACCATTCCCCTAACTAAAGAACCCTTAGCTTACTTTAACGTTACAAGCATTAACGTAAGGCATCATAAAACAAAGTTGGAGATCTTTAGAACCAAGAACACTTTGCATGATTAAAAGGTTCTTTGCATTATGAAAGAGTTCTACAGATTGATGGAAAATGTGCATGAATGTGCTATAGACAGTTCTACATAGAACCTTTTTTTAAAAGCGTTCTCTATAGCACCCAAAAGGGTTTTTCTATTCTTACAAGCTTGACATCGTAATGATAGAAGAACCATTTTCACAAAGGTTCTATACAGAACCAAATACAGTACATTATGCATCAATCTGAAGAAACCTTTCATGATGCAAAGAACCTTTTATCATGCAAAGGGTTCATGGTTCTATGTAGAACCATTTCCTTGGCTAAAGAACCCTTAAAGCATACAGTAAAGATTATGATTGGTTAGAGGGCTCATTTGCATATTGCAGCCTTCTGCGCCGACAGCACTGCAAAGGCCGATGTAACGAACGTCACACTGCAGCCGTGAAACTCTTCCAAACACCTGAAGAGACCCGGCTACTACAGTCTGAACTCTGCAGGTCAGTAAAACTGGACACCTGGACTCTGCAGGTCAGTAAATCCGGACTCTGCTGTAACTGTAGAGGGTCTCATGCTGCTCTGGGACTCTGTGGAGAAACGGCACAGGTGCGCTGCGATTGGTTGAGGGGGAGTCGTTCACTGCAGCTGTGTGATGCGTGAGAAGACACCCGGCGGCTCTTTCCCGTCTCCCAGCGCCGCCTGCAGGCCCTCCTGCTGCCGCGCTCGCGCCAACGTCGCCAGAGCCTGAAACGTCCGTGGCTCTGTGATCGCCAGGTCACTCAAAATCCGCCGGTTCAGCTGGACGCTGCACTGGAATTTAGATTCAAAAACTCATCTTAATATCTAATTAACGTCACTTAAATTCATTCATTAATGCAAAAATTTAATTTACGCAGTGTCCCACCTGCTCCGCCCCCCTTTACCCCAAACGTAGCTGATCAGTCAAGACATGTTTGGTGTCTGACGTTTCTTAGTGATACAAGTAATGAAACAGAAGCTTCGCCACTGAAAATGAGTCTGAGTGGGACAGACAGACACACAGACGTCTACATCAGCAGCTCCAGCGCAAATCTAAACTGCAGACAGAAACGCGTCTTGGCTGATCATCTATATTCGAGGTAACAGGTAAACCGTACTTTGGATGTTTTTGCAGAACCACTCCTGGTTTCTTCAGTGGTCCCAGTTCACACAGAGGACACAGATTGGATCTAATTTTGGACTAAACTGCAATGTCAATGGTGTTCACCTTTGAAACCTCATTAAGTCTAGACTCACACTTAATCTGGGTCTGTGCAAACGAAATTAGACTTATAACGGAGTTCTTCATCTTAAAACTAATTTTTAGAAACTACTTTGAATCATAATCTACTATGAATTTTTTTTTCAGTATCTGCTATGGATTATTCAGTTTCTACTATGAATTATTCAGTGACTACTATGAATTATTCAGTAACTACTATGAATTATTCAGTAACTACTATGAATTATTCAGTATCTACTAAGAATTATTCCATATCTACTATGAATTATTCAGTTTCTACTATGAATTATTCCATATCTACTATGAATTATTCAGTTTCTACTATGAATTATTCAGTTTCTACTATGAATTATTCAGTATCTATCATGAAGTATTCAATCTCCATCATTAATTATTCAGTATCTACTGTGAATTATTCAGTATCTACTAAGAATTATTCCATATCTACTATGAATTATTCAGTTTCTACTATGAATTATTCAGTTTCTACTATGAATTATTCAGTAACTACTATGAATTATTCAGTTTCTACTATGAATTATTCAGTATCTATCATGAAGTATTCAATCTCCATCATTAATTATTCAGTATCTACTGTGAATTATTCAGTAACCACTATGAATGATTCAGTAATTGCTACAATTTACAAATTGAATGTGTAGAATACTCACTTGTACGAGATTGTACATTAGAACAGGATATTTCATTCCGTGCTCACGCGAAGCTGCAGCTATGCGAGAAATCCACAGCTGGAGGAGAGAAAACAGCAGAAATGCAGATTTGAAAAATAAGTATTGCGATCAAGGCACTTCAAAAAATGAATAACGTGTGTATCAGAATAATATTAGAGTTATTAATATTAATATTATCTCACCGTTCTCATGTTGCGCCGCTTTGCTTTTCTCGCCTTTGTTGCGTAGACGAAGGCCCTGCGGACCGCCCGGACCGCCAGCTTGTAGCATCGGTTCTTCCTGCCTCTGAAGTGCTGCCAACGTGAAACAACACGTATTTAGAGGGCTGGTTAGATTACCGTGTACTGCTGAGGAGCCGCTGTCTTTATACGGCAGTGGGTGAACACGGCCTGAATACCACAAACACACCGTACATAACAAAGAGCCATATGCTTTCATTTAAACCTGGACAGACGTATTTACATATTTATATTTGAGCAAAACTTAAATGATAAGACTTTATTTCTACTGTAATGCACTAAAGGAATTACTCAGTCTTTTCCTCTGTTCCATTTCAGTCATCAAAATTCAGCTCCTAATTCCTTTTTTTGGGGTTTAATTTCATGTTGCTGAGTTGGTTCAGCTCCTGTTCTTTAAATCTGAACACTGGAGAAGATCCAAAAAGACAAGAATGGAGTCTAAGAACTTCAGTTCATACGCAGGTAGATGCTGAATGGACTAAGAAGCTCCAACATTATTGATATAGAACACGATATGTCTCAGAAAAGCATACTGTACTGTACTGTGACATAATTTATCACGATAACGATATATAGTCATATAGTGCAGCTCTCCACGCACATCTTAGAGCTTTTCCTGCTTTAACACACCCACTGTAACTCAGTAATGAGCTGGTTAGGTGTATCAGGTGTGTTAGGAGCAGGTAAACAGAACCAGGGCTGAGAAACGCCTACAGCCTCCTGACTGCAACGAAAGAGCGATTAAATCTGTGAGGAACATATTTTTGTCTTTATTGCATCATGTATTAATATCTAAGAGCTGAAAGGTGGCTTCTTATTCCTCAGCTCCTTCATGGATCTTTCCGGTCCACCTTAAATGAAGCAGCAACTGCTGTATTCTGACGCATGAGCAGGCTCAGGATTGCAGCTATCACGGCATTTAAGGTGGAACGGAAAATTGGAACAAGAAGCCAATTTCAGCCTCGTGTTTATAGCCATGAGCTCCACTCTGGACCTGGTTCTGCTGGTTCTGCTGGTGTGTGGAGGTCCGTCATGCGAAGCTGATGTTTTATTGTTTTCTGGTATAAATATAATATTAATCTCTCTCACCCGCGCATTCTTCAGCAGCTCCTGCACCTTCCAGTAGCGGTCAGGCCCTCGACTCCGTATCCAGCAGGGTAACGTCAGAAACACCATGATGTTCTGTAACAGAGTCCGTAAACAGGCCGAGAGAGTCTGACCTTACTCTCCACTGCGGACAACGTGACTGCGCTTCGCACTGCGCATGCGCGAAACAGTAAAAGTCCCGTGAAGGTCATCGCCTTTATTCATTCGCAGGTTTAAAAAGATATAAGTAGTGAAAAAACAATAATTGCGTAAATATGTTTCATTATTCATAACATTGAGTGTTGTAAGAAATTAATAATGATTTAATAATATTTAATGTTCAATGATTTTGGTTCAGAATCCGGAGATCAATATTATGCAAGTGCAACTCGAGTTATGCAATTTTCTATTATGCAAATAAACAAAGAAAAAGAAAAACAAGTTATCAGACTAACAATCAGGGCTTTGTTCTTAGGTAAATCCCAGGTGACCCATTTAAAAACATCCCGCTATTGTATAAATAAATAAATAAATAAATAAATAATTGTATAATACTGTATTTCACAGCAGTGGTGCATTTATTTATTACTGTGCAACAATACTGCAACTGTAAACTACCTCATCTGTGGATTACTGTTATTATAACACTGCAACACTAACTATAACTCTCAAACTTTATATATAGGAGTGTAACACCCATACTTAGCAGAGCTACTGTAATATGTACACACACACACACACACACACACACACACACACACACTCACACACACTCACACACATAGTGTTATCTTATCTTTTGTGTATTCTTTATTTTATACTAACATAATATATGTGTAACAATACATAATGTATGTATAGGTGTGCATATATATGCGTATAATGCATATAATACATACATATACACACACAAACATATATATATATATATATATATATATATTTTGATAAGAACAGGAGCTAAATGGAGCAGATAAAGCTGGTATTTGTTCAATCACACACACAAAACAACGTTTATTAGAAAAACGATGAAGACCGTCACGTTGAACAGTAAAACAAAAGAGCAAAGAGTCATGGGATTTGAAGTTCAATTATTTTTCACAGTTAAAAGACTGAGAAAAAATATTCTGCTGTGATTTGTATTTATGGCTTGTGTGGTCACAAAATAACTGTTTGGCAGAATATTCTCCTTTAGTGATTTTTAATCCCTTGTCAAACATTTTCCTACGGAGAAATGAAGCGAACGTAACCAGCAGATGGCGCAGTTCCCAACTGGATGCTGACACGAGCAAAGGAGAAGCAGATTAGTGTCAAAATCAGAATCACTTCATTTATTTTGACGTTACACACACAAAGAATGGGTCTTGGTGAGTCACACATGTACGACATCTAACACACAGAGACTATTAACAGATGGACAAATAAGAACACAAGAAACAGAACAGAGAATGAGAGAGAATATTGGGCCTCATTCACCAACCGTTCTGCAGAAGAAGCTTCTTCTTAAACCCACTTACACAGTTTTTGTGAAGACTCTGACATTCACCAAGTTTTTTTTCTTTATTAAAGGATTCATACAATAACATAACTTACAACAACCAACAGCCCTGCGATGGACTGGCGACCTGTCCAGGGTGTATCCTGCCTTCCGCCCAATGACAGCTGGGATAGGCTCCAGCACCCCACCGCGACCCAGAAGGATAAGTGGTTTAGATGATGGATGGATGGACAACAACCAACAGCCAGATTTGTGCTTAGAGGTTAAATAAATCATAATCAAATTTCAAAAATCATAATCAAAGTCCTTTTTGCTTTCTTGTTTTTAAAATTTTTTAAAGAAGTGCCACATTCCTTAAACTCACTGAGGAAATATAATAATAATTAATTATAATCAGACCATCTCTTCTTATGTAAATAACATTCACCCATAACAATTAAGTATTGTACAAAAATAAATACTTTAACATCTAATCTGTCCATAGAAGAATAAACAATAACATCTGAAACATCCAGTGTGATACAGTGTCCAGGCTTTCTCCTCACAAAGTTTTCCACATCAATCCAAAACACTTCAGTATAAGTAAGTTGGTAAAACAGATGGATAACTGATTCCTTTTCCAAACCACAAAAGGTGCAGGATATTCATTAATAATTTTAAGTCTCTCTAAAACACTTTTAACTGGGTAGATTTTGTGTAAAATTTTAAACGTAACTTCCTTTATTATTCATACAATATTCATCACAAATTGTCCATGTTTCACTCTAATTTATGTTCCCAAATACAAAAGACCAACATGGTTGTTTATAAATTCTTTCATTAGATATTACATTCCTAATATATTTGTTTGTACATTTATATTTAAGGATATCAGTGACCCCAATAAGAAGACCATCCCTATTTACATCACTATTTGCTGAACCCTTAAGAAGCTGTAACGTTTGTTGTGGTACAGCGTCAAAAACTACAGCACATTCTTTGGTTGTGACTGGCTCTCCAAATTTATTAAGACATTCACTGTATGTCCACAAAAAGCCATCAGCATTCAAAAGTTGTTTCACTGATATAATATTATTATCAAACCATTTAAAAAAAAAAAGAGATTTATTCTTAAATTGGATATTCCTGTTATTCCAACCCAAGAGCACAAAGCTGAGAACAGTTCTGCGCTTTAGGAACACGTCATGAATCTGACGGAGACTTTCTCTTAGGACCTTTCTCAAGAACACACTTAAGAACAGACTTAAGAACGTATTGGAGAATGAGAGCAAATATGAGAGATGTGTGAATGTCTTGGCATATGTAGATATGAATGTCTATACAAATATTCGTTTCAGTTCTATTATATATTATATGTTAGAGATATGTTATTATATGTTAAGCTAGAGTGATTATTATTCTATTAAATTCTATCATATTATTTTATTTTATATTATATGTTAGAAATATTATGTTAAGCAAGAGTGATTATTATTCTATTAAATTCTATCATATTATTTTATTTTATATTATATGTTAGAGATATGTTATTATATGTAAAGCTAGAGTGATTATTATTCTATTAAATTCTATTATATTATTTTATTTTATATTATGTTAAAGATATGTTATTATATGTTAAGCTAGAGTGATTATTATTCTATTAAATTCTATTCTATTATTTTATTTTATATTATATGTTAGAGATATGTTATTATATGTAAAGCTAGAGTGATTATTATTCTATTCTATTCTATTATATTACTGTATATTATATGTCTGAGAAGAGATAGAATGGAATAAAACAGAATAATATTTGTGATTTGTAATTACTCTAACTTTATATATGTGTGTATATCTTATCTATCTTATCACGTCTGCAAATAAGAAATGAAAAAACAACCAATAAAACGATATCACTGTAAAACAATAACAAACCCAAACTACCGATACTCAGCGCGCAGCCGCAGTGGCTGATGGGCCGGTGGCGGACAGCGCTGTACAGTCAGTCAGTCAGTAAGTCAGTGATGGCGGCGCTGTGTGTTTGTTCGGCTCGGCAGGGCGCTGCGGCTCTCCGCTCCTCCACCGGCCTCCTGGTGAGATTTACACCCCCGGCACTCTCATCACACACCGGCTACGGCTTTAAATCCGGACACCGATGATATAAAACCGCCACGGCGCGTTTTCTCTCTGTTACTGAGGACTTTAGCCTGTTAGCTTAGCTTAGCTTAGCTTAGCCTAGCCAGGTCACGTAGCTACTCAACCTCCCTGCGGTCGCAGAGCGGAGATTGAGGAGGCTTTGCTGGAGACTCTCGGCTGTAAACAGGTTTCAGATCTGAGCTTTACGATTTCTACGTTTTTTAAGCTCGTATAACCCAGAATGTTGTTTAGAATAGCCTTTATTTTAGCCGGACAGTGAGCGTGGAGCCCTGACCTCTATCCGCTCAGCTCTGAGGTGACAGAGTTTGACAGCAAAACTGAAAACGGGTCCCCCTTAAACTGTGTTTGACCGGCCGCAGCACGAATGGCTGGATGTGTCTTTATTAAGCTGATAATGATGACCGTGAGTTATGAAAGCTGAGGTGATGTAACCTCTCATATGTAATGTGGTGTAGGATGACAGCTCGAGCAGCATGTAAACAGCACCCTCATATAGGGCTGGGCGATATGGCAGAGTCTTATATCACGATACTTAAAATAGATTTTTAACAGAACAGGATATGTCTCGATATTTATTTTTTTCTGATGTGATGTTACAACAGACAAAGTTAGCACCACATCTTAAAGGGAATATATCAAAGACTATGAATTGAGTCATTTGAGTTCAACATTTTGCTCTAAAAATCTACTTAAATGGGACTAATGATGTCTAACATGCAGTTGGGAGGCGTTTCTAATTACTGATGATCTCCAAAATATGCTCAGAAGGCGTATTGTGATGGATTTATCACAATAAAGATAAATACTGTCGTATTGCCCGCCTCTACCCTCATCCTCTGACCTTCCAGGCCGTGCTGGAGCTTCTGGTTCTAGTTTAGTTTTTGCTTTTGTTCACTGCTTACCTACATTTCTGAGTTTAACCATGACAATTTGTCATAAGATCAAGAAACCATAGACATACTCTCTAAAATAAGATGGTTCTTCAAGAGATCTTTAGGAAAGGCGTTTATAGAATCATTTCATGCATAAATGGTTCTGGTTCATCAGATTAATGGAGAGTGTTATATATGTTATATATTACACATTCTCCATCAATTTGAAGAACCATCTCACCATACAAATAAGCATTTAAGCATGGAGTGTTTCTATATAGAACATATTCTTCTAAATTGATCCTTTGTCTTTAACGAAGAACCCTGGAAGAACCATCTTTTGTAGTGTGTAGTTTGGTTAATTTGAATTGTGTGATGTAAGCTTAAGGGTGTAGTGCTGCCACTTAAGCACGTATTTTGATTATAAATCTTGCACAGAATGACTTAAGCTTACTGTTATCCAAATGCCTCTCTGTGTTTAGCAGTACAGTGTATCATATAAAAAATATACGTAAAACATTATTTATATTAAACCCAAAATACATGGGAGTTCTGAGTTAGCTGGCCATTCAAATGGATTTTTCTTAGGCAGAAACTGGAAATTTCCCAGTTCACACTTGGTCACGAATGCAGCAACAGACCTCTGAGGTCATCTGCCGTGTCCACATAAGGAACTCTCTTATTTCCACACTTCTCTATAGAAAAAAAAATGAATGGCATTTATAAAAATTGCTATGTTAGCAAGTTGTGGTCAACAAAAATGTTCCAAAGCTGGTAGTTTTGTCCAGTCAAGCTATTGGCAGAGAGTCCGGTGTTTTTCACCGCATAGCCTGGCCTTGAACTGCCTGGTCCATGGGGGTCCTGACCACTGAAGAAGAGGGTAAAAGGGGGCTAACAAAGTATCAGAGAAACAGATGGACTACAGTCTGTAACTGTAGAACTACAAAGTGCACCTATATAGTAAGTGGAGCTGATAAAATGGACAATGAGCGTAGAAACAAGGAGGTGGTCATCATGTTATGCCTGATCAGTGTGTACTGTATACTGCATGCTGCTCTATCCAGTATACGACACAAGCCGCTTGCTGTACCACAGGATGGGCGCGACTAGACCATCATCATCTGGAACTGACCACTCAGATTGATCTCAAGACCCACCCCATTTTCTTCAGCCCTCCAATCACTGCTTAGAAACCGTTGCTAGCGACTTTTCAGCATGTGTTTTCATATTTTGGTCAAGAGGTGAGCCTGTGTGACTTTTAACATACACCCCATACAGTGACGTTGGTTTCTACTCATCTCCAAAGTCTCAGATAAACTTTAAAACCCGTCTGCTGTGGATCGGACAGTGTGGTAAACCTGTGTGGCTTCCAAACACACCTGTTTTACCTGTTTGCGAGTCGTTACAGTCATAGTTGGTAAAATGAGCTAGTCTCACTGAATAATAATCAGCGTGACTCCACAACTGAGCCTGAAAAGCCGATGCTGAGCGGATTGTTTGGCTGAAAACAACTTTATTAAGTTATTGTTTTAATCACGACGTCTATGCAGTGAGTTAACGTTATTAAATGAGTAGACAGAGGGAGTAAACTGACCTCAGGGCCAGCAGAGAGAGCTGGAGTGCCAGTGTTTTTAATGTATTGAATCCAGGGCTGTTAAAGATTTCCAGGCAGTTACATCAGTGGCTGCGTCCTCCCAGGACGGCCAACGCAGCCAGTGTTGTGCCCAGTTTACATCTCGTTTACGAGGTCATTATAGAAATATGGATATTGTTACACGCGAGCCACCACTGCTGCACACTGACTCGACATCATAAGACTGACCTCACCAAAATAGCCCACACAAACCAGCAGCTTTGTCCGGTGTGGTGGTGAAGATGCTTTGGCGGTTGATTTAGAACAGTGTAAAAGTAGCATGTAGTTATATTTATAGGCTTGACCCCTTTGATCCAATGACATTCAGGGAGAAAATGGATGAATCCTGTCAGCTTTTGAACACTTTTATTTACCACAGATTGATCTGGCAGTTATTTTGAAACCAACATTCATTATAAGTGAAATAAAGAAAACGGGAAAGACTTTGAATTCCTTATTTAGGCATCTTCAGAACAGGTCTATCGCCATCGCTGCCTTTTTGATGCTGTCCACAGTCACTGTTTAGGCCTAATCTGCCTTTGTAATGACAGTTCTTATCCCAGTGTAAGCAAAACCTTCCTAATGACGGAGGTTATGAAGTAATGCGGTCCAGGTCGCAGTGTTTCTCACTCGTTTGCGATGTTTTAACGTCGATGAGCTTCACTGCTGTGTTCTTTCCTCATTCTCGGCGCAGATGAGAGTTGATTGTGTTTTGGAGAGAAGCGGTTTTGTTGTTGCCTGTTAGGCAGGGCTCGGCTCTGTCCTGCTTTAGACGTTCCTCGTTTGTTTACTGTTGTTTATTTTCTCGTTGCTCTCGCAGGCCTTGCGGTATGTGCAGACCGCTGCGGCTCCGGCCGTCCAGCCGCAGATTAAGAAGTTCCAGATTTACCGCTGGGACCCAGATAGACCCGGAGACAAACCCCACATGCAGACCTATGAGGTCGACCTCAACACGTGAGTGCCTCTCCACGCCGGTAGGACGTAATTAAAGTGATAGTTTGGCCAAAAATCTAATTTACCCGGTCTTTCCACCCTCACCCCAAATGTAGTCGATCAGCCAAGGCAGTTTCGAACCTCTATTGGTGTCTGAAGTTTAGCTTCTTTAGTTTTAGCATACGGCTTTTAAAAACTTTACAGGTTATAAAAAGATTGGGCACCAGGCTGTATTTTTGGGGGGGGACTGAAATATTGGGGATCACACATAAACAATTAGGCTAAACCAAACAGAACTTATGTGTTCTCCCGTTAATAGGAGACGCAAATAAACAAACATGAGCTGCTGCTACTGTTTTCTCTGCTGTTTGCGCTGAAACAGTAAAGAAGCAGCAGGTAAACATGTTTAAGTGAGGATCATGGATTTAAAATGTGATCAGTTGGTATTTTTAGAGTTTTAAATGTACATAAACTCGATTGTGCCTTAAACTCAGCTCATTAAAAAGCTTCGCTCCACACGTGAGAGACTTTTCACAATTTTACTTTGTTTACTAGCTGTATTTTCTTCTTTCACGCTCTCAGTTTTCATTGGCTGTTGGAAGAGTCTGTTCAGGTTGAGTCGTTGACCAGTTTACGTTACACGACTTTACCCTTGATTTTAGCCCTGATTCTGAGTCTGGCCGAGTCTGTGCTGGTTGGCTCTAGTCTGCGGATCCTTAGTCAGTCAGAGTGAACAGTTGGAGAGAGAATCGAGTCGTGTGTGAGGGGAACTGACTCAGATTTTTGGCCTCCCGATCGCGTTTCAGACCAGTCAGAGTTTATCAAACATGTTTGATTATTTCGACCCGACTCTGAGTGAAATCTAGTGTAAACTGATCAACGACTCAATCTGAATGGACTCCTGCAACAGCCAATGAAAACTGGGAGTGTGAAAGAAGAAAATACAGCTAGTAAACAAAGAAAAATGGCGAACAGTCTCACATGTGGAGCGAAGCTTTTTAATAAGCTGAGTTTAAGGCCCAATCGAGTTTAGGTACATTTAAAAATACCAAACTGACCACATTTTTAAATCCATGATCCTCAATTAAACTTGTTTACCAGCTGCTTCTTTACTGTTTCAGCGCAAACGGCAGAGAAAACAGCAGCAGCAGCTCCACCTTTGCTTAACGTGTGAGTTCAGTGAGCTCCGTTCAGTTCATCAGCAGCTTAAAAGTTGAGTTGTGTGTGACCCCTAATCGTTTAGTCTGTGATCCCCAAGATTTCAGTCGCCCAAACAAATCTGAGGAAACCAGTCTGATAGTGTGAGACACCCAGTCTTTTTATAGTCTGTAAGGGAACCCAAAGGTCTACTAGTTTACGCTCAGAGTCGGGTTGAGAAAAATCAAACGTTTGATTTACGGCAACTGGTCTGAAACGCAGTCAGGAGGCCAAAAATCTGAGTCTGCGCCCCTCAAACACGACTCGACTCTCTCTCCAACTGTCGACTCCGACTGACCCAAAAATCTGCAGACTAGAGCCGACCAGCTCAGACTCAGCCAGACTGAGAATCAGGGCTAAAATCGTGTAGTGTAACCCCGGCTTAATGTAGCTAACGAGTAATGGAAGGTTTGTGACACTGTGAGATACAGTTATGCTTAAAAATGAGCCAAAGTGTGGACATGTGGACACACCTCAGGCTTCACGAGCTGTGAGATCTACTGGTGTCCGTTTTGAAAGACATAAACTTAGACAACAAACATGTCTTGGCTGATCATCTACATAAGCTGCTGCTTGAACTGTTCAGGTTTGATTTGTGGCCGAACTTTCGCTTTAAGGCTGGGAAAACAGCTCAGCAGTTCAGAAACGAGTCCTGCCAGCTGCCTTTAGCATTTCTGGTTCTGTATTTAAAGTTCACAGGCGTGTGACTCCAGCAGGTCTGTCTTCCTGTTCCAGCCAAACCTAAAACACCTGGTGAAGGTAGTCAGGCTCTTCTGAAGGCTGATTATTTGGATCAGGTGTGGAACAGATTGGGCTGAATCTCCAGGAGCGGCGTCAGTAATCACTGCTGCAGAGCCGCTTCACCTCGTATAACCTTCGCGGAGCTCCAACCGAGTTTTAATGAAGCAACAACAAACCAAGACTACTGAATACAGGAATAAATCAGTATTCATTTCAGTACTGGAACCAAGTGTAGCATCAATAGCAAGCAATACTGTGGCAACAAATAAAAACACAATGTTTACTGAATTGAACACAGAAAAATATTATTAAAATATTAAATATTAAAATATTCAGATTTTTCTATAGTTGAGGTGCCTCCCCTTTTTTTTAAGGGCCCATATCCTACATTTTTGTCCTATTTTATTTCTTTCTCCTTATGTCTAATCAAAACCCATAGAGTCTGGCTGCGGACGGGCACTCTCAGACAGATGCAGCATCATCACTTAATCCATTTTTCATCCATAACACGGCGAGAGAGTTACATTTAATGTCCCTCCCTGTAGAAAAAGTCATAGAACCCGTTAAAAGTGTTGGTTCCTGGTGGTTTTCAGTAGTGGCTAATAGTGTTCTGTGTTTTCCTGATGGGTTGATATCACAATTTAAAAGATTCACATTATTTAATCAGGGGTTTTGACTGATTCCAGATACATTTGATCGTTTCCTAATGGTCTCTAACGGCAACTATCAAGCCAGTTCCCATTAGGAAGCAAAACCATCAGGTTTTATTCCTAACAGCCCTACAAACACAGTCACGCTGTGACCACGTCGTGTTTCGGTGCCCACAGCGTCGTCTGCTTGGTGCTTTTCTACATTGTCACAACGTTGAAATGTAATTCCTCAGAAAGTTGTCTGACAACTTTCTAGGCGGTTGTGACGACGTTGGCGAGACAGCAGACGTAATCTGTGCTACGTTGACTGTACATCACAACCTCCTAGAATCCTTAATGAGTTCTATTTTAATCAATATCACAGTTTTTGGTAACCGTTCTGATCGTCTTCAGCCTGGCTTTCATGAGTTTCAGGGTAGCCTGTTTGTTTTTTCAACGAATAAACCCGACATCAATGTTTTATCGTCGTGGTAAGTTTTATATTGTTTCCATATTAATTTCCTTATCAGTATGGCAGCGTTAATATACATTCACTGTAACTCTTGTTGCCCAGCAGTTCGTGATTCACTGTATTTCCTCATAAAACCGACAGAAACACTGTGGTGGCAGAGCAGCACTGACGTCATCAATAGGCCGGTGGTGCTTGTCAGGCTGAGAGTGCATGTCTGCAGCCAGACCCTTCTCATCAAAACATTTGTTTTTAATGTACCAAAAGCAGTAATACTGTTTTACATGACTTTACATTACTTTCTTACCTCTTTTTGTCCCTTTTTATTAAACAGGCTGTTTTTTCTTTGTTTACTCCGTCTTTAAGATCGATGTATGTTAAAGAGCCGTGTTCTTATTGACTATTTGCAGTTTTTGTGACATCTTTAAAAAAAAAGGATTCAAAACGGCTGTTTTTGCAGCTGAATCGCCATAAATGGTCTGGGGTACGTCTCATTTATTTCTAAAAAAGGAGACAAATTTGTTTTTTCCCATAATACTGGCCCTTTAATCAATGCAAAACTCTTGAAATGCTGAATAAATCAAATAAGTGGCTCGATAATTTCAATGTTTTCATTCTGTTTGCATTAACAGCAACATGAAGAAATACAATATAGTCTAATGTAACAAATGCAGTATGGATTGTTTGCTGAATGGGAATGAAGAGTCAAGAACCATTCTTGGTTCTATAGAGAAGCAAAGTTGGTTCTTTTATGGCCCCTGTATCAAACACAAGTCAGGCCTGTGGCACAACTCTGTTATGCCCACGAAGTTATTTACATGTTCTATTAATATTAGCCCGTTTCACCCTGAGCTGCACTACAGTCCCCAGCGTGCACTGCAACATAATGTGCACAGTACATCTGTAGTTAATGTGGTATATTGTTTCATACAAAACAAATAGTTTTTATCTAAAATTATTTTTCAATTGTTGAAGTATTTAATGCCTATTTTGAACAATGTCCAGTTGGGGTCAGGGCAAAATGTTAAGTAAAACTAAAATAACCGCACAGCTGGCCCACAGATCTGTTGAGATTTTTAAATATGGCCCTTTTAGTTGAGTTTGACACCCCTGTTCTATGGCATCACTCCAAAGAACTGCATTTGACACCTTTATTTTGACGAGTGTAGTCAAAATTGGACCTGCTGCAATCTTATTGAAACAAAGAACTAATATTTAAGTATGGAACTGAAGTATTTACAGTACTGAATTGTTTACCACATTGTGGAATTGAGCTTTAGATGCTTAAGAGCTCATGTGGCCTTGTTCCATGTGGAGATTTGGGCAGGTGGAAGGACAGACGGTCCATCTCGGTCCTGTGACTGTGCCCAGATAATGAGATAAAATCTCTCTCTCTCTCTCTCTCTCCCTCCCTCTCTCTCTCTCTCTCTCTCTCTCTCTCTCTCTCTCTCTCTCTCCCTCTCTCCCTCTCTCACTCTATATGTAGATCAGGATCTGAATGCTAAAGTTTGCTGATTTCAGTTCCACATATTTATTAGTTAAATTGTGAAAATGCCATCATAGTTAAAACAACAAAGTCTTATCGGTTTAAACCATATAACATTATATTGGCCGTTAGATTCTCGTCTGTCGCAATTTTTATTGCTCTACTTTGGACACTCATAAAACTGCGGACTTTGCAGTTAATATTAACAAACGTGAACTGATGTCCCGACAGAGTGAGCGACTCATAACTCCTGTTTCCCTCCTGCTTCAGTGAGCTCTCCGTCTGCCAGTCATTTCCCCCTTTGTGTCCTTTTTTTAATCAGCTGTTGTCGCTCTGTAGGAAGGGTGTAACCGGGTTCTGCTCCTGTTGTTCAGTGATTTTGTAGTGTAAATATTTGAGATCTGTTATTTATTTTACAGAGGCGTGTCTGTGTTCTTAAAAATAGTTATTAAAAACTTTAACTGTGAGGTTCTCTTAGGGCTGGGCAGCATGGCAATATAAATCGTTATCATCATAAATGATGACACAATACAGTATGAATGTGCTTTTCTGAATGTATTGTGTGTATCGTCAGTACTTTTTTCATCGTCAGTACAGTTTTTGATTATTTTTTTTAAATGTAGGTTCTTTTTTCTCTGTTCCAGCTGATCAGATGTCTGAAACAAAATGTCTACACTCCCTCTAACCTTTGTCCCTGTTCTTGTTCGCCCATGTCTGTTGACCCCTTACACTTACACACTCACACACCCCTTACAGTCCTAAATTCCTCACTCTCAAAACTACAGAACACGTTTCAGAGCAGATACTAATTCATAGTAGTTACTGAATAATTCGTAGAAGGTACTGAATAATTCGTAGAAGGTACTGAATAATTCGTAGAAGATACTGAATAATTCATAGTAGATATGGAATAATTCGTAGAAGGTACTGAATAATTCGTAGAAGGTACTGAATAGTTCGTAGAAGATACTGAATAATTCGTAGAAGATACTGAATAATTCGTAGAAGATACTGAATAATTCGTAGAAGATACTGAATAATTCATAGAAGATACTGAATAATTCATAGTAGATATGGAATAATTTGTAGAAGGTACTGAATAATTCGTAGAAGGTACTGAATAGTTCGTAGAAGGTACTGAATAGTTCGTAGAAGATACTGAATAATTCGTAGTAGATACGGAATAATTCGTAGAAGATACTGAATAATTCGTAGAAGATACTGAATAATTCGTAGAAGATACTGAATAATTCGTAGAAGATACGGAATAATTCGTAGAAGGTACTGAATAATTCGTAAAAGATACTGAATAATTCATAAAAGATACTGAATAATTCGTAAAAGATACTGAATAATTCGTAGAAGATACTGAATAATTCATAGTAGATACTGAATAATTCGTAGAAGGTACTGAATAATTCATAGTAGATACTGAATAACTGAACAGTGAGTCTAGAACATTATAGGTTCATGCACTAATTCAGACGTCGTCTCACTCTCTAATCTGAGTTCTTCTGTTTCCTCTCTGTCCACAGCTGTGGGCCGATGGTGCTGGACGCTCTGATTAAAATCAAGAATGAAATGGACTCGACCCTCACCTTCAGACGCTCCTGCAGAGAAGGTCAGAAACTGACGAGCAGAGGAGCGGACAAACCTTTAAAGTGATGGTTTTGAAAAAAAAAGAACAAATAACACCGCCCCCCCCCATCATGTACCCCGAATGTAGTCACTCAGCCAAGACGTGTTTGATTGATTTAAGTTTACTTCTTTAGTTTTAGCACTAAAGCTACCAAGCTAATGGCTAATGTAGCTAACCGATAAGGGAAGCCTACACCCACCAAATCAGCACGGAGCTAACTCTATAAAGATGTCTATAAAGATGAACAAAAGGCAGACAAAATTCAGACTTCCAGTTTGGCTGCTACTGTTTTTAGCTATGCTAACGCAATTCAGTCCATGTTTACAGATCACAGTGAGTCATACAGTGTCAGAAACCACATAATCGAGTCTATCAGGGATATAGGTGATTGTGTAAATTTGATATTTGGTCAAATTGCAGTCACTTTGCATAATAGAAGAGTAAATTTTGGCCCATATTTGTGGCTGCGCTATGTAGATAAATCCAGAGTTAGCATTGGTGATGTTCGTAGTTTAAAAATAAGATTATGATAAAAGTATAATAAGTGTTGATAGGATTCTGATGTTTTTACAGGTATTTGTTAGCATTGATAGTCCTACTTGTAAGTGTTAACGGTAATAATAACTGTGTGTGTGTGTGTGTGTGTGTGTGTGTTTTAGGTATCTGTGGTTCGTGTGCGATGAACATTAACGGTGGGAACACGCTGGCCTGTCTGAACAGAATTGACACCAACCTCAGCAAAGCGACCAAGATTTACCCGCTTCCACACATGTACGTGGTAAAAGACCTGGTACCGGTGAGTATCTAACACTGACCGTTCACCACAGCAGTCACACTATTAGGCCCAATCCTATCTCACATGTTTTATAAACTGCGCTGCACTAAATCCACATTATCAAGCTTAATTAAGCTCACTTGGTAATTAAACATGTTTTTTAAATGGTGACGATATCCACAATATTATCGTGACATCATTTATCACAATAACAATAAAATATCATCAAATTGCCCATCTCTAATTCTGATATCATTGTGCATCACTGGTCTAAATCTAAATCTAAGGCCCAAACCCCTTTCACTCCTCGCCCCTACCAATCAGCCCTACCCCTCCGTTTTGCGCGTTCTCGTCTAGGGGTGGGGTGTCCTGATTCTTGTTGAGATAGAGGGGGAGGGTGAAGTGTTGGGGCTACATGACCCTCCAAACAGAGGTTTTTCAGAGACTCCAAACAGAGAGTTATGAGAAAAAAAGAAAAACCAGCAAGATGGAGAACAAGAGACCAAAGAAACCGCAAATGTGAGAATTTTCTCTGTTCATAAATTACGATAACCATCGCATTATCTTAGTTTAATGTTGTTTCAGTGTATTTTTGTCCTTTTCTTCATAACAAGCATTTAAAATCGCTAGTAGTGCTGACGTCTCGGTAGCTAAATTTCCCATTCCACCTTAAATAGTGCAGCAGTTACATTCTGGCACCTCAGGCCTCAGAACAGCTGCTCCATTTAAGGTGGAAAGGGACATTTAGCTACCGAGACATCAGCACTACTAGCGATTTTAAATGCTTAAATGCCCAGCAGTGAGGAGCTGAACTTTACCCTCCTCTGCTGTCACTGCAGACTGGCAGGGTCGCCTACAGAGCAGCGCTGGTAGCTGTTAATGAAGTGATGCTGTTTTTATTTGAGGGTCCCATTTCAGAGGAAGATTTCAACCACTACCCTGTAACTCAGTAACAAGGGGCAAAGTGACCCTCAAAATAAGGGGCAGGAGTAAAAATAAGAAATGGGACTGGGCCTTACACTCTGTTACCCATTTACACAGTCAGTGATAAGAGTAACCGCACACTGAGAGCGGAGGGAAAAGGGCGTTCTGTACTTTAGACAAACCTGAAATACGAAAGTAGAGCTTTTAAAATGCATAAATTTTACCACTAGTTTTAAATCTCTTAATGGTTCAGCACCTCCATACATTTCATACACTGAGAGCGATAGATGATGTTCCAAATCGAGCTTTAAGATCTTCTAGTGCTGCTTCTCCATGTTCCGCATACGAAGCTTAAAAAGAGCAGAGAGGTTCTGTTTTTTTGCACCAAAGATCTGGAACACATTACCGATAAACATCCGTCAGACTCCTTCGGTCAGTGTTTTCACTTTAGCACTAAACTAGTTTTTATTGTTTACCTTGTTTTGCATTTTAATGGTAAATATGAATATATCTCTTTCTCTGATATTGCTTTTATTCGTTGCATTTATTATTATTGGTTTATTTTATTTATTGATTACTTTTATTCTCTGTTGTTTTTACTTTTTTATTTTGTATTGTAAAGCAGTTTGAGCTGCATTTTTAATGTATGAAAGGTGCTTTATGAATAAAGATTATTATTGTTATTTAGTGGTTCACAATATTGCATAAATGTATCATCTTACTTGGACATTTTCATGATACATGAAAAAAGTAATGCCACATTATAAAAATACTGTAAAACAATTTTTGTTCATTCAACATTTCTAATTAAACAGGATTAGACAGGATTAGAACCCATAATTTTCTCAGGAAAACATGCACTGAGAGGTAATATATCACTGTAGTGCTAATAAATCATATTGTCATATTACATTTTGCCCAGCCCTGTTCATCATATAAGACCTCATCTCCATTTTTGTCATTTTTCAGTTTTTGACAAAATTTGAAAATACCTGTTGCCTTTTACGTTGTGTGTAAATTCCATGATGAATGGACTAAAGAAACAGCCCTAAGTTACTTGGACAAAACGTCTGGTTCCATTGACTTACATTAATAGTCAAGTATGTTTTTTCCTTCTCCTGTAAAGTTACCATTTTGGAGGTCATATGAGGTTTTGTTCCGACAGCAGCGAGATATATATTAGATTGGACTTGGTATTGGCAGATATCAATAAAACTGATTTAGATCAGGACGTCCCTAATACATATTATATGATATCAATCATTCCTTGTTTTGAGAGTTACAGATACACTAATAGAGTTAAACAGGTGCTACACAGGGACAGATATAGTAATGACTTTTAAGCATGTGAAGGACACTTGTATGTTGAAGTGCTCGTGGCGAGGCTGAGGTCGTTTACTGTGATCTATAAACATATAAATGTCAGAAGGGAGGAAAAGATTAAGATTAAGATTAAGTGACCATTATTAGTCCCACAATGGGGAAATTTAACCCATCCGTGCAGTGAAACACCACATACACACTAGTGAGCGCACACACAATAGGGGGCAGTGAGCACGCTTGCCCGGAGCGGTGGGCAGCCCTATCCACAGCGCCTGGGGAGCAGTTGGGTGTTAGATGTTTTGCTCAAGGGCACCTCAGTCACGTACTGTCAGCTCAGGGGATCGAACATGCGACCTTCCGGTCACAGGCCTGGTTCCCTAACCTTAAAACGGGTAATCAGTAAATAATAAAACTTAAAATAGGGAAAAAACTATTATAATAAAATGAATATGTGAAACATCAGTTCTATTGACTTCACAGCAGCCATGTCCAGATGATATAATGAGCTATGACGTCTGTCTCCTTCAGGACATGAGTAACTTCTATGCGCAGTACAGAGCCATCGAGCCCTACCTGAAGAAGAAGGATGAGAGTAAGCAGGGGAAGGAGCAGTACCTGCAGAGCGTAGAGGACCGACAGAAACTGGTACATGATCCACCACACGCTGCCCTGCTGCACTGTTTCAGTCCAGATAATTAGAGTAATACAATTAAAGACACACAGTTATGTGCGAAGGTCTCTGTCAGATTACATGTCGTTGAATTTCTAAGTGTAAATAGGTGAACACGTCATCCACACCTCAGACAGACTCACTGTGATCTTACTGTGACTTCAGTCTAGCTAATCTATACCTGCGCATACAGATTGTACATCTTCTATCCATATCTTGTATAATCTGGAATATATATAGATCAGTGTTCCATATGCTGTTTACCCTGGATCTCATTTATCTACCTCAGACTCACTGCATGAATGGAAATGTGTACAACTGTACATATCATAACTTATATTACTGTACCAAAACTGTACCTTGGAAATGGTGTAATAATGGTTTATATTAATGTGTATGTTTAGAGGCTAATGGGCGTATATTTTTAAAAAAATGTATGTAAAAAAATATATATATAAAAATATTTTTTGTATTTAAGTACTTCAAGGGGGCTACGACGATGACAATAAATATGATTTGATTTGAACACATCCTCTACAGAGAAGACACTTCTGCACATTTTAATGCACAAATACTGTTTATTTGCTAAATTTAATATTCTGGGGAAAAAATACAGCAAAGACACATTTTACATCTTGTTTTATATTTTTTCCATTATGTTAAACTCACCATATAGATGTAAATTGTGCACTAAATTTCAGATTTAAGTGCGGAGAGGATGTCAACTTATTTTTCAAAGTCACAGTGTCGTTCCGACTAAACAACAAGGAGCGCACAGCTGAACAACATCGCGTTTCTCCAACTCCGATGTGCAAAATATACATTAATAACATAAAGGCAACTCCACATAGACATACTAGACAGCATAGACATACATAAAAACCATACAAATAGAGGGGAAAAAGTATATATTGGACATTATATAGAAAAAATATTGCACGTTTGTTCTCAGTGATAGTATTATTGCACAGTGTAACAGGAAAACTTGTAAACTTGACACTGGTGAATAGTGATAAAGTGCTCAAGTGATGAGAACTTTGTAAATATTGCACTGTTCTCATCGTTTCACTTAGAAGATCAACAAATCTGGTGTCTTGAAAGGCACTTATCAAATAAAATTATTATTATTATTATTAGAAAACGTCATTTGGCCAGGGGGTGCACACACTTTTGCATACGACTGTATGTTGTATTTACAATTATAAGCATGCTGACATACCACAAAGCTTTTTTGCTGCGATTCCTGCCCCTCCACGCAGTTGTTTTGTTATTAATGGTGAATATTAATGGTGAAGCGAGCCACTCAGGCTACAATCTCTGACTCTTAAAGGTTGTGGTCAGGAACACCGGGCAGTTGATAGAGTCGCTCCTGCCTCTGCCTTCAGTATGAGCTCTGTTTTTACAGTATTATAGCGCTGAAGGTTTAGCTGAGTGTGTTTTTTCGTTAGGACGGTCTGTACGAGTGCATCCTGTGTGCGTGCTGCAGTACCAGCTGCCCGAGCTACTGGTGGAACGGCGACAAATACCTGGGACCTGCCGTCCTCATGCAGGTGAGAGAGAGACTCGTCTAACACACCAGGACATTTTATTATGCAAATTAGGGCTGTCATTATCAACTGTATTAACTAGCAGTGGTGTTCACTTCCCACTTAGGCTACGTTCACATTACAAGCCTCGTTGCTCAAATCCGATCTCTCTGACTCGATGGTTCACACTCGTTTAGCTAAGTGACTCAAATCTGTCATTAATGTGACGAACCGGCGTCCTGAAATGACCCTCATGAGCTCATCCTACTCAGTAACGTCACCTGAATGAATCACGTGCATCATCAGCACAAACTAACGAGCAGAACGAGCTTCGCTGAGAAGATCATTAACTCTGATCAGCTCTCAGCTTCATTATTAGAGCGAGACGAAGGAGAAAAAGGTGAGATGAGCTGCTTTTCCACCGTTTACAGGCTTTAACTTCTGTCCGGCGCTGCTGCCATGGTAACGCTGAATGATGGCGCAGTGGGGAAAAAGCAAATGAATTCCGATCTGAGCGTCACATTAAGGTCGCATGGCCATGAATCAGATATGTATCCGATCTAGGACCACATATGTAAGGCTACATTCACGTTACCAGGTTCAAGTGGCACAAATCTGATTTTCTGCCCTAATGTGACTCAGATCGGATGCTTTCAGGGCTGTGTGGACACAAATCTGATCTTTTCAAATCCAACTTGAGGCACTTTCATATGTGGTCCTAGATCGGATACAAATCCTAAACGAGTGTGAACCATCTTGTCAGAGAGATCAGATTTGAGCAAAAAATCGTATTTGAGCAACGAGGCTTGTAATGTGAACGTAGATGAAGTGGCTCAGGTCGGATTTGAAAAGATCAGATTTGCGTGTTCACACAGCTCTGAAAACATCAGATCTGAGTCACATTTGTGCCACTTCAGCCTGATAACGTGAACGTAGCCTTAGAGTTTAAACCTACTTAGGCCAGCTCTACTGATTAAACAGGGACATTTGGAGATGTAGAATGTAACAGATATTCAAGTGGACTATTGTTTACTTTGTTTGTTGTAGAATTGAGCCGTATGGGCAAAATATATACGCGGTTTGAATTTCTAATGGTTTGAGTATCACAGTGTATGTGAATTTTTTCAAATAAAACCATCTTAAATGCTTAAGTAAACCTATTTATATAGGCTAATAGTGGCTGATTATTGTTGAATGTCCCTTCATTTTTCAATAAGAACAGTTTTTAACTACCAAAGAAATTCTAAAAACAAAACTGAACAGTTTGTGGATAAACCTGTCAGTACTGCTTTCTGACGCAGGACTTGGCTTCTTATTTGCCTTTTGTTAGATTTTTGCGTTCCACCTTAAATGGAGCAGCAGCTACATTCTGACCTGTACAGGCATCTGAATGTAACTGTTGCACTATTTAAGGTGGAACGGGAAATTCGAATAAGAAGCCAACTTCAGCTGTCAAATTTTAAAGTCATTTGTCTCATACACGCGTCCCGTACACGATGAAACATGATTGAAACACCGTTGACTGAGACACTTAGCTAAGCGTGAGAATGTTAGTAAGGTTTGCACTGTTTGCACGTTGCGTTATCGGCACTTATTCGCGGCACGCTTGTGTATCGGTCGTGACAGAACAGTTTCAATCAGAATACATCATTCATAACATCAAATATTTTATTTTATTTTTAACTACAAGCGTGTATGCACGCGAGCTCCTTCTGGTGTGGGTTTCCTCAAGTGCCAGGCTAATAGCTCCCCCTTGTGGAGCCTCTTCGGCCTGCTAAACGTGGCTTTATAATGACCTGCGGACACCCTGACAAACTAATCACTAATCCAATTCGCAGAGGATGTAAATTTTACTAAATTAATTTTAATTTGCGTAATTGATTTTATTCAGATAACAGTGACAGCCCTAATGCAAGTAAGTCTACGCTTATGTGTAACTGTTTTAATGTTCTGCCTGACAATTTTAGTGTTTTGTAACATATTAAATAAAATAACTGGGTTCAGGAGCTGCTGGGTTGTGAGGCTGTGGAGTTCCAGTCGATTTACTGTTAAAACGTCATGTTTTCCTGAACGAACTCCTAAACTGAACCGTGGTGTGTCTGTTCCTCCAGGCGTATCGGTGGATGATCGACTCTCGTGATGAGTACACAGAGGAGAGGCTGGCCAAGCTGCAGGACCCGTTCTCTCTGTACCGCTGTCACACCATCATGAACTGCACCAGGACCTGCCCAAAGGTGGGGCTAACATTACAACTTTACTGACCCCATTAAGGCTCTCGTTTTAATAACAAGCATAAAAATAAAAAAGGTAAAAGACAAATACGTATCTGGTCTTTTCTACTACACACTTAAAAAATGGTTCATCATGGGTTCCTTGGTAAAGAAAATGGTTCTATAAAGAACCATTACATTACATTTTACACTTACAGCATTTAGCAGATGCTCTTATCCAGAGCGACTTACAAAAGTACTTTGTCAACTTTGCCAAGTCGAGAATGTACACTAAGAATTTATTAATAATTATTGTTAATATTTTAATTGACATTATAATATTTTGACAATATTTTGATATTTTAATGTTAAAATTCCAACAATTTTAAGGTACAAGTAATATTAGGGTTTATTGATTGCAGTAATTCTAATACACATTTAAAAAGGTGGTTCTTCAAGGGTTCTTTAGTAAAAAAAAAAAAATGGTTCTATGTAGAACCATGAACACTCAAAGAACCATTTGCATGATTAAATGGTTCACTGCAGTGGATTCTTCACATTGATGGAGAATGTGTTGTATATGGTTCTAGAGCACCAAAAAGGGTTCTGCTATTGTTACAGTGTCAAGCTTGTACCAATAGAATAACCCTTTTTGGTGCTATGTAGAACCCTTTTCAAAAAGGTTCTGTATAGAGCAATCTATAAGACATTCTCCATCAATCTGAAGTAGGGGGTGCTTTGAGTGTTCATAGTTCTTTATAGAACCATTTTCTTTACTGGAGAACCCTTAAAGAACCATATTTTTAAGTTTGTATTAGGATTAATAAAATCAATAAAAAATAATTCTACGTCTAACATTATTTGTAGCTTAAAATTATTGGAATTTTATTATTGAAATTCCAAATATTTGTATAATTTGATTGTCAAGATATTGTAATGTCAATAACAATATTAACATTATTATTATTATTATTATTATTATTATTATTATTTATTCTAAATGAATAATTAATGATATTGGCTCAGCCTTCTGTTACTGAGCTAGTCTTGAGAATGTGGTTGAGTCTTCATCATCATAATGATTCAGTTTATAATTTGGCTCGATTGGCAGATAAATATGACTATAATACATATCTGGAATTTTAATATTCATTAACTGAGCTGTAGTATTTCACAGTGTGTTACAGTGGAAACTGGCTTTGAATGCACTGCGCAGTCGTAATTAAATATAATTTAAATGAATTTAAAATACATTTTTAAAAAAGTATAAACAGGAAATAGATTTTTAAAACATGAATATAATATTTAACATTAATAACAATCCTGTGGATGTTGTTCTGCTTTGTGCGCAGGGCCTGAACCCGGGGAAGGCCATAGCGGAGATAAAGAAGATGATGGCCATGTATAAGGAGAAGAAAGCGGCCACCGCGTGATCCGAGCTCCGCCTAAAGCCCTCCATAGCAAGTCAATAGCAACAGTATCAACATACAATGGTTAAGATACTCAGAGAAATCTGACCAGCTTCCTCACACTGACCTCCATCAGCCACTCGCACCCTGCACAGCCTCACATCACTCCATTTTCAGCAGACTGACCGGCGCGTCTATAAGAGAAGTTACAGAAAGACTTTAATTTAACTGATACTGCATTCCTTCTTTATTGTCTGTTATATAGTCCAGGTGTATATACACAGGTGTGTACAGGTGTGTGTGCGCGCGTGTGTGTGGGTGTAGTGTGGTGCGGTCAGAGACGTTTGAAGTATGTTACATCTTAAAGTCTTCTCTTGTATCCACAGCAGATTTTTGTGTAATAAATTAATGCATGACATCCACAGCTCTGTATGTCTTCATTTATCAATGCAGTTCACTCAAACTCTGCTACATAGCGCTGACCGAACCACGCCATCCACACGGCAGGGATGATGTCATATATGACTTCAAACATCGTAGCATCTGGGCTGGGCAATATGACGATATACAACCCCATTTCCAAAAAAATGCAAAATGTAAATAAAAACAAAATGCAATGATGTGCAAATCATTTAAACCCTATATTTCATTGAAAATAGAACAAAGACAACATGTTAAATGTTAAAACTGAGAAATTTTATTGTTTTTTGAAAAATATTTGCCCATTTTGAATTTGATGCCAACAACATGTTCCAAAATGGTTGGGACGGGGCAACAAAAGACTGGTAAAGTTGTGTAATGCTAAAAAACACCTGGTGGTTGATTGGCAACAGGTCAGTAACATGATTGGGTCTAAAAGAGCGTCTCAGAGAGGCGGAGTCTTTCAGAAGTAAAGATGAGGAGGGTTCACCACTCTGTGAAAGACTGCACCATCAAATAGAGCAACAATTCAAGAATAACGTTTCTCAACATAAAATAGCAAAGAACTTCTGCTTTTCATCATCTACGGTACAGAATATCATTAAAAGACTCAGAGAATCTGGAGAAATCTCTGTATGTGAGGGACAAGGCCAAAAAACAGTATATGCTGGCCGTGATCTTTGGGCCCTCAGGCAGCACTGCATTAAAAACAGACATGATTCTGTAATGGAAATCACTGCATGAGCTCAGAAACACTTCTGAAAAACACTGTCTGTGAAAACAGTTCATCACTGCATCCACAAATGCAGGTTAAAACTCTAAAACGCAAAGAAGAAACCAAATATAAACAGGATCCAGAAACACTGCCACCTTCTCTGGGCCTGAGCTCATTTAAAATGGACTGAGGTGAAGTGGAAAAGTGTCCTGTGGTCCGATGAATCAACATTTGAAATTCTTTTTGGAAATCATGGACACTGTGGCCTCTGGGCTAAAGACCACTCAGCTTGTTATCAGTGCACAGTTCAAAAGCCAGTATTCATGATGGTATAGGGGGCATTAGTGCACATGGCATGGGTGACGTGCTCATCTGTGAAGGCGGCATTAATGCTGAACGATATATACAGGTTTTGGCAACATATGCTGCCATCCAGACGACGTCTTTTTCAGGGAAGGCCTTGATTATTTCAGCAAGACGATGTCAAACCACATTCTGCATGAATTACAACAGCATTGCTCTGTATTAAAAGAGTCCAAGTGCTAAACTGACCTGCCTGTAGTCCAGACCTGTCACCACTGAAAACATTTGGGCCATTATGAAATGAAAAATACGATAAATGAGCTCCTGAACTGATGAGCAGCTGAAATCCTGTATCAAACAAGAACAGGAAAACATTTCACTTTCAGAACTACAGCAGTGTCTCCTCAGTTCCCAAACACTTACAGAGTGTTATTAAAGAAGAGGTGATGAGACACAGTGCTAAACAGGCCCCTGTCCCAACTTTTTTGGAAGATGTTGTTGGCATCAAATTCAAAATGGGCAAATATTTAAAAAAAAACAATAAAATTTCTCAGTTTCAACATTTCATATGTTGTCTTTGTACTACTTTCCTTTAAAAATGGTTTACATTATTTGTACATCATTGCATTCTATTAATGCGTCGTCAGGGAACAAATATTTTTAAAATATTTTTCCAACACTTTTTTGAGTTGAACATATTAGGGGGTAAAAATAAAATATAAAATGCGCCATAACTTTTACACAGGCCACAAATTTATACCAGTATGCTATATTCAGTAAGTAAACAGTATTTGTGTATTAATATGTGCAGAAGTGTCTCTGTAGAGGGTGTGTTAACTTATTCACACTTAGAAAATCAACAACAACATGGAATCTGACCAGGGGTGCACAAACTTTTACATCCGGTTGTATGTATCCAGCAAAAACATTGACAGCAGTGCCTGAATGCTCACGCCGGTGTGGGTGTTGGCCACAAGGGGGCAGCAGAGAGCAGACTGAAATACAATACAGTTCTTATTAACAGTGCGGTTTTCTGGGAAAAGCTGTTGGGCTATGAAAACCAGTTGTGCTGACGTGTTTGTTGTAGCCCTCAAATTAAATAAAACCTCTAAAAACACAGATGATAAAGTACTACACGTTCTGCTGGGGATCCACAGGTTCTCCAACTGATCCACAGGTACCAGTTTACACTGAGGGCTTTGGGTGACTTTGTTTTGGGGTGACATGAAGAGCCTTCAGAAAGCTTTGAGTCACACTTTGAGTAACCTGCACTCTCAAAAAGATGGTTCTTCAAGGGTTCTTTAGTAAAGAAAAAGGTTCTATATAGAACTGTGAACACTCAAAGAACTCTTTGCATGATTAAATGGTTCTTTGCATTGTGAAATGGTTCCTCAGATTGATGGAGAGTGTGCTGTAGATGGTTCTATGTAGACACCTTTTTGAAAATGGTTCTATACAGCACCCAAAATCGTTCTTCTGTTGTTACAATGTCAAGCTTGTAACAATAGAAGAACCCCTTTCAAAAGGGTTCTATGTAGAACTATCAACACATTCTTAAGAACCCCTACATGATGCAAACTACCCTTTAATCATGCAAATGGTTCTTTGAGTGTCCACAGTTCTTTATAGAACCTTTTTTTTTACTAAAGAACCCTTGAAGAACCATCTTTTTAAGAATGTACATGCTAGCTAAGCTCGCTGAAACACAAATGCACACTTCTGAGTGTTCATGAGTGCCCAGTGTACACTAGCTGTGTGTTTTCTAGAACACAGTATGCTCTAGCTAAGCATTCTGCATGTGCACGTGTTCTAGAAGACTATGCACTAGCTAAGCATTCTGCATGTGCAAGTGTTCTAGAACACTATGCACTAGCTAAGCATTCTATGCATGCAAGTGTTCTAGAACACACTATGCACTAGCTAAGCATTCTACACATGAAAGTGTTCTATAACACTACACGTGCAAGTGTTCTAGAACACAATATGCACTAGCTAAGCATGCTGTTTGTGCAAGTGTTCTAGAATACAATATGCTCTAGCTAAGCATGCTATACGTGCAAGTGTTCTAGAACACAATATGCTCTAGCTACGCATTCTATACGTGCAAGTGTTCTAGAACCCATAATGCTCTAGCTAAGCATTCTATACGTGAAAGTGTTCTAGAACACACTATGCACTAGCTAAGCATTCTATACGTGCAAGTGTTCTAGAACACAATATGCTCTAGCTAAGCATTCTTCACGTGCAAGTGTTCTAGAATACAATATGCTCTAGCTAAGCATTTTACACGTGCAAGTGTTCTAGAACACACTATGCACTAGCTAAGCATTCTTCACGTGCAAGTGTTCTAGAACCCAATATGCTCTAGCTAAGCATTCTATACATGCAAGTGTTCTAGAACACAGTATGCACTAGCTAAGCATTCTATACGTGCAAGTGTTCTAGAACACAATATGCTCTAGCTAAGCATTCTTCACGTGCAAGTGTTCTAGAATACAATATGCTCTAGCTAAGCATTTTACACGTGCAAGTCTTCTAGAACACACTATGCACTAGCTAAGCATTCTTCACGTGCAAGTGTTCTAGAACCCAATATGCTCTAGCTAAGCATTCTATACGTGCAAGTGTTCTAGAACACACTATGCACTAGCTAAGCATTCTATACGTGCAAGTGTTCTAGAACACAATATGCACTAGCTAAGCATTCTATATGTGCAAGTGTTCTAGAATACAGTATGCACTAGCTAAGCATTCTATACGTGCAAGTGTTCTAGAACACAGTATGCACTAGCTAAGCATTCTATACGTGCAAGTGTTCTAGAACACAATATGCTCTAGCTAAGCATTCTATACGTGCAAGTGTTCTAGAACACAGTATATGCTAGCTAAGCGTTCTAAAACACGAGTGCGCACTGATGAACAACTGAAAAGTCAGGCAGAGATGAATGAATTAGGAGGAAATTTCACTGTATTTACTTATGTTTTATATTAATCCCCTAAAATGACTTGGGGATTATTTTAAATAAGGTGTGGCCTCAAATTAATATATTGAGGCCACAAGTTAAGTTCCTTATAACTTATGACCTCAATGTATTCATTTGTGGGCTCTGCAGTTTTAAGTGTGTAAACCCTGCTGAAATAAACAGCATGAATTCTAAGCCAGTCTAAGATGGTTTATCCTGGTTTTATGTTGGTCTGGTGCTGATTTAGCTGGTCACCCAGCAGGGTCATACTGGTTGACCAGCATACCAGCATCCAAAACACAACATATGCTGCTGCTTTCTCTGGCAGGGACGCCAACCAGCTCCAGCATGGGCTTCCCTTAGACCTGCATGTATTCTGGGCTGGTCTGGTGCTGGTTTAGCTGAACACCCAGCAAGGTCCTGCTGGATGACCAGCATACCAGCATCCAAAAGTCAACATATGCTGGATTTGGTGGTCTGTGCTGGTTTTTCTAGCGGGGTTGGTTGGCATGTTATGGGGACGGCTGGCACAAAAATAAGAATGAAGCAACACGTAAACCAAACCACTAATATAAACGTTAAATGGAGGCCAAACGAAGCTTTTTAATCACCTATTTTTTCAAACACTTAAATGTTTATTTTATTTAGTCACTGATAAGTGAAAGTAGAGATGACCTTTCAGGGGTACATAATGTTGAGCATGTGCCCAGGGTCCCTGGCCACTAGGGGGCCCTCAACCGCCAGATTTAGGCAAAGGTAGGCAGCCGCCTTGGGCCCCAAGAGCCAAGGGCCCCACGAAAATACAAATTATATGCACATGTTGATCTTAAATAACCAATTACGAAATATATATACATTTTTAAAATAGCTGTGATTTGCGACTGTAGCAAATATTTTCAGTAATTTTATAAGTTATAATGTTATAATGTTATATTTTATGAGTTATAATGGACTGTGACATGTAGTTACTCAAAAAAGTACTCGATCACCAGTTACTAATTACATTTTTAAAAATGTAATGATTACATTACTCATTACTTTCTGAATAAGTAAATTCACTCATTACTCCTGTTATTCTGTAATTATCTCTCTTTATTGGTGGTTAATTTTGCTTGTTTCAAGCTTTTTTTCTTAAAACAACCAAATTATCTGCTGATATAGTTTCATTTCACTAATAAAGTTACCTGAATAAAAAAATCTACAAATATTTAAATAATCTTAACTAATATTTTTTACTACAATCTGAAAATGAGAAATATTAGATATACAGACTAGAGTTACGATGATTTCACTCACCTTGATATCATTTTTTGCAGTGTACACCTTTAAAAATGATGGTTCTTTGAGGGTTCTTAATTAGGGGTCTTAAAAGAGGGTAATCCATGAGTTCTCTGCATGGTGAAATGGTTCTTCAGACTGATGGAGAACGTGTTGTATATGGTTCTATACAGCACCAAAAGGTTCTGCTATTGTTAATGATGTCAAGCTTGTAACAATAAAAGAAGAACCCTTTTTGGTGCTACACTTTTGAAAAGATGGTTCTTTTAAAGGGTTCTTTAGTAAAGAATACGATTCCATGTAGAACCATGAACACTCCAAGAACAATTTGCATGCTTAAATTTTTCTCTGCATGTGCAATGGTTCTTCAGACTGATGGAGACAGCACCAAAAAGGGTTCTGCTATTGTTACGCTTGCTGATGTCAAGCTTGTATACATGGTGCTGTATAGAACCATTTTCAAAAAGGTTCTATGCAGAACCATATACAACACACTCTCCTTCAATCTCACCATGCAGAGGACCATTTAAGCATGAAACGGTTCTATATAGAAGATTGCCTTTACTAAAGAACCCTTGAAGAACCATCTTTTTTAAGAGTGTAGCACCAAAAAGGGTTCTACTGTGACTGCTACAAGCTTCTTAACAATAGCAAAACCTTTCTAGTGCTATATAGAACCACATAGAACAAATTCTCCATCAATCTGAAGAACCATTTCAACATGCAGAGAACCATTTAAGCATGAAATTCTTGTTCTAGAAGCCTTTACTAAAGAACCCTTGAAGAACCATCTTTTTAAGAGACAGCTGTGCCACTCAGGAGCTCAGAGCCTCAAATAGCTCATCTTAAACGTGCATTCAGAGCCCCTGTAAACAACCCCACGCCCCTCTCCACCCACCCCAAAGCGTTCTGCAGCGGGTGGGCGTGGCCTCAGGGAACGGGGGTCCGCGCTAGGACCCAGTGGAGCGGCGGAGAGTCGATCAGTCCCAGGCTCGCGCACACACATACACGCGCACGGCGAGACAGAGAGCGCACTCGGGGAACAGTCGAGGCACCTGAAGGTAAGAGTTTCTGACTTTCTCCTGGTTCTCGAGGCTGATTTAGACTCAGCAGGAGCGTGGTTAGCACGCGCGGCCTCACTGACCACCTGATCACTGATCAATCAGCTCGATCAGCTCAGTCCGGCTTCAGCTCTGAGTCCAAACACTTAGTTAGTTGATGCAGAAATGAATGGAAGAGGCTGAGTTCGCCGTTTTCTGCACTGCTGATGTGATTTTACCCACAGTGGCCCCTTTAAGGTGAGTTTGGAGCCCCTCACTGTAGGACTGGGGGGGGGGTGTGTGGTGGGGTGGGGGGGTGTGGGGTGGAGGGGGGGTGTTGGGGGGGGTAGCTTGGGGGCAAATGACAGCACAATAGGGAGGAGGCAGCCAAAATAAATACCGTGTGCTGGAACGGCCTGGACCTCATAGACCTACTGAGACACAGTGAATGGACACAGTCACAGCTCAAAGCAGAGAGGAGGAGGAGGAGGAGAGTGGAGGAGAAAGAGGAAAGGAAATGAGAGGAGAGAAGAAAAGAAGAGTGGGTGAGGAAGGGAGCGAGGGGAGGAGAGAGGAGAGGAGGTGTAGGGGTTCCTCCTGGTGTGTGTGTGTGAGTGTGTGTGTGTTGTTGGGGGAGGGGACAGTAAAGGGGAGGAAAGGGGGGGTTTAATAGTTCCCAGATGTGAACTGTGAAAACATATGGTTTCCGATGGCCACTGTGATGCACTGGAGGAATGTCTGGCTTCACTATACGCTGCACACTAACGCACACTTTACATACTTCATTCGGTCCCGTATAAAAACAGAGGGTCAGTTTGGACACGAACTTTTTTAAAAAGAGCTAAACTTTAATAAAAGTCCTTCTGAAATGTTTAACTAAAAAAGGGAAAAACACTTTTAGCATGATGTCAAAGTGATGCTAGACTCCTCCCATGATAAAGAAAATGAGTTAAAATAATAATAATAATAATATTAAAGATATCTTAACATCTCTGTAGATTCTCCTAGACAAGTGAGATCAGATGCAAAGACCAAGGCTTTTGCTTAAAGGGCCCATATCACTGAAAACTGATCTCACTTTATGTAAATAAAAGTTTAACATAGTAAGTAAACATGGTCGAAATTAAGCTGCTAAAACAGCTAATTCAGAACTCTGTTTTTGTGATGTCACAAAAACTAATGCAGTTACATGTCCACCTATTTAGGCTACAGTAGTTTAGCCCCACCCACTCGTGTTGTAATACGTTGGATGTAAGAAGTGTTTCAGCCTGGACTGCTTTTAGAATGAGGCAATCACAACAGAGCTCATTTGCATATCGCTGATGTCAAAACCTCGTATCTCCATTTTTGTCATTTTTCAGTTTTTGACATGATTTGAAAATGCATTTTGGCCTTTACATTGTGTGTAAATTTCATGGTGAATGGACTAAAAGAAACAGCCCAAAATGACTTGTAAAGACGTCTGGTTCCATTGACCTACTGAGACTGACCTCACCAAAACACCCCACACAGACCAGCTTCGTCCAGTGTGGTGCACTAAAAACGATGGTTCTTCAAGGGTTCTTTAGTAAAGACTATAGAGAACCATGAGCACTCAAAGTACCATTTGCATGCTTAAATGGTTCTCTGCATGGTGAAGCGGTTCTTCAGATTGACGGAGACTGTGTCGTATATGGTTCTGTATAGCACCAAAAAGGATTTTGCTGTTGTTACAATGTCAAGCTAGAACCATATACAGCACATTCTCCATCAGTCTGAAGAACCGTTTCATCATCAGAATGTTTATTTTTTAATTAGTTAATTTGTAAGAGCACAACTGTCTCTCAAAAAAGGGTTCTTCAGTAAATTGAATGGTTCTATTTGGACCCTTGAGGTCTATATAGAACCATTTGCATGCTTAAGTGGTTCTCTGTATGGTGAAATGGTTCTTCAGATTGATGGAGAATGTGTTGTATATGGTTCTATATAGAACCTTTTTGAAAATGGTTTTAATTAGCACCAAAAAGGGGTTCTGCTATTGTACACAAGCTTGACAGAACCCTTTTTGGTGCTATACAGAACCGTATACAACACATTCTCCATCAGTCTGAGGAACCATCTCACCATGCTAAAACGGCTTTAAGCATGCAAATGGTTCTTTGAGTGTTCGTGGTTCTATACAGGACTGTTGTCTTTACTAAAGAACCCTTGTAGAACCATATATTCAAAGAGTCCAGGAAGGCGACAGTTCTGCTGCTGTAGCTGCTGTAACGTCTCTCTGGACAGTGAAGCGTCTCAGGGCTGCTGTTTCTCTGAGTCTCCTGAACCATCAAAGAGCCTCATGTCTGTCCAGGCGGCCCTGAAGCCGCTCCACAGAGCGCCGAGGCGCGCGGCTGTTTCTCTCACCGCGGTGTCGGTCAGCTCGGTGGTGGGATTATAACTCAGAGGTGTTTAAAAACGTTTTGGATCAAACCTGCAGACGTCTGGACACACAAACGGCTCAGCAGCCTCACAGCCAGAGAGGAGAGAGCGTTTGAAGCGGAGCAGCTGGGTCTGACGCTCAGTTCTCTAACACACTGAACCTCGAACGGCTTTAAGCGCCGCACAGAAACGTCCAAACACTTTCTGGAGTCACTGTATGAGTATAAACTCAGTGACTCACAGCGCAGAGCTGTAGATTTGGCTCACGGAGCTCACTGTACTCACTCAACCTGACGACCCCGACTTAGAGAGAGAGAGAGAGGGAGGGAGAGAGGAAGGAGAGGGAAAGAGAGAGAGGAGGGAGAGGGAAGGGGTGGGCTAATGAGAGAGAGAGAGAGACAGAGAAAGTGGAGAGAGAGAGGAGGGAGAGGAAAGGGGGGGCTAGAGAGAGAGAGAGAGAAAGAAAAAGGTAGAGAGAAGGAGGGCTAGAGAGAGGGGGGAGAGGAGAGAGAGAGAAGGGAAGAAAAAGGTAGAGAGGGAAAGGGTGCTAGAGAGAGAAAGAGAAGAGGGAGAGAGAAGGAGAGAGAGTTTAGAGAGAGAGGGGGGGCAGAAAGAGAGAGAGAAAGACTGAGAAAGAGGAGAGAGGGAGGAGGGAGGGAAGAGAGAAGGAGAGACAGAGAAAGTCTTAGGAAGAAAAGAGAAAGGAATGAAAAATTTATGGTGAGAGGGGGAGAGAGAAAAAAGAAAGGGAGAAAGAGATGAAGAGCAAGTGGAGGAAGAGAAGGAGGGAAAGAATGAAAAAGGACAGGGAGAAAAGAACAAGGGAGTAAAAATGAAAATGAGAATGAAAAAGAAAAGAAAAAGAAAGACAAAAAGAAAGAATGGGTCATGCAGGGGGAGGGAGCTGTGTGTGTGTGTGTGTGTGTGTGTGTGTGTGTGTTTTGGCTGGAATGCGCCGCTGCTCTGTCTGCTGCAGAGCTTTTCAGAGAAAAGATGGAGGGATAAAGGAAAAGAGAAAAACAGAGGGATTCTTAAGGAGGACAGACGTGCCACATTCTTTCTGTCAGAGAAGTTGGAGGGGAGATAGAGACAGAGAGGGAAAGAGAGGGAGAGAGAGAGAGAGGGGGAGAAAGAGAGAGAGATAGAGACAGAGAGAGAGAGACTTTTGACTTTTGATGGTCCTTTATTGAACCAGCATTTTTTTTAAAACAGTCATCCGTCACAAAGTGTCATCTTAGGCTATATTGAAATAAATTAATTGATTAAATAAAAATAAGACAAACACTTTATAAATAGATAAAAACAGGAAAACAAATAAAACCCAGTCCGGCTCATCTGAGCTCAGGAGCGAAGCAGAGCTCACCCTCGCACACTGAGCACACGGCCCCACCACAGCACCACATCGCCTCAAAGGCCTCCACATCACACATGCTTTTATAATAATTAAAATCAATTAAAATCCTTGATCTGACCAGCCTAGAGAGAATCCTTGTGGCCTCACAGTCAGTACCATGCGCCACCTTGTTCTTACGACTGATATATATCGCCATTTTCGCCGTCCCAAGAATGAAGTTGATCAGTTGGCATTTGGATTTCTCTCTTCTGACGTACTTAAAACCAAGGATAAAAGTCTGGAGTGTAAAAGTCACATTAAGAGACCTAAAAACATTCTTTAAAACTTCAAACAAAGAGCAAAGCCTAAAACAGTGCATAAAAGCATGAAACACAGTTTCTCTCTGGGGACAAAAAGGACACTGTGGTAAAATCTCAGGATTTAAAACAGAAATAAAAGCGTTGACTGAGACAATACCATGTAAAATCCTCCACTGCAGGTCAGCTACTTTTTTAGTCAATGGTGGTTTATACAGTGCTCTCCACTCCGGCTTCACATCATCACTCAGATTAAAAACATCACGCCATGGTGTGTCGGTTCTACTGTGCAGTCTTTTCTTATTCAGTACCTTCACACAGGCTCTGTACAGCAGCTTACCAGACACTGTCCCCAAGTTCATTCTGGACTCCCCCTCACACTCCAGAAGGGGGCCTTCACAGTCCTGTAGGTCCGGCGTGATAGTGATGTCCGGGAATGGGTCATGCTCCGTAGGACTGACCACCCCTGCACTGTAGGCCCTCACCTGCTCGCGTTCCTCAGGAGAGAGAGCTGTCCTCCAGCCCTCGAGCAGCTGAGCCACAACTCGCAGCGATCTCATCCCCAGCCTCGCAGCCACGTCCTCCACCCGAGTGAGATCTGGTCCGGCGACGTCCACCAGCCGGCGTAGGGTTGTGACTCCTGATGACAACAAGACTCTAGTCAGTGCAGGGGTGATCGTGCCCGCCAAGTCCAGTCGTGTGCCGTTGAAAAGAGGCTCCTCCAACAGCCAGTGCAAAGCGGAGCCAGCCTGTTTATTCACATTAAAAAAGTTCCAGATTTTAAAAAGTCCTCGATAAAAAACAGGCAACCCAGCAATGTCCAGTGTTTTGGTGCTCATTAAAAACAATGCTCTGTCCAACCCCAGACCACCTACTGTGTGTAATATTTTGCATGATACCGCCCTCCAAACCAGCTCACTGGGACCAGCAAGAAGTCTCTGGATGAACTGGAGTCGGAAGGCAGCGGCCCTGCTAGCCAAGTGGACGAGTCCTTGCCCCCCTTCCTCTTTTGGCAGATGTAGAAGTCCCTGCGGAATCCAGTGCAGTCGATCCCAGAAGAAGTCCACTAGCACGGCTTGCAGGTTCGCCAGCAGATTCGGTGGGGGGTCCACGCAGGCCAGTTTATGCCAGAGCGATGATGCAGCGAGGTTGTTGATAACAAGCACCCTTCCCCGATAGGACATCTGGGGGACTAACCATTTCCACTTACTGAGGCGTCCTTTAATCTTTTCAACCATGCCATCCCAGTTCTGTGCACTACAGATACTGTCCCCCAGATACACCCCCAGATATTTAAAACCACCCCTTCTCCACATCAACCCATCTGGAAGCGCGGGTTCCCCACCATCCCAGTCACCAACTAAAACTGCTTCACTCTTGGTCCAGTTTACTTTTGCAGACGATAAAACCCTAAAATCATTTAAAATTCTATCTAAAACATCCACATCAGTCTGGGTACTTGCTATCACAACAAGGTCGTCTGCATACGCTGAGACACACAGTGGAGTAGAACAGCCAGGTATAAACAAACCGGAGATGCAGTCTCTCAGTTTGCACAACAGAGGTTCAATAGCTAGAGAGTACAACATGCCAGACAGAGCACAGCCCTGTCTAATACCTCTGTGCACTTTAAAAGGAGCACATAAACCACCATTAACTTTGAGTACACTCTCAATGTCACTGTACAAAACCTTGATCATGGCTATAAATCCCGGGTTGAAACCAAAGTTCTCCAGAACTTTCCACAGATAGCCATGTTCAACCCGGTCAAATGCCTTTTCCTGATCCAAAAAAATAAGACCAGTCTTTAAGCCCAATAGTCTGGAGACTTCCAAAACATCACGAATTAGATATACATTGTCAAAAATTGACCTTCCAGGCACACAGTACGTCTGGTCAAGGTGAACCACCTGCTCCATCACCTTCCCCAGTCTCGAGGCTAACGTTTTTGAGAGCAGCTTGCAGTCAGTGCACAATAGAGAGACAGGGCGCCAGTTCTTCAGTTCAGCTAGGTCCCCCTTCTTGGGTAGCAGGGTTAGAACGGCCCTCCGACAGCTCAGCGGAAGCTTCCCTTCCCTTATGCTGTTCTGGAGGACATCCAGCACATCCTGCCCCAACACTGACCAAAACGCTTTGTAAAATTCAACAGGGAGACCATCAATACCTGGCGCCCGACCATTCTCCATGCCTTGAAGAGCCTCATACAGCTCCCCCAGAGAGATATCAGCATCCAGCACTGCAGCAGACTCTCGCGTGAGCTGGCTGAGGTCACAGAAGAATCCCTCCTCCACCTCTCGTGCCTCTGCCCACTCGCTCTCGTACAGCTTTGAGAAAAAGCTGATTGTCTGCTGCCGAATTTCAGAAGGCTCAGATAAGAGATCCCCTGATTCTGTACGCACAGCATGCATAAACCTTTTCTGTCCATTTCTGCGCTCGAGACCGAAGAAGAACTTTGAAGGAGCATCCATTTCCGACACGCGCTGGAAACGTGAGCGGACCAGCGCCCCCTGTGCTGTTATGCCTAAAAGGTCAGCCAATGCAGTCTTTTTTGTTTTCAGAGCTTCAATATGCCCCCGATTTCCTGTGGCCTCTGCTAAACCCTGGAGCGCCACTATTTCAGTCTCCAGAGCTTTGAGAGATCTGGCTATGTCCCTTGTGACATTGAGAGTGTACTGCTGACAGAATACTTTAATTTGTATTTTAGCTATGTCCCACCACTGCAGCAGAGAGCTAAAAGATGTTTTCATTGAGCTAAAAACATCCCAAAAAAAAGTAAAAGACTCTCTAAAATTGGCATCCTCTAAAAGCGCAGTGTTAAAATGCCAGTATGCACTCTGTGGCTTAACGTTACGTTTCCTTACTGTGCACTGGACCATACAATGGTCTGAAAAACCAACTGGGGAGATAAGACAGCGTGTAAAAGCAGAAAGTTGATACCTAAAACCATAAAATCGATCCAGCCTTGCCAATGAGAGTGTGTTATCTCTTGAATGTGCCCAGGTATACTGTCTCTGCCCTCCATGGAAGTTCCTCCAGACATCACACAAGTCATGGGCCTCCAGCATCTCACACAATCTCTTACGGGACGCAGCATGCGGTTCCATGTGGTTCCTGTCCATGCTGTCTGCTGTACAGTTAAAATCCCCACCCAGTATTAAAAACTCATCAGAACCACAACCTGCAATTACGGTGTCCAGAGTGTCCAAAAAGGACATCCTGTCCATCCCCCCAGTTGGGGCATAAACACAAATAAAAACAAAAACAGTGTTCTCAAAACACGCTGTCACTTTTAAAAGTCTGCCATTTAAAATTTCATCCACTGAATAAGAACAAGGAGTAAAACTCTGTGATAAAAGAACAGCCACCCCACCACTGGAAGAAGAGTTATGACTTAAAAAGGCAAGCCCCTCCCACTCTTTAGCCCAGTCTGCAGCGTTACTGACATCACTATGCGTTTCCTGTACAAATATTACATCAAGTCTCTTCTGCTTCACCAACTCATATAGCTTTGCTCTTTTTCCACAGTCTCTCGCCCCATTAATGTTCAGACTCGCCACTCTGACATCACCCATTAAAAAATAAAATAGATAAAAAACACTAAAAACAGAGGCCATTCTGAACCAGGGAGGGCAGGAAGTGTCAGATCTCATCCTCAGTGCTCACTTTATTAAGTCTGGTCAGGATCTTCTTCAGCCTGTAGACTTCTAAAGCGGTGAAGGACCCTTCCCTCCTAAAATGCCTGACGTCATGGATAAACTGTGAACTATTTGGGAAGTGCTCTTCAACACGGACGCCCTTTTGGCCTTTAGTGACCCGCAAGAACTTTCTTATATCGTCAACTTTATAGAGCACAGCCATGTTCTCTTCCTGCGAGCACACCGACCAGCCCGAGTCAGACAGAGAGCCTTCGCTCTCAGACTCCACTTCATTCACCGCACTGCTGTCTGTTTTGGCCTGTTTAGTGCCCTTCCCTCGGTTCCGCTTCTTTCTTTTATTAGGAACTTTAAAAACAGTCTCCACTTCCATTTCCACCTCCACTGCTGTACCAGCTAGACTGACCTCAGTCCCGCTGTCCCTTACCTGGTTATCTTGCTCCCCCGGGTCAGGAATCCCCCGCTCCTGCTCCTCACCACCAGGCTCGTCCACAGCGGGCTCCTCCGCGGTTAGCGCCGCCGGGAAAGGCTCGTCCGCGGCCGGCGCAACCCCAGCAGACATTTCCGAGGCCGGCACGGCCGCAGCCGGCTCTTCCCCCGCAGGCGCCGCAGCCGCCGGGTCCCGCGCAGCCGGCCGAGCAGCAGCCGCAGGGGGGACGGCCACCGCGGGCTCAGCCGCGGCAGGCCCCGGCCGCTCCGCGCTCCCGGCATCATTAGCGTTAGCGCTGAGCTTTTCAGGGCAGGCTCGGACGAGATGTCCGGTCAGGCCGCACCTGAAGCACTTCATGTTGGTGTCAGACGACACAAACACCGTGTACTCAAACCCCTCGACTCTGAACTTCAGCACCAGGTCCAGCTCGTCCTCACCATCTCTCAGCACCATGAAAACCAACCTCCTGAACGACACCAGGTGCTTCACCAGGGGCGATTTACAGCCGAGGGGGATCTTTTTAATGGGGGAGACAAGTTTTCCAAACCGGGACAGCTCCTGAGCGATCAGCTCGTCAGAGATAAACGGGGGGACGTTTGACAGAATAATCTTTTTGGACGGAGTACTGAGGGGCAGAACAGACACGAACTGATCACTAATTACGAGTCCACTCTGCACCAGTTCATTAGCTTTGTCCACAGTGGACAGGAACATCACCACAGCGCTGTTCATGCGCGAAGCAGACACAACATTATTGTACCCGACGACGCTCCCCGCCGCCAAACAGCACTCCTCCACACTCGCGCGGCACTCCACCTTTACACCATGCCGGCGAGACAGGCTCTCATACAGCCTGGGGCTTTGGGACGCCATGCTCCCAGCAAAACGCCGGTAACTGACGCCCCGCACACACCCCACCACACCTCACTCACACACACACACACACACTCACACACAAACTCACTCAAACAAACTACAGATACAGACTGACAACGACGTAACAACAGAGAAAAAAGTTTGGCAAAACGCCAACCACTCGCACTCACGCTCACCGCGCTCCGCTCACTCTACCGCTCACACCCGCGCATGCGCAGAGAGAGAGAGAGAGAGAGACAGGGAGAGAGAGAGAGAGAGGGAGACAGGGAGAGAGAATGATGGAAGTGGGGGGTGACTGCATTGATCTGAAGGTGGTGATTCAACTGCATTGATTATGGAATGTTGAAGTCAATTATAATTGATTATAATAAAATTCAGTACATTGTATTTTTAGCCGATATAAAATTAGAAATTATCTGTTTTTTAACATAAAAGTCTCACAAAAAATCTCACTGTGTTGTTTTTAAGGTCTGTCTCTCCACTTTCAGTGTATCTTTAACAATGATTCTGATTCATACCAAAAGAATCAAACTGAATCACATTGAATCATGTAAAGACAATGGTTCTACAGAGAACCATGAACACTCAAAGAACCATTTGCATGCTTAAATGGTTCTGTGCATAGTAAAACTTCAAATTGATAGTGAATGTGTTGTATAGGGTTCTAAACAGAACCAAAAAGGGTTCTGCTATCATTAAAAATGGTCAATCTTGTTGCAATAGGAGAACACCTGTTTCTGATGCTATAGAACCATATACAACACATTGACCATCAATCTGAAGAACCATTTCACCATGCGGAGAACCATTGTCATAACCATGTCCAAACGGCATACTAGCGTTCTTCAAGGATTCTTTAACAAAAAAAATGGTTCTATATAGAACCATGAACACTCCAAGAACCCTTCGCATGATTAAATGGCTCTCTGCATGGTAAAATGGTTCTTCAGACTGATGGAGAATGTGCTGTATATGGTTCTATATAGAACTTTTTTTGACAAGGGTTCTATATAGCACCAAAAAAGGTTCTTCAATTGTGTCAAGCTTGATGTCGTATCAATAAAAGAATCTCTTTTGATGCTATATAGAACCATATACAACACATTATCCATCAATCTGAAGAACCATTTGACCAGGCAATGAATCATTTCATCATGCAACAGGTTCTTTGAGTGTTCATGGTTCTATATAGAACCATTTTCTTCACTAAAGAACCCATGAAGAACCATCTTTTTTAAGAGTGTAGTGCACTACTGACAGCAAGTGCAATATGTGGTTTTGGACACAGGTCCAGTGAAAGCTGATTTGATTCACTGAGTCGATTCCTTAAGAATCGTAACTGAACAGATTCTCAGTGCTGCTGTTTGTCTCTCTGCAGCGTGAGTGAGTCTACCTCCACACACACACACACACGATGAGAGCCAGCGTCCTCCTACTGCTGGGTCTGCCCGGTGAGTCACACACACACACACACACACACACACACACACACACACACACCTGCTGTTGACCAATTACAGTAATAAGGTAGTAAAGACCCTCAGTGTAATAAAAGTTATTGTCCCTGTGGGCGCCCCCTCTGCCTGGTGGTCCTGCAGAGACCCCGTAACTAATTCTCTTTTTGTACCTGCAGTCATCCTGGCGCAGACGTTTGACTACAGAGAGGACCTGTTCAAATTTGGTGAGAAGTAAAACACAGCACAGATAATCTGTGCCAGATTATTTAATAATTGTTATTATTATTATACATGTGTATGTGCAGCTGGTTGCATCTCTCCAGTTCTGTTGGTCTATTTAGACTTAATTCACATTATTCAGATTTATTTATTCTGCACATTTACTTATTATTATTATTATTATTATTATTATCATTATTATTATTATCATTATTATTAGTGTCTATTATGGGTTTGTTTGTAATAGTGTATTTCATTAAAGAGGAATACAAAATTTCTGCATAATTCAGTGCTTGAGATATAAACAAAGTCATTGATTTGATGCGAAATGGTTCATTTGTAGAGCAACTTACTGATTCAGATGTCTTTACAGTGGTGGTGATAGGAACCAGGGGTCGCCATGACTACAACACAGATATAGACATTTTATTTACTATCCAGAACCACCAGTGAACCTACACGAGTCTTCTGAGTCTATATGGAATGTTGATGATGGAAAATAGTGGAAAATCTGACATAATACGTTTTCCTTGGGGACTATTTTGCCTCACAGCGCCCTGCATGTATCCCTCCACCATGAATGGAGTTTAAGTTCTCTAAACTATCATAAAACAGTGTCTCAGTCATCAGGCAGTGAATTCATAACCATTTCATGTAGGAACTTTCTGTGAGGGAGCTTTTAGAGGTGGACGTCTGGTTCCTATCACCACCACTGTGAACAGTTCTGACTCGGTAAGTTTATCTAGAACAGAGCGTTTCACACCAAACCACTCTGAACGACTCTTAAAGAGTTCCCCTTTAAGACGAGTATTTTATCTTTCCAATGTTTTACTTTTTAGATTTTGAGAACTGAAAAAAGGAGCTTTATTCACCACTGAGCCAAAACATTATGAGATCAAGTGTTGATCATGTCGCTAAAGCCATAACCTAATCATCTCATTCACACGCGTAACTAAATTGTGGCCACAACTTAATTATCACGTTCCCACGCATTACTAAGTCGTGGCCACAACTTAGTTATCTCGTTCCCATGGCTTACTAAATCACGGCCACAACCTAATTATCTTGTTCACGTGCCTTACTAAGTCATGGCTATGACTTAATTATCTCATTCACATGCCTAACTAAGTCGTGGCCACAACTTAATTATCTCATTCCCACGACTTACTAAGTCGTGGCCTTGACTTAATTATCTCATTCTCATGCCTTACTAAGTCGTGACCACAGCTTAATTGTCTCTTTCTCATGCATTACTAAGTCGTGGCCATGACTTAATTATCTCATTCACATGCCTAACTAAGTCGTGGCCACAACTTATCTCATTCCTGTGCCTTACTAAGTTGTGGCCATGACCTAATTATCCCATTGCAATGCCTTACTGTGTCATGGCCCCAACTTAATTATCTCGTTCCCACACCTTACTAAGCTGCGGCCACAACTTATCTCATTCCCATGCCTTACAAAGTCATGGAACCTAATCATCTCATTCACATGCCTAACTAAATTGTGGCCACAACTTAATTATCTCGTTCCCATGGCTTACTAAGTTGTGGCCACAACTTATCTGATTCCCATGCCTTACTAAGTCATGGCCACAACCTAATCATCTCATTCTCATGCCTCACTAAGTTGTGGTCATGACTTAATTATCTCATTCCCACGCCTTACTAAGTCGTGGCCTTGACTTAATTATCTCATTCACATGCCTAACTAAGTCATGGCGACAACTTATCTCATTCCCGTGCCTTACTAAGTCATGGCCTTGACTTAATTATCTCATTCTCATGCCTTACTAAGTCGTGACCACAGCTTAATTATCTCATTCCCATGTCTTACTAAGTCGTGGCCACACATTATGATCTTATTCCCACACGTTATTATATATATATATGGGATGTCACCAGCAGGGCTCCATACTTACTAAATCATGGCCACGACTTAATTAGTTGCTGCAGTAAAATATCCGCATTTTATTTATTTTACCGCATTTTCAACTCTAGAAATATAATTATATTTGTCTGTAATGCTAATCCAGGTGGTTTATATGCCATCATCAGCTGATGTGTAGGGGAGAGCGGAACAAAACCCAACACATTCATTTTTGTGAAATCATTTTTTAAATATTGAAGTTGGAATAATCTTGTTTTTATACAAGCAACATAAACATCTCTGCTACAAACGAACACCTGAACTTTGTTTCCAGCTCCTACCGTTCAGTACAATTCCACCCAAAATGAGGGAAGTGCAGTGTTCCTGTTAGAATCTGGTGGGAGGGCACAGCTAGGAAATGTGGTAATGTGGCCAGAAGCTCATGCTGCTTGACCTTCTATAACAGAATAAGAGTCGTGTTGAATGGGGCCCTGTGTTAGGTTGTTCCCTGCGCTCCTCTGTATTAAAAATGTCAGGTATCAGCTCTGGCTCCATATCCGTGCATCCTCAATGTTTATATAGGATAAAACGTGTTTCATGCTCTGACCGTTTGTCTGTGTTTCCACAGCTGATCCTGATTACAGCCCGTATGATTCACAGTGTAAGTCCAGCGTCTCCTCTAAACCTGCATTAGGATAAACCCATCACGTCTCACCTCCTCTGCACACAGACCTGCTTCTCTGTCTGACTGCAGCCAGAAAAACAAGGGCTTCATGTTGATGACAACAGCAGAAAGTGATGCTGTTACAGAGAAAAAACATTCAAGATTTAGATTTAGAAGCTGCACTATGTAAGATGTCTTTTAAAACTGAGTGTCGTTACTGAGTGAGGAGAATACAAACAGGCCAAAATACGGCGCTGCTGCTGCGAGCCGCCTGTAAAGCCTGTCGTACGTCTTTACGTGTTAACGTCACACACAGACTCTGAAAGAAGGTCCGGCTCGATGTTTCGGCCTCAAATGATCTCAAATCAACATCATACTGATGAAGATATGATGACGATAGTAGATAATTCACTCACATCCTTGGAAGATGCAGTTGCTGTGTGTGGTTACACATGTCCACCAGAGAGGGCTCCAAATCCCCAAATCTTACATAGTGCAGCTTTAAGACATTGTCCCAGTGCATTAAAGGGACCACATCCTGCATTTTTATTGTATTTTGGGTCTAATTTTGTGTGATTTTATATAAATCAGAAACTCACATAATTCATTTTTACATGATCATTTTCTCTTAGAATTAAACAGGCTGTTTTTGTTACTGTGACTTTAAGACCGATATATGTAAAGCTCTGTTTTGATTGGTTGTCCTGTATTGTGCCTATTCAAAAAACAAATAAATTCAGTGGTAATGGTACAACGTCTATTACATACGTACTGCAGGTTAAATGGGTGGAGCTAAACTGCTGTAGCTGAATGGTGGAGCTAAACTGCTGTAGCTGAATGGGTGGAGCTAAACAGCTGTAGGCTGAATGGGTGGAGCTAAACTGCTGTAGGCTGAATGGGTGGAGCTAAACTGCTGTAGGCTGAATGGGTGGAGCTAAACTGCTGTAGGCTGAATGGGCGGGGCTAAACTGCTGTAGGACTTCTTATTGTGATTTCTCAAACAGGCTGTTTTTGCAGATTAGTTTAATTATACGGACTGAAGAGCGAGTGGTACATTAGTGTAAATACTACATCAAACGCTTTATTTCACAAAGGCAAAGATTGTTTACATCAAACAGGCCCTTTAATGTCGGATTCATTTCAGTCCTGTTTAAGTTCAGCGTAGTTTATAATGAAAAATGTGTAAAGTGATGTTTTCTTACCTGCAGATCCGCAGCTGCTCTCCCAGCAGGTGATACAAGAGCCAGAAGTGGGAGGACAGACTGGTACACACACACACACACACGCACACACACACACACACACACAAACACACACACACACACACACAAACACACACACACACACACACGCGCACGCACGCACGCACGCATGCACGCACGCCCACACACACACACACACATGCACAAACACACGCAAGCACACACAGTACAGTCACACACACACACACACACACACACACATGCACAAACACACGCAAGCACACACAGTACAGTCACACACACACACACACACACACAGTCCCGTTTTCAGATCATCATTGTTTCTTCTTTTGTTATGTTTTTCAGAAGCTGAATTACAGCTGACAGAGCCCACAGAGCCTGGACCACTGGGTAAGAGACACAGACAGAGAGAAGGGAAAGGAAAAGAGAGAGACAGAGAGAGGAAAAGAAACAGACTGAAGGGAGAGAGAAAAGAAATCAAAAGAGAGTTAGAAGAAAGAAAAAGAGAGAGAACTGAGAAAGAGAAAAAAGAGAAACAAAACTGCAAGAGACAAGAAACAAAGAGAAAGAGCAGAGAGAGAAAGGAGAGAGAGAAACAAACAGAAAAAAGGAGAGCAAGAAGAGAAAAAGAAAGAGAGAGAGAAAGAGAGAAGGAAGAAAGAGATGGAAAAAAGAAAAACAAAAAGCATAAGAGGCAAAAGAAACTAAAAGATAGAGACAGAGCAGAGCGTGAAAAGAGAGAAGAGAGACAAAGAAGGAAAGATGAGAGAAAAGAAGCAAAAAGTGCACGAGACAAAAAGGGAGAACAAGACGAGAGAGAAAGAAGAGAGAAAAAAGAAAAACTAAAAGCTCATGAGAGAGAAAAAGGAGACTCAGAGAGAGAGTGAGAGAGACAAAGAGAGAGAGAGAGAGAGAGAGATAATGTAGTGCATTATAGTGAATATCATCGCGGCTGTGCTTTTATTCACCATAAGCACACTCAGAACTCCTGCGTGCTGCTTTACAACAGTTTAACGAATGAAGTAAAAAGTGAAGCAAAAATAAATCAATAAAAATTGTTTGATGTATGTTTTTAATGTTCAGTTTATTCCACCAAAAAAAAAGTGGTTCCAGCAGCTTCGAGTAACACCATTGCTGTTATTTAGCAACTGTTCTCCTGCACAATGCTACAGGTATAACTGTGAACACTTTTCAGCCAATCACAGTGTGTGGGCGGAGCTACGTGCCGTATAAAATGTTTAGAATTGTTCAGTAATCATCGGCCGGCGTGACAGTGACAGTGATCTCGGTTTGTGGGTGTGACGGTGTTTGTTGTTGCTGTTCAGACTGCCGTGAGGAGCAGTACCCCTGCACCAGACTCTACTCCGTCCACCAGCCCTGTAAACAGTGTCTCAACAGCATCTGCTTCTACAGGTCAGTATGTACACTCACTGACCGTCACATCACATTTACGCTACCGCTCGTCCTGTATATACACTCACTGACCGTCACATCACATTTACGCTACCGCTCGTCCTGTATATACACTCACTGACCATTACATCACATTTACACTTGCACTCGTCCTGTATATACACTCACTGACCATTACATCACATTTACACTAGCGCTCGTCCTGTATATACACTCACTGACCATCACATTTACACTACCGCTCATCCTGTATATACACCCACTGACCATTGTTAGTTCTAAATTAAATTAATATCAAGAATGAGGTTCTAATTTAATTAATATCCAGAATTATGTTTTAATATAATTAATGTCCAGAATTATTCATATCTATGATTAAATATATAAATGAATATGTGATTCAAGTGATTAAATATCAGTGCAGACAGCTTGTCCAGTAATGACTGTAGAAAGATCAGTGTATTATATTATTTAACATTTAAAAACTAATATTCAATAAAACGTCTATAAATACCTTTTGATGTCCAGACTGTGCTAGTGTTGTTTAAAGGTCTCTCTCTCTCTCTCTCTCTCTCTGTAGTCTGCGCAGGGTGTACGTTATAAATAAGGAGATCTGTGTGAGGACTGTTTGCGCTCATGAGGAGCTGCTGAGAGGTGAGAACTGTGAGTGGTTCTATGGACTCATAGCTGATCTGCTATTAATAATCAGATATTTCACACATATCAGCATTTCAGTTATATAAACAGGACAGTGCTGTTGATGGTCTCACTGCAGCTGCACTGGCAGTTCATATTTGAAAAGAATGCAAATGACAAATGGTTTAACTCAGATGGGCTACACTCTTCAAAAGATGGCTGTATATTAAAGGGAATGGTTCTGTTTAGAACCATGAGTTCTATATAGAACCATTTCATGCTTAAATGGTTCTTTGTGTGGTTTCATTGTTCTTCAGATTAATGCAGAATGTGTTATATATGGTTCTGCATAGCACCAAAGGGGTTCTTCTATTGTTACAAGCTTGATATTTATTGGACCACTTAAGCCTGAAATAGTTCTATATAGAACTCTGGTTCTAAATAAAACCCTTCTCTTGACTACAGAACCCTTGAAGAACCATTGCTTTGGGATTGTGGTCAACTAGGCAACTGTTATTTTGTCAAAATAATTATGATAATATTATCGCTCAGCTCTTTTCATAGCTCTATTATTCAGATCACCTGAACATGGTAACGAAGCTAATTAGTTTAATTCCCTGACCCTCAGCTGACCTGTGCCGTGACCAGTTCTCCCGCTGTGGTGTAGCAGCACTGACTGGCCAGTGTGCGGCGCTGGGGAGCAGCTGTGTGAAGAGCTGTGGAGGATGTTAAAGATGACCACTACGACACCGCCCAAATACTGCCTGACCAAACCCATACCCCTCCACCCAAAGAAGAACACGGCCCAACCAAACCTACACCATTAATTGAATTCCCCTCTCCAGGCTCCGCCCACAAACGTGCTCTTTCATAGCTACTGTTGGACAGGCTTTACAGTGCGCTGCTTAAAGTCCATTCACCCCAAAGAGTTCAGGTCAGCAGTTTAAAATGCTCCTCTGCCGAGCTGGACTGTGTTGTTGTAGCTAAAACTAGACAAGTTGACAACAACGACACTACCACTATCTTTAAAATCCCAAAGAACACAGTAGAATATTAAAAACGTCTGTATGATACTAAAGACAAGTTATATTTAACATCCAGCAAAGCTTGAATGAAAAATATCAGAGATAAATATGATAAAACACGACTTAAAAACAGCTGATCAGACCTATCTGAGAACTGTGTGGGCGTGGCTAATGAGCAGCTTGATTGACAGCTCTGTGTCCAACACTCCTAGCCTGCTCCGCCCATCATTATCCAGCTTTTATGTGATGCTAACTAGACGAAAAATTGTCACGAACAGACGTGCAAACGGACAAAACAATCCCCTGAACGAAGGAACAGATGAACAAACAATGTTCGTGGATGGATAAACGAGTGAACGGGCGACAGGCAGCTACCGTCTAGCTCGTTAGCTTTTGTTTATGCTGGGTTAGCTTTAGCTGACTCTGACTCTGAAGCTGTATTGTGTGGGCGGGGCCAGAGACACAGCCTTGTGATTGGTCAGGGGAATGATTACGGAAGCGTTACCCAAGATTAGTTACCTGTTTACATCGAGAAGAGGGAAATATGGTGAAATGTATCGGTCATTTATCGGTCATTGGAACATTATTCAAAGAGTAAACTCAGTACATGTTTCCTGTTTGTCTGCAAGAATGAAATTAACCTAATTAGAAAGAAAACACAGATTGAGGTTCTCTGGGTTTTCGAGCCACTGTGACACTGACTTCTCTATTTTCTCTGCCAGCGTGGGGCAAAAGCAGGTGCTTATGGGTGTTCCTGATATAATATGGCTTGAAGGGAACATGAACCCCATCTCAGTTCTTTTTTAACCTGCCCTCAAACATTTCATCACCCCGCTGTTAAACAAGTGAGCACCCATGGGAGAAGTGGAGGAGGCAGCAGTGAGGAGAGGACTGGTTAGGTTAGCGTCAGTGAGCTAATCGGCTAGCCATGCAGGACATTTTTTAAGAAATTCGAGCATAACGTTCATAACGTGTGAGCTATTGGTTTGCGTGGATATAAACTTTGTGTAAAGCCGTGCTGTAGTGCCTTTCTTTCAGTTCTTGTTAGCTGTGTAGCCTTCAGCATGCTAACCAGCCAGCTAGCAGGAAACAGATGAGGTATTAGCAGTCGTGTAGCAGATGGAGCAGTTTGTAACTTACAGCCCACAAATCAAATATATGGTTTTGAAATGTGACGCATTCTAAAGTAGTTTATAGCTACAGCTTATAAACAGCTATGCCTGCTGTTATTTTCAGGTTTTAAAAGGAAAATGAGTCTTAGTGACACCCTGACACCCTTCACTTAAACCGATTAAGGTAAAGGAACAGCCTCTAAGATGGCGCTGGGGATTCCCCTGAGGAGAAATGCCCAGGCTGAGTGGACGAGGGCTGGTTAAAACCAGTATTGAAGCTGGGAATGTAGGTAAATAGTTAGTTAGCTAGCAAGTAGCATTATGTTGACCGAGAAGCAGTTCCTCCATTTAGCCTTGTGAGAAAGAGGACAACACAGTTCACCCACTGTTTTTCTATTGGCTCAATATTCCAATGAAATTGGCTCTACTGGTTGAATGAATAACCAGCTCTAAATGTAGGTATTGTGATATAAACTCAGTCTGTTCTACAGTTTCTGATTAGGTTGATCTAAAGAGTTCTCTAAAGCTGGTCCAACCTCACAACAGTAGCTATGAAAGAACGCGGAACATGGATAAGGACAGTCACTTCCTTAGCCAGTGTCCCCCTACCTGTCCTAATGATGCCTAACCAAACCTACACCTACACTCCATACTCATCTTACTCCTACATATTTCACTTTTTATGTTGTTTTTTCTTTTTTATCCTGTTAGCCCACTTCTGCAGCTGATTGTTTGTGTACTAGATCTACACCGATGCTGTATAGGTGCTCCATTCTGAAGTGTGGGTCATAGACTACGTGGGAAGGGATGGATTTATATAAACCTGTATTTACTTTTGTACTCTTTATGAATCCTTTTGACTGTACGAAGTCACTGGTGCTATCATACCTGTTCGACCACGGTGCTAGGGGAGGCAGCAGCAGCATCACAGGAACAGCTGGAGGAAGACGACTTTTATTTTGTAATAATTGCTTTACTGTATCATGTATTTGTCCTGTTGTGTGTTACTATCCTGTTTTTGTTTGTTTGTTTATGGGCTGTATCTTGTAACTGGTTGGCTCTGTAGAGAAGTTGCTTTTTTGTACTGATCTAGAACCTCAGATCAGCTTAAAAGAGCTACATCGGAGCGGTCATACCTCCACTTCAGGACTGTTTTTAACATGCCCTCGTCATACAAGTGGACACTCGCAAGGCAGTTTTCATTAGGAACGCACTCAGCCAGGCCAGCCTCAGTGAGCTAATTAACCAGCTAATGCAAATGTTTTAGAGCATGATGTAGATAAACTTGTTGAATAATTGCTGTATCTGGCTTAAAGGGGAATTCCACCATTTTTTAAATTTCTGCATAATTCGGAGATGTAAACAGTGATTCAGAGTGGTTTGGTGTGAAATGGTTCAGATGTCTGTACAGTGGTGGTGATAGGAACCAGGGGTCGCCATGACTACAACTCAACTATAGACATTTTATTTACTATCCAGAACCACCAGTGAACCTACACGAGTCCTCTGAGTCTATATGGAATGTTGATGATGGAAAATAGTGGAAAATCTGAAATAATAAGTTTTCCTTGGGGACTATTTTGCCTCACAGCGCCCTGCATGTATCCCTCCACCATGAATGGAGTTTAAGTTCTCAAAACTATCATAAAACAGTGTCTCAGTCATCAGGCAGTGAATTCATATCCATTTCATGTAGGAACTTTCTGTGAGGGAGCTTTTAGAGGTGGATGTCTGGTTCCTATCACCACCACTGTGAACAGTTCTGACTCGGTAAGTTTATCTAGAATGGAGCGTTTCACACCAAACCGCTCTGAATGGCTTTAGATTCTAACCTTTTAATTATGTAGAATTTTTTGAAAGATTGGTGGATTCAGGTTTAGAAAGAGGCCCTTTTTTTGTTGTTGCTAGCTGTGTAGCCCTTAGCCTGCTAACTAGCTAGCTAGCAGAGTAAAATAAAGTACTGCTGCAATCCGTACAAGATAGAGTAGTTTATTTCATAAAGTTTGAACTTATATTAAGTATTTTAAAGCATTTTATCAGCCTTATAAACAGCTTTGTGATTATTTTGTAAAGGAAATTGATTTAGATCACAGTAATATCGCAAGTTCTGCTCCTGAAGTCTGTGTTCATGTTGGCTCGATCCCTCGGCACACCAAGGGCTCATCCAGCAAGCTAGTACAGTGATGATACGGCCCTTAAGGTGGCATCAGGGATCCCCTCGAGAAGAAACAGCGAGGGCAGGTCAGTGAGGGCATATTTAAAACAGCCGTGCAGTGGAGGGCTACTACTATCCAAATGAGGGTGATGTCACAGGAGTGGCCTATCAGCACTGACCTCAACTACCGAGGCATTATCAATACCCAGTAACCATCAATATCCTCCCTCAGTACCAGCAGCAATGCAGCGGACAGCTCAGACAATCCTGACTTGAAATGGGACGCGAATCCTCCCAGAATCCAGCAGTGCAGACGTGAAGAACCGTCACGATTCAACAAGCTACTACTGCTGCTTACAGCTTACACGTCTTAGAACAAGATGCAGATAAACAACTAAATAAATACTTTTATACCACAAACCTGGAATCAGTCTGCTTTTTAGAAACTCACCCTGCACTCTTAAAAAAGAGGGTTCTTTAAGGGTTCCGTAGTAAACAAAATAGTTCTATATAGAACCGTGAACTTCAAAGAACCCTTTGTATGATTAAAGGGGTCTTTGCATTGTGAAACTGTTATGATGTCAAGCGTGTTGCAATAGAAGAACCCTTTTTGGTGCTACACATAGAACCATTGACAGTGGTTCTATGTGGGGCATAGAACCATATACAAAACTCCATCAATCTGAAGAATCTTTTCATCATGCAAACAAACATTTAAGCATGCACATGGTTTTTTGAGTGTTCATGGTTCTATATAGAACCCAAAGGGTTCTTCAGAATGATGGAGAATGTGCTGTAGATGGCTCTAACAGAACATTTTTGAAAAGGGTTCTATACAACACCAAAAAGGATCCTTTTATTGTTACAATGTCAAGCTTGTCACAACAGAACCCTTTTTTGTGCTACATAGAATCATCAACAGCACGTTCTCTATCAATCTGAAGAACCATTTTACCATGCAAAGAACCCTTTAATCATGCACATGGTTCTTTGAGTGTTCATGGTTCTATATAGATCCATTTTCTTTACTAAAGCGTTCTTCAGAATGAAGGAGAACGTGCTGTAGCTGGTTCTATGTAGAACCTTTTTGAAAATTATTCTATTCAGCGTCAAAAAGGGTACTTCTATTGTTATGATGTCAAGCTTGTTACAACAGAAGAACCCTTTTTTGTGCAATATAGAACCATCGACAGCACATTCTCCATCAATCTGAAGAACCATTTCACGATGTAAAATGATGCAAAGGGTTCTTTGAGTGTTCGTGGTTCATTTTCTTGATGAAAGAACCCTGAAGAACCATCTTTTTAAGAGTATTACTACTAATAATAATGATAATCAGTGCAGAACTCACAGTGACTCACAAGGGCTTTTATCTTTTATGTTTAAACAGGTCAAACACACAGGGGTTAAATTCCCAGATCAAACCAAGTCTTAGACTAAAGTAAAACCAAATGAGGCTTCGGCATATAAAAAAATCTAGGACTAGGTTTAATCTTTGGCCACAGAACTAATACAGACCAGACTATAGATAAAATATTAAAATTCAAGTATTCACACTCCATTAACTGAGACTGTGGCACAAACACACAGTGAGAGTAGTGTGTGGTTAACAGAGAGACCAGGTCCCCACACTGACAAAGTACAAACACCAACGAGCTGAACAGACAGTGTGTGTGTGTGTGTGTGTGTGTGTGTGTGCGTGTGTGTGTGTGTGTGTGTGTGTGTGAGTGTATCTGCTGGTAGTTTCTAGAGTGGAGTGCAACGTTTTGTTGTGGTGGGCCAAAAAACACCTTGCTCTAAAATTCAGTCTAAGGATGTTCTTCAAGCCGGTGGTCTCAAAACCTTTAGGGGGGCTGGTGGTCGCGTGGAGGGAGGTTGTGGGTTCCAATCCCAGGACTGACTGGTTGTGCTGTTGGGCAGTCCCCCAGGTGGCGCTGTACTGCTCCCAGACTGGACAGGCACTCTTAAAAATGGTTCTTCAAGGGTTCTTAAAGTGATTCTATAGAGAACCATGGACAATGTTTCTTCAGATTGTTGGAAAATGTGTTGTATATGGTTCTATATCGCACCAAACAGGGTTCTTCTACTGTTGCAAGCTTGACATCGTAAAAATAGAAGAACCTTTTTGGTGCCATTTTCACAAAGGTTCTATATAGAACCATATGCAACACATTCTCAATCTATCTGAAGAACCATTTAAGCAAAAATAGTGCTATATAGAACTCAAGGTCCTACACAGAACCATTCCCTTTACTAAAGGACCCCTGAAGAACCATCTTTTAGAAGAGCACAGTCAACCAGGCATCTGAATGTGTTGTATATGGTTCTATAACAATAACAATAGCAGAACGCTTTTTTGTGCTATGTAGAACAATGTACAACACGTTCTCCATCAATCTGAAGAACCATTTCACCTTGCAAAAAATATTTAAGCAAACATGGTTCTTTGAGTGTTCATGGTTCTATACAGAACCATTGTCTTTACCAAAGAACCCATGAAGAACCATCTTTTTAAGACAAATGCTGTATACAGTCTGAAAGTCTGAGCCACGAGTGAAAATGCATCTATTTTACATTCTTTTCTAAATTAATGCATTTTTAAAAAATTATAAATGATATTATCAGCATAAAACTTGAGTGAAAAGTAGCTGGGAGTGCTGGGATTTGTTGGTGGATTTGCTGTTCTTTGTGTGGTCAGTGTGGAGGAGACATATTACATTCATTCATTATGAGACAGGAACATTAGAACCGTACAGTAAATTACATTAACAAGCACAGTCAGTGTAGAGGAACAGAGCCTTTATCTCTAAAAATTACTGCATCTTCCTAAAAAAGTAAAGTCATATTTCAGACTTAGTGTCAGTTTTGGAGTCATAAACACTGTTTTATAAGCTGGTTTGAAAAAATAATTCAGTTACTTCACATTATCTTCTAAACTACTCCTGAACGTCTGCTTTCAAAATCACTGTAACGTACGCCCTCGTTTCAGAGTGTAGCTATGGCTACGTTCACATTACAAGCCTCGTTGCTCAAATCCGATCTCTCTGACTCGATGGTTCACACTCGTTTAGGTAAGTGACTCAAATCTGTCATTAATGTGATGAACCGGCGTCCTGAAATGACCCTCATGAGCTCATCCTACTCAGTAACGTCACGTGAATGAATCACGTTCATCATCAGCACAAACTAACGAGCAGAACGAGCTTCGCTGAGAAGATAATTAACTCTGATCAGCTCTCAGCTTCATTATTAGAGCGAGACGAAGGAGAAAAAGGTGAGATGAGCTGCTTTTCCACCGTTTACAGGCTTTAACTTCTGTTCGGCGCTGCTGCCATGGTAACGCTGAATGATGGCGCAGTGCAGTGGAGAAAAAGCACATGAATTCCGATCTGAGCGTCACATTAAAGTCACGTGGCCAAGAATCGGATACGTATCCGATCTAGGACCACATACGAAAGTGGCTCAGGTCAGATCAGATCAAATCAGATTTGTGTGTCCACATAGCCCTGAAAACATCAGATCTGAGTCACATTAGGGCAAAAAAATCAGATTTGCGCCACTTGAACCTGGTAATATGAATGTAGCATAAGTGGCTCAGGTCGGATTTGAAAAGATCGGATTTGCGTGTCCACACAGCCCTGAAAACATCAGATCTGAGTCACATTATGGCAAAAAATCGGATTTGTGCCACTTCAACCTGGTAATGTGAACGTAGCCTAAGTGGCTCAGGTCGGATTTGAAAAGATCGGATTTGCGTGTCCACACAGCCCTGAAAACATCAGATCTGAGTCACATTATGGCAAAAAATCTGATTTGCGCCACTTCAACCTGGTAATATGAACGTAGCCTATGGCTGTTTTTGGACTCTCGGACTCTCCGTCTCTTCTTCCCCTGATCAGATGTGGCTCGGATGCCACAGCAGTGCGTGAACATTTGTGTGTGTGTGTGAATTTGGTCCTATAAAGACGCAGGTTCACAATACTAAACCCCAGAGAGCTGAATGAGGACCCGTTTTTGCCTGATTAAACACTCATGATTACAATTCAGAGCAAACACTGGTCCTGGATCAGTATCAGTGCCGTTAGTGTAGGAGAGTCTTTCATTCGGTGTTTCTGCAGCCTCCTCAGCCGCCGGCGCCTCAAGTCTGTAATGCTTCTGTGCTGCAAACGGCATCAGGCGCAGGAGTGATGGTGCCTGAGTTTCTCCTGCAGTGGTTCTGATGCAGGAAGCTGATCTGAGATCAGTGCTGTGTTTACTATGTAGAGTTTGAGACTGTGCCTTCAGTGTATCAGCTCTGTGTCATCAGCGTGTTGGGGATGGAGGGCCTGCAGTGTGTATCAGTTCTGGCTGGTCTGAGATCAGTGGCTCAGTGGTAGTGACCCCAGAGACGGATGCCTGCGCCGTAACTCGTGCTGCAGCTGCTCCTTCAGCGTGGACACCTGCAACACACACACGTTTGATTTTACACTTTCAGGCTTTCAGGACACGGGGTCCTGGGGTATACGGGGTATATATATAGAATTGCTGGATCTTGAAAAGACCAATAGAGATGGTGAACAATTACTGGAAAAAAAATGTCATATTTCATCAGAAGTTAAGTTGTTCTTTCCTTCTACTGTACACAGATACCATTTTGTAGATAGGATCTCTTTCTATATATTATATATACGTTATATATGTAATGGTATGCCCCATTCCTGTATCTTGAACATGAACAGACTAATAGAAATGGTGAACAATTATTTGGAAAAAAATTAAAATTATTAACATTAAAAAAAAATCCATTAGAGGTTAAGAATGTTTCTTTCCTTCTTCTGTAAAGTTGTAAAATCTCCATTTTGGAGATAGGAGGTTTTGCTCTGACAGCCAGGAAATAAGTACAAATATCTAGCAATAATAATATGTTCCTTATTCATGATATATATGTAGGTACCTATATGCCCCATATGTAATTTATATATTCGCACTGTCCAAAAAAACCCTATGTATCTCCATTTTTTAATATTGTTTCCCCACATCATTTGAGCAGAGCAGCTGTTGTGTGTATTGTGTGAAGATTTCAGGACAAATGGAGCAAATTTGCTTGGAATAAAATTCCTTTACGTTAACTTACACTAAAATAAGAGTTTCCTGAGACTAATCCTATTCTTAACCTGAGAAAAAAGAAATGGTTTTGCTCATTCAGACATCTGAAACAAGCTTTTGTAAAAACATGTTTTAAAGTCTTTCTGTTCTGTAGGCTGGAAATGTTTTCCTCTGGTTTTACTGCAGTCTGGACATGTTTGTCCTGAAAACGTGCAAAAAGAGACACACATTCCAAAGACCAGTGATCAAAGGCCAAAGGTCATACAACCAGACACAGCAGTCTGGCCTTTTGACTGGCCAGGTGATTGTAACGATGACCCCCTGCAGCAGGTCTAAGACCAGTTTGGTGCCATGAGGTCCAGTTATGACATTCGTGTACCAAAACTATTCATAGTAAAGTTTTATGTGACCATTTTCCAAATTCTCCTTATTTTTTACAAGTAACCTCTTATTCTCCAGGGTATATTTTGGATTTTCCATCTGAATTTATGCCCAAATCTTAAGGCAAATTATTCAGTAACTGCATGAAATAAATGTAGTGTTGGTGTTTTTTGTAAAAGCTCCACTCAAATGAACAGCAAATGTGTTTTATGAACATAAAGCTATATGCTTACGATTTACTGCTGAAAGCCAGAAATCTTAGACGCGCTTTTTATTTTTTATAAAAAAAATTTTTACAGTGCAGATCACTGAAGAGACTCCACCTGAGATCCAGTTTACAGCTCAGATTTGTGGAAAAATGGGTCAACTTTCAGTAGAAAAGTTCAGCTTCTTTTATTATAAGGGTTTAAAATTACATCACCATCTATTTGACTGGAAAGAAGACAGTTACAGCTCTCATATGACCCCCACCTTTAGAATGTAGCTTATGAAATATGAGTTATGAAGTAAAGAACATGACAAAAGAGTACTATATGTAAATAAGGTCTGTTCTGGTTGGCTGTCCTGTAGTGCACCTCAATCAAAAAACAGGCCAGGCTGAAACACTCCTTATAACTTCAGTGTGAATGGGCGGGGCTAAACTGCTGTAGGTTGAATAGGCGGATATACGGAAATGTATTGTTTTTTGTGACACCACGAAAACAATTCATTTAAAATGAGCTGTTTTGCATCTTAGTTTCCATATATGGCAAAAATTCTGTGTTTAGACTGCAGTCGAATCAGATTAGTTTCTCAAATCAGATCTCTTGAGGCGACTGTCCGTTCTGTTATTTGCGAGTGATCAGACCGGATTTGTGTGTCCAGACGTCACCAGTCTATCTGCATGGGTTGCCGTGCTAACGGCGTTGGCGTCAGTAACTACATAGCTAAGTTGATGATGCGGATTTCAAACACAGATGCTGGACAGATGGAGGAGCAGCATCTCGACCTCCAAACACTAATCTTTGGAGCTCTTCCTGAATCCCAGCACTTCATCACTCTGGATTTGACACCGTCGTCGTTTGTTGAGTTGTGAGTATCATTGAAATCTTATTTGAGCATCCAGACTGAAACACATCTGTAAAAATCCGATTGGAGTCACATTTCAAACCACCTCCAAATGTCGTTTGGAGAAATCTGATTTCATGTGTTTTTTTGCTGTTCAGACTATCAAAAATCGACCTGGATTCAATCTGGATATGACAAAAATCTAATTTCATGTGTTTTTTTTTTTTTTGCTGTTTAGACTATCAAAAACAATCTGGTTACAACCTGGATATGACAAAAATCTGATTTTATGTGTTTTTTGCTGTTCAGACTATCAGAAATCAATCTGAAAACAATCTGGATATGACAAAAATCTAATTTCATGTGGTTTTTTTTGCTGTTTAGACTATCAAAAACAATCTGGATACAACCTGGATATGACAAAAATCTGATTTTATGTGTTTTTTGCTGTTCAGACTATCAGAAATCAATCTGAAAACAATCTGGATATGACAAAAATCTAATTTCATGTGGTTTTTTTTGCTGTTTAGACTATCAAAAACAATCTGGATACAACCTGGATATGACAAAAATCTGATTTTATGTGTTTTTTGCTGTTCAGACTATCAGAAATCAATCTGAAAACAATCTGGATATGACAAAAATCTAATTTCATGTGGTTTTTTTTGCTGTTTAGACTATCAAAAACAATCTGGATACAACCTGGATATGACAAAAATCTGATTTTATGTGTTTTTTGCTGTCCAGACTATAAAAACAACCTGGATATGACAAAAATCTGATTTTATGTGTTTTTTTTTGCTCTTTAGACTAAAATCAATCTGGATACAATCTGGATTTGTAGAAATTAGATCATCTTAAAAAAAATCGAATCATCTTAACAACCACTCTTAGTCAGTTAATTATGCATAATTAAACAAACAGCTGCAGTAAGTCAGTGAATGAGACCTTTTCCTTTGATTTCTCAATGTTTTTGTTTAGTGTGTGAACCTGCAGACAGTCTCTGACAGAAGGAAGAGTCAGTATTGATCCTCTCAGCACTGACGGCTTCAAACAGCTGAAAAACACTGCTGAGCTGGTTTGTGTTTAATATGAGACCTAATATTCACTATAGGGTTTAAATCTGGACTCTGACCGGCCAAAAGCACCAGTAAAAACCATGATATTATGGTCTTGGGCTATTTTGCATGGGAGTGTGTATTTTAAAACCTTAGCATTGTTTACATACTACAAATGAGCATTTGGCACCTTCAGAACCCCCAACCCAAATAAAACACTTCAGCCCATTTGGTCCAAGTGCCCTCCTCATGTGAGTAAGGGCATTTGGTTAGATGATGTTATCTGGTTGTTTCAAAACACATAAATGCATTTAAAACCTATTTCCATATAACTGGAACACATTTCTGGCAGCTTCAGGCCTTCAGTTCATTACACTTACTTTTGGCAAAGCATAAAACTACCTGTAAATGCGAATGAGCTGCTTTGGCTCTGTTCTGCTTTTATAATACAGGCTTATAAACTGTGAATTATAAGAGCTCAGAAATGACTCAGCTCTGTTACTTGTAAAGTAAACGCACGTTTCCGGGCAGCTAGCAGGACAATAATGAGCCACATGTTGGTATGTGATGTTGTTTCTAAGCTTGACACCAACGGCAACACTTTAATTCATTAGATGAGCACGTCCAGCTATAAAACTGCTTCACTTTTAGCATCTACAGCTGAAAAAGCTTCAGATTATCTCTGTTCACAGCAAGACCGACAAATGACACAATGAGTTTATGGTGCTTAATGATGCAGCTATTCTTATGTGAAGAAGACTTTAACCCATTCACTAAATGTAGTTTAGTAAGGAGAACGCTACAGAACGGGTTCTAAAATAGCTTTATTAACAGTCAGATTGGGATTTTCTATTGTTTTGAATAAAATCAATGTTTAATGATGAGTAATAAGGCTCAGTTTTGGCCATATGGATAAATATTGTTAAGTTACTATATGTGGAATGTGACGACTTCCTCTACCTGAACAGCTCAAAGATGATACACTACACTACACTACAGTTAAAGGAGATGTCCACTGATTTTTCAAAAATCCTACGTAATTAAATGGTTAAGATGTAAACAGAGTGATTCAGAGTGGTTTGGTGTGAAACGCTCCGTTCTAGATAAACTTACCGAGTCAGAACTGTTCACAGTGGTGGTGATAGGAACCAGACGTCCACCTCTAAAAGCTCCCTCACAGAAAGTTCCTACATGAAATGGTTATGAATTCACTGCCTGATGACTGAGACACTGTTTTATGATAGTTTAGAGAACTTAAACTCCATTCATGGTGGAGGGATACATGCAGGGCGCTGTGAGGCAAAATAGTCCCCAAAGAAAACTGATTATTTCAGATTTTCCACTATTTTCCATCATCAACATTCCATATAAGACTCGTGTAGGTCCACTGGTGGTTCTGGATAGTAAATAAAATGTCTATATTTGTGATGTAGTCATGGCGACCCCTGGTTCCTATCACCACCACTGTAAAGACGTCTGAACCATTTCGCACCAAACCACTCTGAATAACTGCATCTCAAGGACGGAATTCTTCAGAAATTTTGAAAAAATTGGTGGAATTCTCCTTTAAGTCATATCACCAAAAACAAGCACACATCACATTTATTGTCCACGTCTGTGGAAGAGTGCAGCGAGGTGGAGACTTGGAGCAAATGGGCTGAAGTTTTATTGGCTTGGGGGTCTTTTAAAGCTGGAACACACCTGTCTGTTCTGGGTCAAAACATATATCACTGTCTGTTATATCATATCCTACACTTTTCTTCTGTTTTATTCATATTTTCCTTTTTTCCTTATTTTTATTTTCCCTTTAGGTCAACTTAAACCAGGTGTGTGGTTTCATGTACGAAGTATGGTTATAATTCATTCTTACATGACCACTTTCAATCTCTCTTTATCCCTTACTTTGATTCTGTGCCTTTAAGACTGTATTACGGTCATCACAGAAATCATCACAAATCCAAAACGGTACTGGAGAGCATATAGTACATTTAGGCCCCGTCCCATTTCACCCCTCGCCTCTACCACTTAGCCTTTACCCCTCCGTTTTGTGTGTTCTCGTCTAGGGGTAGGGTGTCCTGATTCTTGTTGAGATAGAGGGGGAGGGTGAAGTGTTGGGGCTACATGACCCTCCAAACTGAGGTTTTTCAGAGACTCCAAACAGAGAGTTATGAGAAAAAAAGAAAAAAAAAACCGGTAAAATGGAGAACAAGAGACCAGAGAAACCCACAAATGTGAGAATTTTCTTTGTTAAAAATTACAATAACCATCATATTATCTTAGTTTAATGTTGTTTCAGTGTATTATGATCCTTTTCTTCGTAACAAGCATTAAAAATCACTAGCAGTCCTGATGTCTCGGTAGCTAGCTAAGTGAATTTCCCGTTCCACCTTAAATAGTCCAGCAGTTCTGAAGCCTGAAGTGTCAGAATGTAACTGCTGCTCCATTTAAGGTGGAACAGGAAAATTTGAACGAGAAGCTGGTGAATATCTGACTTCAGCTTCATATCACTGAAGAATTAGGGGGGAGTGATAATAAATAATTGCCCCCCTCTTTGAAGATCATATGATGCCCTAAATGTAACTAAAGCCCAGCAGTGAGGAGCTGAACTTTACCCTCCTCTGCTGTCACTGCAGACTGGCAGGGTCGCCTACAGAGCAGCGCTGGCAGCTGTTAATGAAGTGATGCTGTTTTTATTTGAGGGTTCCTTTGGGACTGGGCCTTTGAAACTTTAGCAATGTTTACATAATCACTTCAAATTCCTTTATTTAAAAAAGAGGGAAATTTAGTTTTCCATGATATGGCCCTCCAAGCTTTATCCTGAACTGTATCTCCAAATGAGAACCTCTCTCAGACGTGCTGAAAGCTCGTGGGTACTAATTATCCTGATCTCGTGTGGATGAAGCTCACTGACCTCCTCTGGCTTTAATGAATAACTAGCTGCTCTGGGGTGTTTGGAGTGCAGTCTGTCTTTAACTGTGTCCGGTGGTCAGTACCTGCTCCTCCAGCCCCTTCACCCTCTGCCTGTGTGCTCTCTCTCGAGCAGCCAGTGTTCGCTCTGCTTCTCTCTGACTGGCTCTCAGTCGCTCCGCCTCCCGCTGGGCGTCGTCACGCTGACGGACAGACTGCTCACTCGCCGTGTGAGACGCTTCCAGCTCTGCAAGCTGAGCCTGGAACACACACACACACACACACACACACACACACACACACACACACCACACACACACACACACAGGATTATATATGTGTACATACCAATGCTTCACTTCCAGTCACAACAGCCAGTAAGTACTCTTAAAAAAAGACGGTTCTTCCAGGGTTCTTTAGTCAAGAAAACGGTCATTATTAGCACCATGAGCACTCAAAGAACCTTTTGCATGAATAAATGGTTCTTTGCATCATGAAATGGTTCTTCAGATTGATGGAGAATGCGCTATAGACGGTTCAATATAGAATATTTCTGGAAAAGGTTCCATATAGCACCCAAAATGGTTCCTCAGATTGATGAAAAATGTGCACTAATGTGCTACAGATGGTTGCTTCTTGAAAAGGGTTCTATATAGAACCCAAAAGTGATCTTCTATTTCTCCAAGCTTGACATTGTAACAATAGAAGAACCCTTTCGGGTGCTATATGGAACCCTTTTCAGAAATATGCTATATAGAACCATCCACAGCACACCGTCCATCAATCTGAAGAACACTTTTGAGTGCTATATAGAACCTCTATACATCTACAGCACAATTCCACCAATCTGAAAAACCCTTTTGGGTGCTATATAGAACCCTTTTCAGAAATATTCTGTATAGAACCATCTACAGCACGTTGTCCATCAATCTGAAGAACACTTTAGTGTGTTATATAGAACCCTTTTCAAAAATGGTTCTATACAGAACCATCTACAGTACACTGTCCATCAATCTGAAGAACGCTTTTGGGTGCTATACAGAACCCTTTTCAGGAAAATTCTATATAGAACCATCTATAGCACATTCTCCATCAATCCGAAGAACCACTACACCATGCGAAGAACCACTTAATCACGCAAAAGATCTTCGAGTGCTCTTGATATAGAATCATAGGCCAGTAACACACACACACACACACACAGACACACACACACACACACTCACACACACACACACACACACACACACACACACACACACTCACACACACACACACACACACACACACACACTTTCTCTGATGGATTAAGTCCAGTGTAAACAAACACAGCTGTGCAGAAAAAATCTAAACAACAGCGAAACATCAGCGTCAGCGCTCGAGCCTGCGGCGACGTACCCACCAAACACGAGCAGGCGCACGAGTCGCTGTGCTGAAGTGTCCCGAGACATAAAGAGCAGCTCACAGTGCTTCACTCTTCAAAACCAGCCAAGCTTCAGCTCAAACATCGCTGCCTCGTTTAAATGAGAAAACTGAGATCTGACCAGCGCCAGCGAGCGCACATTCCTGTCCAGCACAACTCCAGATTACATCTGGATTTTCCTTTTTCTCTGTTTATCCTTCCTGTCATTCGGAATGAACTGCATTTCAATTTTTTGAATGTGATGCAAACAACTTGTATGAGAGTGAATACAGGATCTCAAGATGTCCAGACCTGCCCTGAGATGGTTTACGATGGAAAATGAGACAAACAAACTTTTTATTCTCTGATACGGTTTGATTAATTAAATGCAAAAAATCCTTCCAAAGGTTTAGTTTAACATTAATCAGCTCTGTGCTTATACTTAAGCACGTTCATGTTCCAGTTTAAGCACGTTCATGTTCCAGTTTAAGCACGTTCACGTTCCAGTTTAAACACGTTCATGTTCCAGTTTAAGCATGTTCATGTTCCAGTTTAAGCATGTTCATGTTCCAGTTTAAGCACGTTCATGTTCCAGTTTAAGCACGTTCACGTTCCAGTTTAAACACGTTCATGTTCCAGTTTAAGCATGTTCATGTTCCAGTTTAAGCATGTTCATGTTCCAGTTTAAGCACGTCATGTTCCAGTTTAAGCACGTCATGTTCCAGTTTAAGCACGTTCATGTTCCAGTTTAAGCACGTTCACGTTCCAGTTTAAGCACGTTCACGTTCCAGTTTAAGCACGTTCATGTTCCAGTTTAAGCACGTCATGTTCCAGTTTAAGCAAGTTCATGTTCCAGTTTAAACACGTTTATGTTCCAGTTTAAGCACGTCATGTTCCAGTTTAAACACGCTTATGTTCCAGTTTAAGCACGTCATGTTCCAGTTTAAGCACGTTCATGTTCCAGTTTAAGCACGTTCATATTCCAGTTTAAGCACGTTCACGTTCCAGTTTAAGCATGTTCATGTTCCAGTTTAAGCGCGTTCATATTCCAGTTTAAGCACGTTCACGTTCCAGTTGAGGCATGTTCATGTTCCAGTTTAAGCACGTTCACGTTCCAGTTTAAGCACGTCATGTTCCAGTTTAAACACGTTTATGTTCCAGTTTAAGCACGTCATGTTCCAGTTTAAACACGTTTATGTTCCAGTTTAAACACGTTTATGTTCCAGTTTAAGCACGTCATGTTCCAGTTTAAGCACGTTCATGTTCCAGTTTAAGCACGTTCACGTTCCAGTTTAAGCATGTTCACGTTCCAGTTTAAACACGTTTATGTTCCAGTTTAAGCACGTCATGTTCCAGTTTAAGCACGTTCATGTTCCAGTTTAAGCATGTTCATGTTCCAGTTTAAACACGTTTATGTTCCAGTTTAAGCACGTTCATGTTCCAGTTTAAGCACGTCATGTTCCAGTTTAAACACGTTTATGTTCCAGTTTAAGCACGTCATGTTCCAGTTTAAGCACGTTCATGTTCCAGTTTAAGCATGTTCATGTTCCAGTTTAAGCGCGTTCATATTCCAGTTTAAGCACGTTCATATTCCAGTTTAAGCACGTTCACGTTCCAGTTTAAGCATGTTTATGTTCCAGTTTAAGCGCGTTCATATTCCAGTTTAAGCACGTTCACGTTCCAGTTGAGGCATGTTCATGTTCCAGTTTAAGCACGTTCACGTTCCAGTTTAAGCACATTAATGTTCCAGTTTAAGCACGTTAATGTTCCAGTTTAAGCACGTTCACGTTCCAGTTTAAGCACGTTCACGTTCCAGTTTAAGCACATTTATGTTCCAGTTTAAGCGCGTTCACGTTCCAGTTTAAGCGCGTTTATGTTCCAGTTTAAGCACGTTCACGTTCCAGTTTAAGCACGTTCACGTTCCAGTTTAAGCACATTTATGTTCCAGTTTAAGTGCGTTCACGTTCCAGTTTAAGCGCGTTTATGTTCCAGTTTAAGCACGTTCACGTTCCAGTTTAAGCACGTTCACGTTCCAGTTTAAGCACATTTATGTTCCAGTTTAAGCGCGTTCACGTTCCAGTTTAAGCGCGTTTATGTTCCAGTTTAAGCACGTTCACGTTCCAGTTTAAGCACGTTCACGTTCCAGTTTAAGCACATTTATGTTCCAGTTTAAGCGCGTTCACGTTCCAGTTTAAGCGCGTTTATGTTCCAGTTTAAGCACGTTCACGTTCCAGTTTAAGCACATTTATGTTCCAGTTTAAGCACGTTCACGTTCCAGTTTAAGCACGTTCACGTTCCAGTTTAAGCACATTTATGTTCCAGTTTAAGCGCGTTCACGTTCCAGTTTAAGCGCGTTTATGTTCCAGTTTAAGCGCGTTCACGTTCCAGTTTAAGCGCGTTCACGTTCCAGTTTAAGCGCGTTCACGTTCCAGTTTAAGCGCGTTCACGTTCCAGTTTAAGCACGTTCACGTTCCAGTTTAAGCACGTTCACGTTCCAGTTTTAGCACATTTATGTTCCAGTTTAAGCGCGTTCACGTTCCAGTTTAAGCGCGTTTATGTTCCAGTTTAAGCACGTTCACGTTCCAGTTTAAGCACGTTCACGTTCCAGTTTAAGCACATTTATGTTCCAGTTTAAGCGCGTTTATGTTCCAGTTTAAGCGCGTTCACGTTCCAGTTTAAGCGCGTTCACGTTCCAGTTTAAGCGCGTTCACGTTCCAGTTTAAGCACGTTCACGTTCCAGTTTAAGCACGTTCACGTTCCAGTTTAAGCACGTTCACGTTCCAGTTTTAGCACATTTATGTTCCAGTTTAAGCGCGTTCACGTTCCAGTTTAAGCGCGTTTATGTTCCAGTTTAAGCACGTTCACGTTCCAGTTTAAGCACGTTCACGTTCCAGTTTAAGCACATTTATGTTCCAGTTTAAGCGCGTTCACGTTCCAGTTTAAGCGCGTTTATGTTCCAGTTTAAGCACGTTCACGTTCCAGTTTAAGCACATTTATGTTCCAGTTTAAGCGCGTTCACGTTCCAGTTTAAGCGCGTTTATGTTCCAGTTTAAGCACGTTCACGTTCCAGTTTAAGCACGTTCATGTTCCAGTTTAAGCATGTTCACGTTCCAGTTTAAGCACGTTCACGTTCCAGTTTAAGCACGTTCACGTTCCAGTTTAAGCACATTTATGTTCCAGTTTAAGCGCGTTCACGTTCCAGTTTAAACGCGATCATGTTCCAGTTTAAGCACGTTCACGTTCCAGTTTAAGCACATTTATGTTCCAGTTTAAGCGCGTTCACGTTCCAGTTTAAACGCGATCATGTTCCAGTTTAAGTGCGTTCACGTTCCAGTTTTCTTTTCCAAACTGCTTTTAAAAGCACATTTTGGCCTCTTTTCCACTGCAGGGCCGAACGGTTCTGAGCACAGGGGGGAACCGTTCCAATGTCGTTTCCATACGGACACAGTTTGACACGGAACGCCCGTTTTTTTGGCACGGTTAGCTAACCGTACTCGGGGCCACAGAACCATTTGGTGGGATGGCGTAACGCCGTAGCTATTCGCTGGAGCTGGAGCCTCCTAGCTAAGCTAACGCTAGCTTCCCCTCTCCTAGTTAACTTAGCATAGCTGAAGAGACCCAAACACCCCAGTGCAGGTCCGATTCGACTAACTGCTCTGATATCACAGGTATAGATGATAAAAACAGCGAGAGCAAAGTCGACTGATCGGTGTTGGAGTGACAGAAAGCCGAAATTGGACCGGTTCTGTAGTGCTTTGAGCTCCAGCCTGCTAGGCTAAGCTAAAGCGAGTGCACAGTGCCTCCCACTGAGGTACAGGCTCGGTTCTAGCAATCCTATGATTAAAAACACCCATTTAGAGGATAAAGGCTCGTATCTGAGAGCACAAATTCGTATGTCTGGTGTTGAAGTGACAGAAAGATAAAAAATAGACCAGTTCTGTGGTGTTTTGAGCTGCACCCTGCCAGCCGACGCTAATGCTAGTGTAGCTAGTTATCCGGCTACAGGTGGAACCCACCGCAGTACAGGCTGTTTCAGTAACAGACGCTCAAATAACCCCCGTTTAGAGGATAAAGAAGATGAGAGCAGCTGAGAGAGAGACTGGAGTTGGAGTTACAGACGGAATCAGACGTGTTTGTGGTGGGTGGTGTGTGCATGACTATTAGCCTGTTAGCAGTTAGCCACTCGTTTGTGTAGGTTTCTTGGGTATTTCCTGGTTATGATTTAGCGGTACAACAGATGAAAAAGGAAACCGTAACCGGTCTCAAGAGTCTGGACCAGCGCGGAACGGCCCAGTGCGGCCCGGAGAAACATTTGGCTCAATAGTGGAAAAGCGGCCTTTGAAACTCAAAGGTGGTTTAAACACTGATAACTGTCACAACATGGGGATAAAATGCTTGACCCTTGGCTTTATTCTCAATAGAAGGCCTTTTATCAGCTGTTCCTTCAGTTTTACAGCTTTTGCAAAGAAATATGTCGAGATGTAAACACCTTCCTCTTTAATAACGTTACGTTTTCCCGCAAATCCACAAAGAAAATATGCTCATTTCCTGAAAACGCTCTGAAACGTGAGGCGTCCCGAAACCCTTTGGGGGAAATGTCCACATGTAAATCGTTGCCCTGCGTCCCAGTGAGTCCCAGCTGAGTATCTGAGTGTGGTGAAGTGTTCAGCATTGTTCCTAACTGAAAGCACATGTGTCTCGAGGCCGGAGTGTTTTTCCTGAGAGCCCCTCACACACCAGCCTTCATTTGCCTTTCATTAGCCTACATTACACACACCAGCCTCACTCAGCCTTCCACAGGAGAGGCAGCGGACACACTGCTGCAGCACCACAGCGCCCTCTCAAGGCCAAGTCCTACTACTACATGCTACAAAGCACTCACTATTTTAGCAATACTCAGTCCTGGGACCTCCACAGCTGGACACAAGGATTTTCCATAAAAACTTTAATGTTCGTACGCTCTGAGCTCGACTGAGCACAGAAAATTTACTTAGAGCTAAATTCTCAGGCATTTTTATATGAGTAAAGCAACAGGTGTAGTGCAATCATGAAAATGGGTGTAGTGTAACCAAGGAAACGGGTGTAATGTATCTGTGGAAGTGAGTGAAGTGTAATCACGGAAATGGGTGTAGCTTAACTATAGAAATGGGTGTACTATAACCATGGAAATGGGGGTAGCGTTACCATGGAAATGGGTGTAGTCTTACCATAGAAATGGGTGTACTATAACCATGGAAACGGGTGTAGTCTAACTATAGAAATGGGTGTACTATAACCATGGAAATGGGGGTAGCGTTACCATGGACACGGGTGTAGTCTTACCATAGAAATGGGTGTACTATAACCATGGAAATGGGGGTAGCATAACCACGGAAACGGGTGTAGCATAACCATAGAAATGGGTGTACTATAACCATGGAAACAGGTGTGGTCTAACTATAGAAATGGGTGTACTATAACCATGGAAATGGGGGTAGTCTAACTATAGAAATGGGTGTACTATAACCATGGAAATGGGGGTAGCGTTACCATGGAAACGGGTGTAGTCTTACCATAGAAATGGGTGTACTATAACCATGGAAACAGGTGTAGTCTAACTATAGAAATGGGTGTACTATAACCATGGAAACAGGTGTAGTCTAACTATAGAAATGGGTGTACTATAACCATGGAAACAGGTGTAGTCTAACTATAGAAATGGGTATACTATAACCATGGAAATGGGGGTAGCATTACCATGGAAATGGGTGTAGTCTTACCATAGAAATGGGTGTACTATAACCATGGAAACAGGTGTAGTCTAACTATAGAAATGGGTGTACTATAACCATGGAAATGGGGGTAGCGTTACCACGGAAACGGGTGTAGTCTTACCATAGAAATGGGTGCACTACAACCATGGAAATGGGGGTAGCGTGACTATGGAAACGGGTGTAGTCTTACCATAGAAATGGGTGCACTATAACCATGGAAACGGGTGTAGCGTAACCATGTAAATGGGAGCAGTGTGACCACTGAAATGGGTGTAGCGTAGCTGTGGAAATGGGTGAAATGTAACCATGCAAACGGGTGTAGCACAACCACTGAAAGTAGGTGTAACATAATGAAAATGAGTGTAACCATGGTAACGAGTGTAGTGTAACCATGGAGGAGAGAGTATCCCAGTGATCCTCATATCAGTGATACAGTTTTACCTCAGATGGAATTTTATCAATCAGCTCCTGTTTCAATTGTATCTCTTTACTAGCATCGGGCTAGGTGAGGGGGGGGCATCCTACCCACCCAGAGAGATGGCTGTAGGATGTAGGATGATATGGCCAATGATTAGATGGATGCGTTAACTGAATTTCTATCATTTTCTATTTCAGATTACGAGATCAGAGTGCACCAGTACCATCTAGCCGCTTCTTCAGAAGTACCCCAGATAATTTAAACAGGAGCTACTGGTGGCATTTTTGTGCATCACCATGCTTAAAGAAGAATTTTGGTAAAAATAACAAATGTACATAAATTTACCCCTTAACCCAAACGCAGCCGATCAGCCAAGACATGTCTGGTGCCTGAGGTCTGCTTTACAACTGGAGCTAGCATGATGCTAACCGCATGCCTAACTCATTACACACTTACTTCAAGCTGTGCTGAGCTGGTTAATAATCTCTAACAGACTCGCTTATATGGTCTTATACGTTTTACAGGAAACTGTGTGTGTGTGTGGGGTTGGGGTGGCTGTGTAAAACAGATTTTTTTTTTTTGCCAAACTGTAACTTTGTTTTCTTTTTATTACTCTAATGTAAAATCACCCACATGGGCATTCAAGTCTGTGGACCACAACATTTTCACTTAATAAAACTTTAAATCTTTTATCTTTGGTCTGGAACAGGGTTACTATACACCGATCAGGCATAACATTATGACCACCTCCTTGTTTCTTTACATCTTCAAGGACTGAAAACAGTCCACCAACCAAAAACATCCAGCCAACAGCGTCCTGTGACCACTGATGAAGGACTAGAGGATGACCAACACAAACTGTGCAGCAGCAGATGAGCTATCGTCTCTGACTTTACATCTACAAGGTGGACTGACAAGGTAGGAGTGTCTAATAGAGTGGACAGTGAGTGGACACAGTGTTTAAATACTCCAGCAGCACTGCTGCGTCTGATCCACTCAGACCAGCACAACACACACTAACACACCACCACCACGTCAGTGTTACTGCAGTGCTGAGAATGATCCACCACCTAAGTACCTGCTCTGTGAGGGTCCATGGGGGTCCTGACCACTGAAGAACAGGGTAAAAGGGGGCTAACAAAGTATCAGAGAAACAGATGGACTACAGTCTGTAACTGTAGAACTACAAAGTGCACCTATATAGTAAGTGGAGCTGATAAAATGGACAATGAGCGTAGAAACAAGGTGGTGGTCATAATGTTATGCCTGATCGGTGTGTGTCCCTGTTTATACCGTGTTTATTCAAGCATAATTTAATGATCAGAAACCAGGAGCAGATTTTGGAGGACCAGGACTGAGTACCTGCGAACTACTCCAGTATCAGAATACGAGCAATTACTTACCAGACACACAGTTATCTTCTGTTTCACACACACCAACTCGTCCTTCCAACAGATCAGCAAATGAAAACACACACACACACCTTCAGAGTCACAAAGCTGAGGACGCAGCCCAGTCAGAGGACTTACAGGGAGGTATGGGGGGGCAATACGGCCATATGTTGTCATTACTGTGATAAATCAGATCATACTACTATTTTCTGAGCACACGATGATACGATCAGCAACACTGAACAACTGCATGGATCATAAAAAAGACCTGGACCAATTATGGAGATCCTGTAAACAACAACCACCACCAGTGTATATTAACTGTATAAACTGTAGAGGAACGAGCAGCTGATCAGACGGCAGCTAATTATTCCATTATCATAATTTATTCGTTATTGCTGCTGTGCTGAGGATGATCCACCGCCCAAATAAAAGCTGTGTTCAGACTGCAGGCAAATCGGGTTTGTGTGTCCAGACATCACCGCGTTTATCTGCATGGGTTGCCGTGGTAACAAGGTAGGCGTCAGTAACGCCGTAACTACGCTGGTGATGCAGGAGAGATGGAGGAGCATCATCTGGCCCTCCAAACTCTTCAGAACTCGCTTCATCATCGTGAGTCTTTGGAGCTCTTCTTGAATCCCAGCACTTCATTAGTCTGGATTTGACATCGTCGCTGTTTGTCGTGTTGCAAGTGACGCAAAAGACACTTTGAAATCTGATTTGCGTGTCCAGAGCGTCCAGACTGAGATGAATCTGTAAAAATCTGATTGGAGTCACATTTCAAACCACTTCCAAATGTGATTTGGACCTGATTTGTAAAAATCTGATTTCATGTGATTTTTTGCTGTCCAGGCTATGAAAAATCAATCTGGATACAATCTGGATATGAAAAATCAGATTTCATGTGGTTTTTGCTGTTCAGACTAACAAAAATCAATCTGGATTTGGGCTGACAGTCTGAACATAGCCAATATCCTATGTGGTCCTATGGTGGTCCCTTTCCATTGATGGATGGTGTAAAGGGGCTGAGTTTGAAGTCTGGATATAATCTGGATATGACAAAAATCTGATTCCATGAGGTTTTTGCTGTTCAGACTATCAAAAATCAATCTGGATATGACAAATTGGATTTGGGCTGACAGTCTGAACATAGCCAGTATCAGTGGTGGTCCTATGGTGGTCCCTTTCCATTGATGGATGGTGTAAAGGGGCTGAGTTTGCAGTAACTGTAAACCTACACAGTGCAGCTGTACGGGAGGTGCCAATGCTAGTAGCTAAAAGGTAGATGGAGCTAAAATGCTGCTAACTGTGTTTGTGTGTGTATGAGCACCTGCAGCAGTGCTATCTGTCTCTGCGCGTCCTGCAGGTCCTGCTCCGCTGTGTTCAGAGACTGATCCAGACGTCCTTTCTCCGCAGACAGACGCATGCTGCTCTCCTCCGTCTTCAGCTTCTGACGCTCCACCTGCAGCAACAAAAGCACAACAGAATTTAATATCACAAATATACTGCCTGCAATCAATGCTTTCCCATAAAAAAATATATGGACATGTATTTTCATGTATTTCAAATACATTGCAGTAGATGCTGAAATACATCCCAAACACTGAAATGTGTTTCAGAATATAGTGCTATATTAACCAAATATATTTCAACATACATATTTTAAAATGTATGGGGAAATATTACACATAGAAATGTACCGTAGAAAAATAAACGTATGTAAATTTGTTTATCAAATCCATTAGAAAATGTATGAAAATATCCAGAATCCTGTCTGATGCTCTTCACTGTCTGATACCTTTAGAAATGAATTTGTGTTCCATCTTCATTTTAAATCTGATCAAATGATCCTTTATCAGGACAGAAGCGAGTGTTGTGGGTATTGATACTCTGTGAAAATGCAGTTATGATCTGATATCTTGTTTATGTGAAATACATTGTATGTGAGAGTCTGACTGCAGACGTACATGGTTAATGTAAAGTCAGTACTCCTCATTCAGTTCATGTATATTTAGTTCTATCTGTAAGCTTTATTAAAACTACATACAGTATTACGTACAATTAATGTTTTTAAACTTAACAAAAATATTTTTCGGCCATTTTCATACACTGTAAAAACATATTTGCTAAACACATTTGGAATATATTTTTTTCCATTAGGGGGGCAAAGACTCAAAGCCCGTCAGAGGAGCTCTGCCAAAATGTGGGCTGAATCAGACGCAGAAACCAGCGCTCCTCCAGTGCGATTCTGGAGATTCAGGTCAGACGTCGGCTGATAAATGGACAAACTTTTATTATTGTTGGTTATTGTGTTTCTGCTAAATACAGGGTGATTCAAAAAGATTCATCGATTTCAAAGTGCCATATGTTTACAACCGTGAGGTGTTTAGGAACCAATCAGAATCCAATTGTAAGAGGGGGTCATAGAGTTTCTGGCCGTCAGTGGAAGATGGCTCCCTTCAGTCTGAGAGGAGATGAGACCCCTGAGCAGAAAACGTCCTGCATTCTCCACTTCAATAAGAGTGAATCCGTCATAACTGTGCCGCGTGATTATCGTGGGCAGTGAAGCTCCAACAGCTCAGAGCGTTCGTCGCTGGTTCCACAACACTGGATGATCTCCGAAATCGCACTGAAAGAGCCGTGAGTGCAGCGACACCCGACACGCTCAATCCAGTATGGGATGAGTTTGACTATGGTGTTGATGTTGTCTGTACAGCTGGAGGAGGTTCAGACTGAGACCTTGTACAATTACATAATAAACTTTATCCTCATTTAAACCATTTACAGTTCACTGCATTGATCTGTAATGATTTACAACTGAAATAAATAATTTTGAAATGAATCTTTTTGAATCAACCTGTATTTTGCTGCTGCTACTTCAGAATTTTATGAAATGTCAAAGTCGTAACTGCTAAGTTCTACAGGGGGCTCTCCGTTTTTATTGTTTTTTACAGTTTTTCACATATTTTTACATTGTGTGTAAATTTCCTGATGAATGGACCAAAAAAACGGCCCAGAATTACTTGGAAAAAAGTCTGGATCCCTTGACTTACATTAAAAGTATGTTTTTTCCTTCTCCTGTAAAGTTACCATGAAGATCCAAGGCCTTGTGTGTTTATTGTTGTGTATATTCATTGTCTGGTGTGTTTATTGTTTATGCTGCACTCACTTCACTCTGTTGTGTATCTGCACTCTGTGTAGTTCTGTGTAATGTGCTGCTGTTGAGTGTTTGAGACCTGAAGAACCACATTTCGTTCCAATGTAGACAAGTTACACTGTGGAATGGCAGTAAAGACCCCTTGATTTGAAAACCCTGCTCTGTGAGGTTCTCCGCGTTCTCTGTCGGGGCTCTGACCTTATCCAGCGTGTTCCTGAGTGCGTTCTTGTCTTTCTCCAGCCGCACCGCCTGCCTCTCCGCATCCCTCTTCTCCGTCTCTAGCAGAGCCACGGCTCTCTGCAGCGCTCGCAGACGCTCCTCTGCGTTCGCCCGCTCCGTCTGCGCCGCCTGCAGACTCCGCTGAGCCTCGCACAGAGCGGAGGAGCGCTGACGCAGCGCCTGCAGGGAGAGAGAGAGAGAGAGAGAGAGAGAGAGAGAGAGAGAGAGAGAGAGAGAGAGAGAGAGAGAGAGAGAGAGAGTGAGAGAGTGATCAAAGCACATTTAATATATTTTACTATTAAAGTGTTCTGAAGTCCTCAGACGGATGGATTCCTGACAAACGAAAACAGAACAACATTTAATCGTTTTCCCACATCGTCCACTCCAATAACTCTGCTGCAGCCGCCCGCAGGAACAACACCCCGCATCACTTTAACGGGAAAGGGAGGGGCTAGAATAAACAGACGGGCTAAACTGCTCCAAAATGGGCAGAATGTTTTTACAACTTAGTTATTTTTAATATAAGGACTGTATGGACGGGAAGAGCCCGGTATGTTTTGAATCTTGGGTAATATTTACAGACTGCATCAAATCCTTATTTTAAAGAGGTGAAAAACATTAGGCTTGCCATGATATGGACCCATTTAATATGTTACATTACTGCAAACTTAAAAAGAAAATAAGCCCGTTTATTAAAGACATATTAAAAAGCAAAGCGTCCCCAAACTTTTGAGGAGACGGCTCGGGCACCGGAATATGTCTGCAGATCTGCCAACCTTGGGAAAATATTCTGAGTAGCACAATAATGTCACATTCAGGTTTATCCCAGCATGTGCAAAAATACACACACACACGCACACACACGCACACACACGCACACACACGCACACACACACACACACACGCACACACACACACCTCCTGCGTGTTGGAGAGTTCGGTCTCCAGCTCCTCTCGACGCAGCTGGCTGTGTGTGAGTTCAGACTGCAGTGTCTGCACGCGCTCAGTGAGAGACGCCATGGTGTGTTTCCCCTCACTCAGCGCCGCCCGCAGCTCATCCACGCGCTCCTGTGGAGAAACACACACACACACAGTCACATATGCAGGCGTCGTAACACACCCTAACACTCTCTCTATCACACACTCCGTCACATTTAGCATAATCAAACTCTGCAGCCTGGAGCGCAACGTAATCACACACCAGCCGGCCCCTTTACACTCACAATCAACAGCTCATAAAACCTCCTCTGTTTGCATTTCTGTTCATATTTATGGCCCCTTCTCACTTCAGTTCAGATATCAGACCACTCTGAACAAAACATGCACCTATAAACAAACTGTTTAGAGATTTAACTGTGACTCTTTACAGCGTTCACCGCTGTGGCTGCAGCAGCGAGGAAGGAAACGCTCCTCCAACTGCCTGACTGGGAGTTTCACTAAGCGCTGACGTTTAATTCTGAAATTCCTGATTCAACTTTGCTGTAGTTTTAAGTTAGAAGCAGTTAGACTTAGTCAAACGTTTTAATCTAATGTTTTTAATGTTATTAAATCGATTTTGTTTCAGAAAGATGCATAAATTGATCATAATATGTTGCTGGTACTTTACAAGTTTTATTTAATTGTCACGTCAGCAGCCGACCATTCTCCTCCTCACCACCAGAGGTCACAATTTCCCCAATTCTAGCCACATTTACTCACCTGTTTGTCATAAGTGGTCCTGTAAAGTAACCATTTTGGAGATACAAGGTTTTGTTCCAACAACAGCGATAATATATATACATACACCGATCCGGCACAACGCTCTGACCGCCTCCTTGTTTCTACGCTCATTGTCCATTTTATCAGCTCCACTTACTATATAGGTGCACTTTGTAGTTCTACAGTTACAGACTGTAGTCCATCTGTTTCTCTGATACTTTGTTAGTCCCCTTTTACCCTGTTCTTCAGTGGTCAGGACCCCCATGGACCCTCACAGAGCAGGTGCTATTTGGGTGGTGGGTCATTCTCAGCACTGCAGTAACACTGACGTGGTGGTGGTGTGTTAGTGTGTGTTGCGCTGGTCTGAGTGGATCAGACACAGCAGTGCTGCTGGAGTTTTTAAACATCTCAGTGTCATTGCTGGACTGAGAATAGTCCACCAACCAAAAATATCCAGCCAACAGCGTCCTGTGGGCAGCGTCCTGTGACCACTGATGAAGGACTAGAGGATGACCAACACAAACTGTGCAGCAGATGAGCTATCGTCTCTGAGTTTACATCTACAGGGTGGACCGACAAGGTAGGAGTGTCTAATAGAGTGGACAGTGAGTGGACACAGTGTTTAAAAACTCCAGCAGCACTGCTGTGTCTGATCCACTCGCACCAGCACAACACACTTTAACATGTATCTCCAAAATGATAACTGTACAGGAGAAGGAAAACTCAACTTTGTTTTGGAGGTTCATGAAGTTTGTTAACAGAGGTTACTGGAACCAGATGTTTTTTAAGTACTTTTGAAGCCTTTCTATTGGTCCATTCATCACAAAATTTTGGCATGTTGTAAACGTCCATAGGCACTTTCAAATTTTGTAAAAAAGTACAAAATAGCAAAAAATGGAGATACAAGGCTTTATCCCGACAGCAGCGATATATAGTGCTGCTGTCAGAGCAAACTTTTATCTCCAGAATGGTAACTTTTACAGGACGAGGACAAATATTCTTAATTTTTAATGTAAGTAAATGGAGAAACACTATTTTCCAAGTAATTCTGGACTGTTATTGTTGGTCCATTCATCCAGAAATTTTGACACAACATAATTTGAAGAAATCAGTTACCCTTTATGTCAGAAAATGAAAAACGGGGCTCCCGAGTGGCGCAACCATCTAAGCGTTGACCCTGTGATCAGGAGATCGCGAGTTCGATCCCTGGTGATGCTACAGCCGTCCCTAGTCGGGAGTCCGAGAGAGCACAATTGGCCTCGCTCTCTCTGGGTGGGTAGGATGGCCCCTCCTTCTCCCCCCATCACTCAGCGCGATGCCAGTCAGCGCAGGCGTCTGTTAGCTGACGTAACAGATCTGGCGGTTGGCGCTTTCCTCCGAGCGCGTTCGGCTGTCCAGTGACGTTGTGTGAGCGGCAGTTTGAAAAGATGTGGTGGAGCTTCACAGGTCTCGGAGGAAGCCTGTGTTAGCCTTCACCCTCCTAGCGCTGGTAGCATCGTGTGACTGGGGGAGTCCTAACTAGCGGGTGGAACTGGAGACGACTAAATTGAGGAGAAAATTGGGCAAAAATCAAAAAAAGAAAAACGGAGATGGGGGTCTCGTCCCGACAGTAACGAGAGATACAGATATTTGTTTTTGGGGCATTTTTTCCCATTTTCTCTCCAATCTGATCGTGTCCACTTAGGTCTTCCACTAATCTCACAATACCACCAGCACTAGGCAAACACAGGCCTGTGATGCACCAGTGCATCTTTTCAAACTGCTGCTAATGCAACATGATTGGACAGCTGAACGCACTCAGAGTAGAACACTAACCACCAGTGATGTTACGTCAGCTAACAGACGCCTGCGCTGGCTAGCGTTGCACTGAGTGATGGGGGAGACGGGGGGCCATCCTGCCCACCCAGAGAGGGCGAGGCCAGCTGTGCGCTTTTAGACTCGCAGCCACGCGGCTGTAGCATCAGAGCCTTGTTATTTCTTATGTCTGTTTCGGTTTGTTTTGTCCGGCCATGACTACAATTCTGGATTTGCGAATTTTGATCTGATTTTGATCTGATGACTGATACGCTTTGCCACTCAAGACCTTGTTTCGTTGTTACTTTGGTTTGGCTGTAAATAAACTTCTGCCAGACTCCTAAATCCTGCATGGCAATAATTAGCTGGAGGCTGTCAAGATGAAGAAATGCTATCTGTGCCCAGGATGACGAACTGAGCTGCTGAAGATCCTAAACTGACTGAGAAAGCTGTAAAAAAGTTAAATGAATATCTAGAATGAAATTCTATCAAAATATCCAGAATGAAGTTGTAATAAATTAATACAATAATAGTATAAAGAAGTTATGTTGGGCTGAAGACTGAACTGTAACCTTTGTCTCAGTGGACTGACCTGCAGCTGTCTGCGGTCCTGTTCGGCCGTGGTCAGGTGTTTCTGCAGCGTGGCGAGTCTCCCCTGGGTGGTGCTGTGGGCGACGGTGGCCTCCTGCAGGCTGTTTGAAACACTCTGAGCTTTCTCTCTCTGAACGCCCTCCGCGTCCTGAGCTTTACTGAGCAGAGCGGTCAGTCTGTCCACCTCCCTCTGCAGAGACGCCACACGAGCCTCAGCCTCCACCACCTAACACACACACACACACACACACACACACACACACACACAAAGATACAAACATCATTTATACCCACAGATCATCAACATGTGCATTACGTGCTCTAGGCTGAATGGGTGGAGCTAACCTGTTGTACACAAAGTGCACGGGGCCAAACTGCTGTAAGCTGATTGGATGGCTACATGCAAATGTATTCATTCTTGTCAAATCACAACCATAATGAATTTAAAAACAAACTGCTGAGGGCTGAAGGGCCGTGGCTAAATCCCTAGTGCAGCGGTCAGCAATGCAAGTGTTAAGAAGAGCCATTTTGTCCTTTTAACAAAACTCAAACCACCTTGGGAGCCACAACAGTTTATGTCCATTTTATTGAAGTAACGTTTTACCACCTTGACTGAAAATACGTCTTAATATGTGCTAATTTCCTGGCATAGACTAAAAATATAATATAAACAAAAACTTCGCTCTGCTTTAAGTTTCATCTCAGCTACAGCTGCTTTTCTCACATCTCCAGCAGGAAACTTTTCCTCAAAAGTAGAACAGTTTCCTGTAAAATGTCTCTCAACATTCAACTTTTAAGCTGAAGTCACTTCTCGTTCTCCAGCTTCTTGTTTGAATTTTCCTGTTCCACCTTAAATGGTGCCTGAGGCACCAGAATGTAACTGCTGCACCATTTAAGATGGAACGGGAGAATTCAAATAAGAAGCTGAGAAACTGACTTCAGCCTCACGACTTTTTAGTGTTTCAGTTTCTCACTGCAGATTAAACGTATCAGGAAACCAGCTGGAGTGATTATAAACACAAATAAGTCCATTCATCTCTAAATTATCGATGTTCATCTTAAATCACTCTCTTTGCCGTTTCGTTAGATACTAGCTAGGCGAGACTGTTGTCTGTGTTGCTATGGTGACCAGCAGTCTGCGCTGATCTTCAGGGTTAAATGGTGAATCAGCAGTTCTACATTAACTCCAGAGTTTAAGACCATTTATTGTTAAACTGTGTTGAACGATCAGCAGAGCTTTATTTTACTGTAAAGGACGATTATTTTATTTTTACCTACTAATCTGATTCAGCTGTGGAGCCACAACAGGGCAGTAAAAGAGCCGCATGTTGCTGACCCCTGGCCTATACGGACTGGGGAGTGAATGGAATGCTTTGTAAATTCACTACATAAGAACTTTTTTATTTTAAAACAGCAAGGAGCACTCAGCTCTCCACGACATGAAGCCTTTTCGCTCCTGTAACTGTGTGAAGTTCAGTGCCTGTCCAGGCGTTTACCTGTTTGAGGATGCTGTCGTGTCGCTCTTGTGTAGTCTGGGCCTCTGTCTCTCGCTCAGTGAGACACACTCTGAGACGCTGAATCTCTCCTTCCAGGCTCCGCCTCCCCAGCTCCACCCGAGTGGCCCGAGACTCCGCCCCCTCCAGAGCTTCCCGCAGCCTCCGGCGCTCCGCCTCCAAGCGCACCTCCCCCGCACGCAGCTTACTGCACTGCTCCTGTGTGAGAGATCATACAGGTTGTGTGGGCAAGCAGAAGATTTATATCAGAATTTGAAAAATCAAAGAGAAATTTGGCAAATTCACTCATTACAGTGCTTTGGTTAAAGCTGCACTATGTAAGATGTTTCGTTAAAACTGAGAGAAGTGTCGTTTCTGAGTGAGGAGAATATAAACAGGCTAAAATATGGTGCTGCTGCTGCGAGTCGCCCTGTAAAGCCTGAAATAATCATTTAAAAGTCAGAGGCGTCGAGTTTTTCACACCACGTCGTACGTCTTTACGTGTTAACGTCACACACAGACTCAAAAAGAAGGTCCGGCTCGATGTTTCGGCCTCAAATGATCTCAAATCAACATCATACTGATGAAGATATGACGACAATCACATCCTCAGAGACGCTCCTTCACCAAGTTTAGACTGAGTTCTCTCTGAATTCTCTTTCAATGCACTCACAAAAGTCAAATTCATCCACTAATGGGGGTCATTTGCAATTACATATTTCCACCAGAGAGGGCTCCAAATCCCCAAATCCTACATAGAGCTGCTTTAAGGAGGTTTTGATGTCAGTAATTAAATAAGTAATTACACTTACTGTGTGTGTGTGTGTGTGTGTGTGTGTGTGTGTGTGTGTGTGTGTGTACCTGCAGGTGTTTGCGTTCCGCCTCTGCGTTCTGTAGAGTCCTCTCCAGCTCGTTCACCCGGTCAGTGAGTGCTCTCCTCTCTCTCTCTCCTCTCCTCACACACTCCTCCTGCTGCTGCAGTAAAGCCTGAGTGGAGGTCAGCCTGCTGTCCACTCCACGCTTACCTACACACAGACAAACACGCGTGTACACGTTTAGATACACGCACACACACACACACACACACACACACATAAACAAACTTGTTTGATTGTTGTCCACCCAATCTGATTGGTTGAAAAGTGTTCTGTTCAATAACAGCATGTTTTTTTCACCCTACATTACATCATCATTACCACTGACCCCGAATACAAAGCAAGAATGATCACTTCACTCTAAGCTGCCGGAACTTCTTAACATTACTAGTGACTGCGCTTGCAAATTGCATATCGGCACCGTTCCGACTCCGGAATGCTCGGTCTGGTCGGGAATGGCGTGCTTGTGTACAGCTTTTTGATTTGTTTTATGGTTTTCATACAATATTTGTTAAATTCTGATTTTTTTTCCCACAGGAATGAATTTTACGTCCATCAACTGTTCTCTGCTTGACCAAAATACTCAGCTTACATACACTACCTCAGGGCAGACCTCGGAGCATGAATTCAACATTGTTCTGACCCGCACTCATCTGTTTTTTTCCTCACTCCTCGTTTCTCCCATAGACTTCCATTCATTTTGCCCCCAAACAAGCCCAATTATTTGTTTGCCCGACAGCCACCAAACTGCATGTCCTCACTCAGGGCAGGTCCTCAAGCTCTAATCCACCTCCATACTGACCCGCACTCCTCTATGTGTCGTTTGATCATGCCTCGTTCCTCCCATTGAGTTCCATTCATTTTAAAAAACACTTTTTGGCAACCTATTAAAAACCACTCAGTGAACAATCCCTACATCATAGCAACTGCCTAGCAACGCCTTAGTAATCACGCAATCACTCTGCATTTTCTTCAGAAAATGTACTATACTTTTATGCTTATTATGATTATTACTATTATTATTATTAAGGCGTTTCACAATTTCTGCATAACTAAATGGTTTAGATGTAATCAGAGTCGTTCAGAGTGGTTTGGTGTGAAACGCCCTGTTCTAGATAAACTTACCGAGTCAGAACTGTTCACAGTGGTGGTGATAAGAACCAGACGTCCACCTCTAAAAGCTCCCTCACAGAAAGTTCCTACATGAAATGGTTATGAATTCACTGCCTGATGACTGAGACACTGTTTATGATAGTTTAGAGAACTTAAACTCCATTCATGGTGGAGGGATACATGCAGGGAGCTGTGAGGCAAAATAGTCCCCAAAGAAAACTTATTATTTCAGATTTTCCACTATTTTCTATCATCAACATTCCATATAGACTCAGAAGACTCGTGTAGGTTCACTGGTGGTTCTGGATAGTAAATAAAATGTCTATATTTGTGTTGTAGTCATGGCGACCCCTGGTTCCTATCACCACCACTGTAAAGACATCTGAACCATTTCACACCAAACCACTCTGAACCTCTTCACTGATTACTGCCTGACTGAGATAATGTTTGGGTCTAAAACTGCTCGGACTCAGAACTAATTACATCAGATCAGATTCTGTCGCAGTCTGTTAACCGTGACAGCTAACGTGACGCTGTGGGGTCAGTGGTGGTCACTGTGCAGAGCTGGTCCACTTGCTGTCATAAATGCTGTTCCAGCGACTAAAATTCGCTCAACACTCTGAAAATAGAGTCTTAAATGTAATGAGGTGTTAAATAAGGTGTGAGAGGCTCTCACTGCAGTATGTAGACACTATCCTACTGAAATTACTTGGACCAAGGTGGTCAAGCTCAGAGAGAGGACCACCGAGATCGCCACAACAGCAGTGTTCTTATTAATGTAATATTTTTAAAATTAAATTTCATTTTCAAAACATCACCGGGCTGATTTTTGGTAATGGAGCACGCTTGTTGATTTACATACAATGTCTATACGTTTCTGTTATTCTGGCCACATTTTCCAATTTTTCCCAGAAGATTAACTGCCTTGAGTGGTCAGTGTAAGTTTTAATATCTGTCTAGCCCTTCGTATGTGTGCATGTTTTACCTTCCTGACACTCCTGCAGTGTGTTATGCAGGTGAGTGAGGCGGTTCTGGGCGGAGTCTCTTTCTCCCGTCACCTCCTCCAGTTCCCTCTGCAGCGCCCCCAACTGGCTGCGAGCCTCATCCTACACAAACACACACAGCAACACGAATCAAATTATTACAATAACATTATTACAACAATTTAGTAACAGTAGTAGTAAATACCCCCCCAGAACCCTAATAACAATAATAATAATAATAATAATAATAATAATAATAACTAAAGAGGGAAAGTTCGTGAACTTTAAG
>NW_023494810.1:34016354-34051354 GCF_904425465.1 Colossoma macropomum | reverse complement strand
CCTTCTGCGCGGACGCCAGAGTCTCTTCCTGCACGGCCAGACGCTGCTCCTTCTCCTCGCACTGACGCTTCACACTGATGACCAGACAGCAAGAATAATCAATACAGCAAGACTAATCAGTACAGCAAGACTAATTAATACAGCAAGACCAATCAATAAAGCAAGGATAATCAATCCAGCAAGAATAATCAATATAGCAAGGCTAATCAATACAGCAAGAATAATCAATACAGCAAGACTAATCAATAAAGCAAGGCCAATCAATACAGCAAGACCAATCAATAAAGCAAGGCTAATCAATACAGCAAGGACTAATCAATAAAGCAAGGCTAATCAATACAGCAAGACTAATCAATACAGCAAGACTAATCAATAAAGCAAGACTAATCAATACAGCAAGACTAATCAATACAGGAAGACTAATCAATACAGCAAGACTAATCAATACAGCAAGACCAATCAATACAGCAAGACCAATCAATACAGCAAGGCTAATCAATACAGCAAGACTAACCAATGCAGCAAGACTAATCAATACAGCAAGACCAATCAATACAGCAAGACTAATCAATACAGCACTCCTAATCATTCCTGGTCTGATTTCCTGGATTAGTCCGTCTGTTAAGCCGTAATCCTGACCTGATGCGTTCGCTCTCCGCTGCTCTGAGCGCCTCCCTCAGCTGGCCGTTTGATTGGCTGAGAGCATCCCTCTCTTTGGTGATGTCACTGAGGGAGCGCCGCAGCTCCACCGTGTCCCTGCGGTGCCCCTCCCCGGTGTCCCGCGTTTGGCACAGCCGCTTCTCCAGCTCCAGGACGTCCCGCCTGGCGCCGTCCCGACTCTCCTCACACGCCAGCAGGAGAGCCCGACACTCGTCCAGCTGAGAACGACAGGAAGATCAGGATAACGACACCACTGACGACGAAGAGACCCTCGTTTAAAAACACTCACTAACACTCGGATTCACGTGTCACAATACAACCCCACTTCCAAAAAAGTTGGGACGCTGTGCAAAATGTAAATAAAAACAAAATGCAATGATGTGCAAATCATTTAGACCCTATATTTCATTGGAAATAGTACAAAGACAACATATTGAACATGTTGAAACTGAGAAATTTGATTGTTTTTTTAAAATATATGCCCATTTTGAATTTGATGCCAACAACACGTTCCAAAAAAGTTGGGACGGGGGCCTGTTTAGCACTGAGTTTCATCACCTCTTCTTTAATAACACTCTGTAAGTGTTTGGGAACTGAGGAGACACTGCTGTAGTTCTGAAAGTGAAATGTTTTCCTGTTCTTGTTTGATACAGGATTTCAGCTGCTCATCAGTTCAGGAGCTCATTTGTCGTATTTTTCATTTCATAATGGCCCAAATGTTTTCAGTGGTGACAGGTCTGGACTGCAGGCAGGTCAGTTTAGCCCCCGGACTCTTTTAATACGGAGCCATGCTGTTGTAATACATGCAGAATGTGGTTTGACATTGTCTTACTGAAATAATCAAGGCCTTCCCTGAAAAAGACGTCGTCTGGACGGCAGCATATGTTGCCAAAACATGCATATATCGTTCAGCATTAATGGTGCCTTCACTGATGTGAACGTCACCCATGCCATGTGCACTAATGCCCCCTATACCATCATGAATACTGGCTTTTGAACTGTGCACTGATAACAAGCTGAGTGGTCTTTAGCCCGGAGGACACAGTGTCCATGATTTCCAAAAAGAATTTCAAATGTTGATTCATCGGACCACAGGACACTTTTCCACTTCCCCCCAGTCCATTTTAAATGAGCTCAGGCCCAGAGAAGGTGGCAGCATTTCTGGATCCGATTTAGAGTTTTAACCTGCATTTGTGGGTGCAGTGATGAACTGTTTTCACAGACAGTGGTTTTCAGAAGTGTTTCTGAGCCCATGCAGTGATTTCCATTACAGAATCATGTCTGTTTTTAATGCAGTGCCGTCTGGTTTTAGCCTTGTCCCTTACATACAGAGATTTCTCCAGATTCTCTGAATCTTTTAATGATATTCTGTACCGTAGATGATGAAAAGCAGAAGTTCTTTGCTATTTTACGTTGAGAAACGTTATTCTTGAATTGTTGCTCTATTTGATGGTGCAGTCTTTCACAGAGTGGTGAACCCTCCTCATCTTTACTTCTGAAAGACTCCGCCTCTCTGAGACGCTCTTTATACCCAATCATGTTACTGACCTGTTGTCAATCAACCACCAGGTGTTTTTTAGCATTACACAACTTTACCAGTCTTTTGTTGCCCCGTCCCAACCATTTTGGAAATTCAAAATAGGCAAATATTTTTTTAAAAAACAATAAAATTTCTCAGTTTCAAAATTTGATTTGTTGTCTTTGTTCTATTTTCAATGAAATATAGGGTTTAAATGATTTGTACATCATTGCATTTTGTTTTAATTAACATTTTGCACAGCATCCCAACGTTTTTGGAAATGGGGTTGTATTACTTATCGTGATTTTGTGTGTTTTTGTTACTATTTATATATGTTATACTATTTAATCTCTTGTCAGGTTATATGCTTCAAGATTTCACCATCACTTTTCAGAAATGAGGCATTCAGGACTTTCAGGAAACTTTCTCTCTTTTTTCTTAATATCTGACAGGTCAAGAAAGGTTTTTCAACATTTGTATTACAGAAGCAAATCTGAACTTAACTTAGGAACCTAAAACTAAAGCATAATAAACTGTAAGTGGTGAATACTGTGAGAGCGCCCCCTGCTGTTTATCAGAGCGTCGCCGCTCCCCAGTTTCAGTCTCCATTTCCCAAACGCTTTAGCCGAGCGTGCTAACGTTACTCCTCCTAATAAACAGACACACGTTCAGCTCCGTCTCCTCATTATTCACCACCATCACTGTAATATTTCATCATCAACATTAACACACGAAGGTGATCAGTGGGGCGGTGGAGATCGAGTCTGCAGCGTCTGAGATCTTTAAAACGCAGAGTTAGAAAAGAAAATCATCTCACAGTGAAAGCAGCGTTTTACAGCAGGAATAAATGGAGCTCATTATGCTGGTAGTGAACTATGCTGCTGACACAGCTGCCTAAAAACCATAGAAACGGACCTTAAACAGAAGTGAGGACCCTGTTGGGGTTCATCCTAAAGTTAGGACAGGATTTAGGAGGTTCAGTCTAGTTAGGATGTTTGTGTGATGCTGTTTTCTTATCTGGAGTTCATGATGAGATTATGAAGGTAGGGACTCTTATTCTGTAATAGCTACTGTCTGAAATTCAGTCCGTACTGAAGTCGTCATGGAGACTAAACAGATAAGTGACTTCACTCTGTATGTAGTTCTGCTGTAGGTTCTAAATGTCAGATGTGAGGGTGTTCGAGTGGAACCTCTCTGAGCGCCGTGTCTGCGCGAGTCTGTTGGTCAGTGCAGCTCTCCTGCAGTCTGCGCAGCTCTCGGCTGTGTGAGCTGACCGTCTCCTCCAGCTGCTCCCGCAGGTCCTGCAGCTCTGCATTCAGAGCAGCTACTGCAACCTGCACACACACACACACACACACACACACACACACACACACACACACAGTCAGGCAGTTCATTGAGATTCTCATGCCATAGAATTAAGATTTTTTCAGTTTCAGTATTAAATACTGGGTCATGTTTAGACAAGCAGTGAGCATCTCTCATAACTACACAACATACACATCAGTGTCCTAGTAGATACTGAATAATTCATAGTAGATACTGAATAATTCATAGTAGTTTCTGGATAATTTATAAGAAGTTTAAGAATATATTAAAAATAATTGTAAAAATTAGATAATATTTTTAGGTTACTAATTTATTCATAAGAGCTACTGAATTTATTCATAGTTATCATAGTAGTTACATAATAATGTACATAAATAATAAGTCTGAACATTAATAACATAATAAATAGCCTAAGATTTAGTAGTGAAATCTTCCATTTTTTGCCACACATCCACTGCTGATTTTAGGGCAAGAACACAGTGGAACGTGGTTCTGCAATCTGTTCTATCCTAATTTTTATTTGAGATTTGAAAAAACAAACAGTAAAAAACAAAATCAAGAAACAAAAATCACATTCTGCACTTCAGCCCCCAATAAAGCCACAGCGAGTCGTCTTACTCTCTCCTGGTCCTTCAAGTTTTGAGCTTCTCTGGTCAGTTTTTCCACCTCCAGGGCTGCAGTACTGAGCTCAGCCTGCAGGGAGCAGACTCGCTCCGACAGCACCGCCTTCTCCGTCTCCTTCAGGGACAAGGCCTGCAGACGGACAAACGGAGAGACGCGGCTCATCTTCACGATATACTAAACACTACGCGCAAATTATGGCAATTACTTTTTTAAAACTTAGAATTAAAATGTTAAAAATCTGCAAGATTCTTAAATCTAATTGTGGCTCTGTTGAACGACAGATGACGACTCTAAACCCACCTGCTGTTTCTCGCTCTCGGCCTGCAGGAGGCGCTGGTCCCTCTGGTGCTGTAAAGTTCGGACCTCCTCCTGTAGCTCCTCCCTCTCTCTCTCCATTCTCTTCAGCTGCTCCTCCAGCTCCTCCCGCAGCCGCCGCAGCGCCCCCTCCTGCTCAGTCTCCAGAGTGCAGCGCAGTGTCTCCTAGTGTAAACAGCACCCTCTAATTTACTCTGCTCTATAAATCTGATAAAAAGGCTGGATTTTAGCTCAGTAATCAGATTTCTCAGTTCATGTAAACTCTTACTCTGATTTCTTTTGGATTTCTCAGTCGGCGCACGTACGAAAACGGATCGCGGTTCCGGAAATGAGCATGCAGCGTTCCCGCGTGACGCAGCAAAACGCTTTGTAGTGATGCTGACACCAAACACGTTCTCATCGAAATTAGGGATTTAAATAATCTTCATCTTCTAGATGTATATTCACAATTTTCGCTAAAGTGACTGGAAGTTTAAAAAAAGCTGCTCATGACATTAAAGTTTTACATTACGTTTACGTCACGTCTTATTCTGTGAGTTTATCGGCCGATTTTAAAGGAGAAATCTGATTACTGTCTGAGTAATGCAGACCTGGAGTCTCCCATTATCTGATTACTTAAGAGCATGAAAACACACTGAACCAGTTACTGACACAATCTGATTTTCTGGAGTCATCAGATTATTAAGTGCAAACATGCTAAACCAGTTAGTGACACAATCTGATTTTCTGCAGTTATCAGATTATTGAGTGTAAACACACTGAACCAGTTAGACACAGTCTGATTTTCTGCAGTTATCAGATTATTAAGTGTAAACAAGCTGAACCAGTTACTGACACAGTCTGATCTTCTGCAGTTATCAGATTATTAAGTGTAAACACGCTGAACCAGTTACTGACACAATCGGATTTTCTGCAGTTATCAGATTATTAAGTGTAAACACACTGAACCAGTTACTGACACAATCTGATCTTCTGCAGTTATCAGATTATTAAGTATAAACATGCTGAACCAGTTACTGACACAATCTGATCTTCTGCAGTTATCAGATTAGTAAGTGTAAACACGCTGAACCAGTTACTGACACAATCTGATCTTCTGCAGTTATCAGATTATTAAGTGCATGTAAACACACTCAGTATCTGAGCAGCACTCGTGTTTCCTACATAGTTTTGCGAGGGTGGGGGGGGGGAGTCAAATGGGGGCAGCACTGAAAAACGTTTTATTTAATCGTTTATTAGACATTAATTTCTGTTATTTATCATAAACGATGTTCAGAATCGGCTCCAGTTCTTACTTTCTCGCTGGCGAGTCTCTCTAGCTCCTCCTGGTGGTCATTGAGGGTGTTGCGGAGGGCCGTTTGCGCCTCCTGCTGGGCATCTGCCAGTGCCTGTTTGAGCGCCACCCGCTCTCTCTCAGCCTGAGCCACGGCGCCGTCTCGGTCTGCACGCAAACGCTTCAGCTCCGCTGGAGGGACAGAGGGAAAAAACAGAGGGATGAAAAAGACACCCGGTTAATCATCATGTTATAAAACAGTCATAACTCATCTTTATACCTTTAAACAAGAACATGTGATTGGCTGTCCTGTACTGTGAAGCAAACTGGGCTGAAACACTCCTTATAACTTCAGTGTGAACAGCTAAACAGGCAAACGCGTGCAAAAGTGCTGGTTTTTGTGACGCCACAAAAACAATGACTTCATTTCTGTTTTTGCAGCTTTTGTTTGTCCAGTGGAGTAAATGGTCTGTTTCATCGTGCGCAGACGTTGGTGTAGGTGTCTGAGGACTTACTGATATCCGTGTGCACTAGGGGGCAGCATCCAAACCAGAATGTCCAGAAAACAAAGAGGAAATTCTGGACGTTTTCCTCCAAGAATTAATAATAATTGTACATATATACAGATATTCACACATCTCTTTATGCTCCTCTCACATTGGCTCTTCTTTATTCTTTCTTATTTTCTATTCTATTTAAATAGAAATATTATTTTTTAATATAATTTCTATTTATTTCTATCTATTTGTTTTTATTATTATTTACTTTCTCCCTTAGTTAAACACTTGCAACATACTTAAGCCGTAAAACCCGAGAGGGAGTGTGTTTTCACGAAATAACATCCCGGCTGTGATTTGGTCGCCGTAGATCATCACAGCTGTGATGTTATTGGCGATAACACACTCCTCGAGTGTTCTACTGCTTTAATACTACAGTTAAATAAATAAAGTAATAAATTAATAAACTGGGCCGTGAACGCGGCGTTTAATATGTTTTAATGTTCGCAGTTCCTTCACCAAATTATAGTTCCTTAACGAGCAGCTTGTTGCTACGTCAGAGTAACGAGCTCCGCCCACTCGTTGTTCAGTCTGCTGTAAGCCCCGCCTTTTGAAGTACAGATTGAGCTATAAAACTGCCGCAATATCAAGTTCAGCTCAGTTTTGTCAGTTTTTGCCAGATCAGTATTAATGTTGTTTTGTTCCAGCCAGTCTGTAAAGCATCTTACAGCCCGTTTAGTTTGGCGAATGGTGTTGGGTTCATTTCTGGCTGATTCCAGGTTGTTCAGCTGTTCTTCTGTCACAGCTGTCGAATGAAAAGCTGCTCAGTGGTGATGACAGTTTGGGAATTTAGTGTCGTCTCATCTTCAGAGTCTGACCAAATCGGCTGTCGGTCAAATGTGATCTTAAAAGTGTCCGTTTTCTGTTTGTGGCAAAGTAAGAAGTAAAAACGTTCAAATGTCTTGAGCGTCTCCGACAGCTGTCAAAGTCGTTGCTTAGCAACGGCGTCTCAGCGGAGTGATGCAGTGTTTGTGAATAAACCTGTGATGTTATGGTGAAATAACAGCACAGTTAGAACGCCTCTCAACCAATCAGCTCGCGTGGCCGGAACTCACTGTTGTATAATTGTTGAGTAAAGTGACTCTGAAATTTTGAAGATGAGTCCTACAAATGTTTGTATTGTCACTCCTCTTCTGCAGACCTGCAGATTTTGGAGGCCTGCAGCTCGTGCTTACCCATGAGCCTCTTTTCTGTTCTATATAGAACCACGAACATTCAAAGAACCCTTTGCATGATTAAAGGGTTCTCTGCACAGTGAAAAGGTTCTTCAGATTGATGGAGAATGAGCTGTACATGGTGCCATAGGTAACCTTTTTGTAAACGGTTCTATATAGCACCAAAGAGGGTTCTTCTATTGTTATGATATCAAGCTTGTTACAATAGCAGAACCCTTTCTGGTGCTATATAGAACCATATACAACACATTTTCCATCAATCTGAACACCATGCAAAGAACCGTTTAATCATGCAAAGGGTTCTTTGAGTGTTCTATATAGAACCATTTTCTTTACACAAGAACCCTTGAAGAACCTTCTTTTTTAAGTGTGTATATCTCACCAAAATGGTGAATTTCAAAAAGTGAGACGGATTTCGAATTCATGAAATGGGCCCTTTAATTTACACTCCTCTGTCTCTGTGTCTCTTTGTGTCTCTTTCTCTGTGTCTCTCTCTCTCTCTCTCTCTGTGTCTCTCTCTGTTTCTCTCTGTTTCTCTCTCTGTGTCTCTCTCTCTCTCACTCTCACTCTGTGTCTCTGTCTCTCTCTCTCTGTGTCTCTGTCTCTCTCTCTCTCTGTGTCTCTCTCTCTCTGTGTCTCTCTCTCTGTTTCTCTCTCTGTCTCTCTCTCTGTGTCTCTCTCTGTCTCTCTGTCTCTCTCTCTGTGTCTCTCTCTCTCTCTGGGTACCTGCAGTGTTGTCATTGCGCAGTCTCAGGTTGGTGTTCTCTGCCTCCAGCTGTTCTCTGCGGGACTCCAGCTGCACCAGCTGCTGCTGAACCTCGAACAGACTCGCCTCCAACACCTCCCTCTCCGACCTTCAGCACATACAAACATAAATACACATAAAATGATGGATCATAAACCACTAATGCTTCAAATCTAGTTTTCTCTCTCTCTCTCTGTCTCTCTCCCTCTCTCTGTGTGTGTGTCTCTCTCTCTCTCTGCGTCTCTCTCTCTGTACCTGAATGCAGCCAGCTCCTCCGTCAGCGCCGCATTTTCTCTCTCAGAAGCTGTTAGTTGGACCACTAGCCCCGCCCTTTCCCGAGCAAGCTCCGCCCTGCTCCGCCCCGCCTCCTCCAGAGCCACTCCCTGTCGCTCTCCTTCACCGCGGGCCATGCCAAGCTCCGCCCCCAAAGAGCTCACCTCTCCACACAGCTGGAACAGATTTAAAACACAAACATCAAACTCAGCCCAGGGGGGGCGTCTCAAACAGCTCCGGAGATCAGTCAGAGTACACAGGCCCTGTCCTATTTCTCAATTTTACCCCTACCCCTTGTTTTCGAGTGTTGCCCCTTGTTACTGAGTTACAGGGTAGTGGTTGAAATCCTCCCTCTGAAATGGGACCCTCAAATAAACAGAGCATCACTTCATTAACAGCTACCAGCGCTGCTCTGTAGGCGACCCTGTCAGTCTGCAGTGACAGCAGAGGAGGGTAAAGTTCAGCTCCTCACTGCTGGGCTTCAGTTACATTTAGGGCATCATATGATCTTCAAAGAGGGGGGCAATTATTTATTATCACCACCCCTAATTCTTCAGTGATATGAAGCTGAAGTCAGATATTCACCAGCTTCTTGTTCGAAAAGTAGAACAGTTTCTTGTAAAATGTCTCTGAACCTCTGACCTGAAGTCGCTTCTCACAGCTTCTTGTTCGAATTTTCCCGTTCCACCTTAAATGGTGCCTGATGCACCAGAATGTAACTGCTGCACCATTTAAGGTGGAACGGGAAAATTCAAATAAGAAGCTGGAGAATGAGAAACTGACTTCAGCCTTGTGACTTTTTAGCATTTGTCAGTTTCTCACTGCAGATTAAACGTATCAGGAAACCAGCTGGAGTGATAATAAACACTAATAAGTCCATTCATCTCCAAATTATCGATGTTCATCTTAAATCTCTCTCTTTGCCGTTTCGTAGCTACTAGCTAGGTGAGACTGTTATCTGTGTTGCTATGGTGACCAGCAGTCTGCGCTGATCTTCAGGGTTAAAGGGTGAATCAGCAGTTCTACATTAACTCCAGAGTTTAAGACCATTTATTGTTAAACTGTGTTGAACGATCAGCAGAGCTTTATTTTACTGCAAAGGAGGATTATTTTATTTTTACCTACAAATCTGATTCTGCTGTGGAGCACAACAGGGCAGTAAAAGAGCCGCATGCAGCTCCGGAGCCACATGTTGCTGAGCGCTGATTTAGGTATATTTATCACTTATGTCCATCAAAGTGTCCTTCTTGGTGAGCAGATTTTGCTTAAATGATGAATATATGTTTAAAGCATATATTGAGTCCTGACCTCACAAGAGGGTATAATGTGGCTGTATTCCCAAAGTAGCGCCGCTGCTGATACGCAGCCTTGTTCTCCTCTAATAAACCTGTTTAGGCTTTAATATGGTAAAGTTCTGTAAACCGATAAGGAACTCCTGCTCCTTTGTATTTAAATCAGTACATCACTGGAGTGACAGGCAGCGTTTTTCACACAGGGGTTTTACTGACCTGAGTGACTTTGTCCTGTAATTTCTGCCTGTCTGCTCGGAGCGCCTGAAGCTCCGCCTCCAGTCCCGCCCTGAGCAGCTCAGACTCCTGCAGCGATTGGTGCAGGGCGAGGCGGGCGGAGTCCAGCTCTAGCCGGTCCTGCTCTAGCCGCACCAGCTCGTCTCTGATGGTCAGTTTCTCCTGCTCCGCCTCCCTCCGCTGAGACAGCAGGAGACTCTTCTCCTCCTCCAACTACAACACACATCCGACATTGAGGATTTACCTGTGTGATGCTGTTCAGGTGTGTGGTACCTGCATGATGCTGTTCAGGTGTGTGGTACCTGCATGGTGTTGTTCAGGTGTGTGGTACCTGCATGATGTTCAGGTGTGTGGTACCTGTATGATGTTGTTCAGATGTGTGGTACCTGTATGATGCTGTTCAGGTGTGTGGTACCTGTATGATGCTGTTCAGGTGTGTGGTACCTGTATGATGCTGTTCAGATGTGTGGTACCTGTATGATGCTGTTCAGGTGTGTGGTACCTGTATGATGTTGTTCAGATGTGTGGTACCTGCATGATGCTGTTCAGGTGTGTGGTACCTGTATGATGCTGTTCAGATGTGTGGTACCAGTATGATGATGATGTTCAGGTGTATGGTACTTGTATAATGCTGTTCAGGTGTGTGGTACCTGTGTGATGCTGTTCAGGTGTGTGGGTACCTGTATGATGCTGTTCAGGTGTGTGGTACCTGTATGATGCTGTTGTTCAGGTGTGTGGTACCTGTATGATGCTGTTCAGATGTGTGGTACCAGTATGATGATGATGTTCAGGTGTGTGGTACTTGTATGATGCTGTTCAGATGTGTGGTACCTGTGTGATGCTGTTCAGGTGTGTGGGACCTGTATGATGCTGTTCAGGTGTGTGGTACCTGCATGATGCTGTTCAGGTGTGTGGTACTTGTATGATGCTGTTCAGGTGTGTGGTACTTGTATGATGCTGTTCAGGTGTGTGGTACCTGCATGGTGTTGTTCAGGTGTGGTACCTGTATGATGTTCAGGTGTGTGGTACCTGTATGGTGTTATTCAGGTGTGGTACCTGTATGATGTTCAGGTGTGTGGTACCTGTATGATGTTGTTCAGATGTGTGGTACCTGTATGATGCTGTTCAGGTGTGTGGTACCTGTATGATGCTGTTCAGATGTGTGGTACCAGTATGATGATGATGTTCAGGTGTGTGGTACCTGTATGATGCTATGTTCAGGTGTGTGGTACCTGTATGATGCTGTTCAGGTGTGTGGTACCTGTGTGATGCTGTTCAGGTGTGTGGGACCTGTATGATGCTGTTCAGGTGTGTGGTACCTGTGTGATGCTGTTCAGGTGTGTGGTACCTGTGTGATGCTGTTCAGGTGTGTGGGACCTGTATGATGCTGTTCAGGTGTGTGGTACCTGTATGATGCTGTTCAGGTGTGTGGTACCTGTGTGATGCTGTTCAGGTGTGTGGGACCTGTATGATGATGTTCAGGTGTGTGGTACCTGTGTGATGCTGTTCAGGTGTGTGGTACCTGTGTGATGCTGTTCAGGTGTGTGGGACCTGTATGATGCTGTTCAGGTGTGTGGTACCTGTATGATGCTGTTCAGGTGTGTGGTACCTGTGTGATGATGTTCAGGTGTGTGGTACCTGTATGATGATGCTGTTCAGGTCAGATTTGTCCTGAGCCAGGCTCTCGTTCATGCTGCCCATTTTAGCCAGAGAGTCTCTCAGCGCTGCCTCCTCAGAGTGGAGCTTCGCTATAACAGCGTCAACTCAGCATTGCTGGACTCCACCTGGACGTAAACACACAAACACCTGGAGTTACAGTTCAGCAGTGACGAACAGTACAAGGTAAAAAGATAAACCCACGTCAAGTACACAGTGAGTCTGATGGAGCGCAGGTGAGGAAAACTGGAGTGTGTGAAAATCACTGTTCCCTACATCAGGAGAACCATACAGAACACTACAGAACACTCACAGAATAAAGTGGGTGGGGCTTATACTATGGACACACCCATTCTCAAAAGACTTTTTTTCTGAAACACTTATAAACGGTCGTGATTTCTGGGGGTTATTTTGTTCTTGGGCGGTGCGACAGGTTTTGAAAACGTTTTACTGGAGATTTTGAATAAATCAAGACTTAAAATAGTCTAATAGTCAAGACTTTAGTCTAGTCTAACTGTCTAAGGCCCAGCCCCATTTCACCCCTCGCCTTACCACTCAGCCCTACCCCTCCGTTTTGCGTGTTCATGTCTAGTGGTGGGGTGTCCCGATTCTTGCTGAGATAGAGGGGTGGGGCGAAGTGTTCGAGCTACAAACTGAGGTTTTTCAGAGACTCCAAACAGAGAGTTATGAGAAGAGACCAAAGAAACCACAAATGTTTCTCTGTTAAAAAATTAAATAACCATCATATTCTCTTAGTCTAATGTTGTTTCAGTGTATTTTGGTCCTTTTCTTCACAACAAGCATAAAAAATCACTAGTAGTGCTGACGTCTCGGTAGCTAAATGTCCCGTTCCACCTTAAATGGTGCAGCAGTTACATTCTGGCTTCTCAGGCATCAGAACTGCTGCTCCATTTAAGGTGGAACGGGAAAATTTGAACAAGAATCTGGTGAATATCTGACTTCAGCTTCATATCACTGAAGAATTAGGGGTGGGTGATAATAAATAATTGCCCCCCTCTTTGCAGATCATATGATGCCCTAAATGTAACTAAAGCCCAGCAGTGAGGAGCTGAACTTTACCCTCCTCTGCTGTCACTGCAGACTGGCAGGGTCGCCTACAGAGCAGCGCTGGTAGCTGTTAATGAAGTGATGCTGTTTTTATTTGAGGGTCTCATTTCAGAGGAAAGATCTCAACCACTACCCTGTAACTCAGTTCCAAAGACACTCAAAAACAAGGGGTAGGGGTAAAAATATGAAATGGGACTAAGACTAAGAGTTAAAATAGAACAGATTTCAGTTTCACAGCGTTTTACATATAAAATGGAATCGAATCTTGACCTCAGAAAGTCTTGACATGAAAGTACGTGAATCATTCCACCTGTGTTCTGTACGCATGTGTGTACGTGTGAATAATCCAGACCCTGCTGAGAGCGTCAGTGAGCTGGTTCTTCTCAGTCTCCAGCAGCTGCCTCTCTATCTCCCCCTGCTGGAGCGCCTCCTTCACTGCAGCCAGTTCAGAGCGCAGAGAGCTGCCACGAGCTTCACTCTGACCCCACTGAGTCTGACTGCACAGAGAGAAAGATGGTAAACGTTCTTCATTCTGTCCTTTCAATCTCCTCCTTTGTCTTATATTGATCTTATATTCACTTTTATTCCCTTATTGTTTCCTCCGGTCTTTCACATTTGCGTGTGTGAGCTGGGGTAGGCAATATGGCAAAAATATAATCTCACAATATTTCAAGACATTTTCATGATAAATGATATGTATAGCGATATTCTGACACAGACACAATACACTAGTAATACCACAGTTTAAAAACTGCCCCCAAAAACAAGGAATAAAATAATAAAATGTTCAAAAATTCAAATTTCACAAACTTCACTGCACTAAATCCAAATAAACAGGTTTAACTCTGCTCTCTTTGGCTATGTTCACATTACAAGCCTCGTTGCTCAAATCCGATTTTTTGCTCAAATCCGATCTCTCTGACTCGATGGTTCACACTCGTTTAGGTAAGTGACTCAAATCTGTCATTAATGTGACGAACCCGCGTCCTGAAATGACCCTCATGAGCTCATCCTACTCAGTAACGCCACGTGAATGAATCACGAGCATCATCAGCACAAACTAACGAGCAGAACGAGCTTCGCTGAGAAGATCATTAACTCTGATCAGCTCTCAGCTTCATTATTAGAGCGAGACGAAGGAGAAAAAGGTGAGATGAGCTGCTTTTCCACCGTTTACAGGCTTTAACCTCTGTTCGGCGCTGCTGCCATGGTAACGCTGAACGATGTGGTACCTGATAATTATAATTTATGATTGTTTTTATTCTGCTTATTGTAAATTTGCTGTAAACATGTCTTGTAAAATTAGATATCGTGCTTTAATTGAACAACATATGATCTAATTTTTGCTCCTACTGCTGAGTGACTCACGCTCTCTGGGCCTCGGCTTTGGCGCGCTCTCTCTCCTGCACGGCCGCCTCTCTCTCCTCTCTCTCGTGGTCTCTCTCTCTCTGCGCAGACGCCGCGGCCTGCTGGAGCCTCTCGCACTCCAGCTGCAGCAGCTGTTCCTTCATCTGCGCCGCCTGGGCCACCTTCTCTAGACCGTCCTTCTCGCTGAAGGACAAAGACAGAGAAAAGAGGAAGTCTTAAAGGTCCATATCCTACATTTCTGGCAGTTTTTCCTCCGGTTGTCCAGCTATAACATTTGTGAGGTTTTATGTCCCAATTCGGACAATAATTCATTCCTACATGACCGTTTTACAGCCTCTCTGTATCCCTTAGAATTAGACAGGTTGTTTTTGGTACTGTGCCTTTATGACTGATGTATGTAAATGGTCTCTACTCTGATTGGCTGACCTGTATTTTGCCTTTATAGGCTAGAACACTCCTTATAACCGCATGTCTTGAAACAAGCACCTCAGTGAAGGACCTCGTCCACTCATTAAGATCTCTGATAATTAAATTATTATGAAATTATAAAAGTTTATGCTCAGTTTATTAGTGAAAAAAAGAGCAAATAATAATAATAATAATAATAAATCAGTGTAAACAAAGCAGGTGTGCTCACCTGGTGAGTCTCTCTCTCTCCTGCCGTATCCTCTCTCTCTCTCTCACGGCTGTCTCTTTCTCTCTCTGAGCATCATCCCTCTCTCCCTGCATCGCCTGCACACGTAGCTCCGCCTCCCGCCTCCCTGACTCCGCCTCCGCCACCTGTTTGCGCAGCTGCTGCAAAGACGACTGCGCAGCCTGCAGACGACCTCTGACCTCCTGTGGGCAAACAGATGCAGGGATGAACTTCAAGAGCTGCTTTCCTGCACATGAACTAATCACAACCTTGAGAGTAAAGACACAGTTGAAGGGGAATTCCACCAAGTATTCAAAATTTCTGCATAATTCAGTCCTTGAGATGTAAACAGTGATTCAGAGTGGTTTGGTGTGAAATGGTTCAGATGTCTTTACAGTGGTGGTGATAGGAACCAGGGGTCGCCATGACTACAACACAGATATAGACATTTTATTTACTATCCAGAACCACCACTGAACCTACACGAGTCTTCTGAGTTTATATGAATGTTGATGATGGAAAATAGTGGAAAATCTGAAATAATCAGTTTTCTTTGGGGACTATTTTGCCTCACAGCGCCCTGCATGTATCCCTCCACCATGAATGGAGTTTAAGTTCTCTAAACTATCATAAAACAGTGTCTCAGTCATCAGGCAGTGAATTCATAACCATTTCATGTAGGAACTTTCTGTGAGGGAGCTTTTAGAGGTGGACGTCTGGTTCCTATCACCACCACTGTGAACAGTTCTGACTCGGTAAGTTTATCTAGAACAGGGCGTTTCACACAGAACCACTCTGAACGACTCTGTTTACATCTTAACCTTTTAATTATGCAGAAATTTTGAAAAATTGTGGGTGTTCCCCTTTAATGAGGACTCCACACTTAACTCATTAATGTCCGTATCTCAAATGTGAAATGTTCTGTCTGCTCTGAGAACAATGTCTTCAAATTGATCAAATTATACAGCTATAAAGTTTGTTTTTAACACTTATTATATTTAATTCAGTCTTTTGGTCACACGGGGTTACTGATTTTTACCAAAACAACACAAAATTCAAACCTGATTGTGAATAAAAGTATTCAAATAGTTACTATTAGATGCTTATTGAACGTATGACTGTAAAAAATGTCATCGATTTAGACCAATCAAGTTAAGAATCAAATGAAGTACATATTTTTTTTTAAAAATGATATTTAGTTTGTCACTTATTAAAAAATAAACTGAAAAAGGCCCTTAAAAGTATCAGAGCATCATCTGCAGGGAGGTCAGGACCTTTTACAGATATTTACAGAGGTCTTCAGAAAAGTGTAATGAAACAATAAGCATATGATTAACAATATAGGGATTATTATTGGACAATACTGGACTAAAAGTTGATATCCAGTCATTGTACAGTCCATTACTGAGACTAGAGCTGTGAGGAAGGGGGCTGGAGCCGGGAGTGTGGCAGAGGACAGTGAACGTATGACAGTCGATTGCAGCCTTTACTGCTGAAACACACTGCATTAGATGCCATAATTCATATAATGCAAACGATATGTAATTCTGCACAATGATCACTGTCACATATGTATTGTTACCCATATTGTAATCGAATTATAAAATGTGATCAGACAGGTGCGTCATCAGACGGGTGAGTCTCACCTGCAGCTGCAGCTGTCTGCTGGCTACCATGGAGCGCAAGGCCGAGAGGCTGGACTCTGGAAGCAGCAGGACGGAGGGTTTCCGCGGAGACGGGGGGCGGTGAGGGGAGGAGGGTCGGAGAAAGGGCAATAAAGATAAAGCACTGCTCTCTGAATCGCCCTCCGCCGAGGAGGATAACACTCCAGAGTCTGAGTCCGATAACATGGCCTGGAACAGAGAGAGAGAGAGAGAGAGAGAAAGAGAGAGACAGAGAGAGAGAGAGACAGAGAGAGAGAGAGACAGAGAGAGAGAGAGAGAGAGAGAGAGAGAACAGAGAGAGACAGAGAGAGAGATGGGAAAACAGTAACGACTAAAATAAAAATACAAATGCTAACTGAAAAATAAAATGAAATAATTCTAAAGGAAAAAATAAATGAAAAATGATTTAAAAATACATAAAAAACAACGCTGTGTGGTCTGTGCTGTCAGTGTGTGAGTGAATGGCTGTGACTAATTAAATTGAAAGAATTAAAAGGAAAATATGAATTAAAAATAAACAGAAAATTATTCAAAATATAGAACTAATTACAATTAAAAGTAATGGGTTGGGCGGTGTGTGTGTGACTGTGTAAAAAACAATAAATAACAATAAATAAATCTATTATAATTAAGAAAGGGAAAAAGAACACTGGGTGGTTGGAAACCCAGTGTATGTGTGTGTGTGAGAGAGTGTGTGTTACCTGCGCAATGTCCCTCAGTGTGTCCAGCAGGGTCTCAGTGTGAACTCTCAGGGAGTGGAGCTCCGCCTCTTCATCCCCACTCTGCTCCTGAACACACACACACACACACACACACACACACACACCACTGATAAAACTGACCAAATGAAGATGGATGAAGATCATGGGCGTCACTTTGTGACATGTCGCTGTTGCTGTAACAAAACCTCATATCTCCAAAATGGTAACTTTACAGGAGAAGGAAAAAACATACTTCACTTTTAATGTAAGTCAATGGAACCAGAATTTTGTCCAAGTCATTTTGGGCTGTTTCCTTTGGTCCATTCATCATGAAATTTCCATAAAATATAAAAGACAATAGGTATTTTTAAATTATGTCAAAAACTGAAAAATGACAAAAATGGAGATCCGAGGTTTTGTTCCAACAGCAGCGACATGAAATGCTGCATTATCAATAATACATACATTACCAGTGACAATCATCTTAAAATTAGTCATTTTAATACAGTCCAATCAACACTGCTTATTTTTTAGCAGATGCACTCACTCTATAATACAACCCCATTTCCCCAAAAATTGGGATGCTTAACAGAATGTAAATAAAAATAGAATGCAATGATCTGCAAATGATGTAAATCATATTTTTAAAGGAAAATACTACAAAGACAACGTATCAAATGCTGAAACTGAGAAATTTTATTGTTTTTTGAAAAATATTTGCCCATTTTGAATTTGATGCCAACAACACCTTCCAAAAAAGTTGGGACGGGGGCCTGTTTAGCACTGAGTTTCATCACCTCTTCTTTAACAGCTCTGTAAGCGTTTGGGAACTGAGGAGACACTGCTGTAGTTCAAAGTGAAAGTTTTCCTGTTCCTGTTTGATACAGGATTTCAGCTGCTCATCAGTTCAGGAGCTCATTTGTCATATTTTTCATTTCATAATGGCCCAAATGTTTTCAGTGGTGACAGGTCTGGACTGCAGGCAGGTCCGTTTAGCACCTGGACTCTTTTAATACGGAGCAATGCTGTTGTAATATGTGCAAAATGTGGTTCGACATTGTCTTGCTGAAATAATCAAGGCCTTCCCTGAAAAAGACGTTGTCTGGATGGCAGCATATGTTGCCAAAACATAAATATATATATCGTTCAGCATTAATGGTGCCTATGTCCATTTTAAATGAGCTCAGGCCCAGAGAAGGTGGCAGCGTTTCTGGACCCTATTTATATTTGGTTTCTTCTTTGCGTTCTTTGAACCACGCACAACACATTCATCAATCTGAAGAACCATTTCAGCATGCAAAGGGTTCTTTCAGTCTTCATGGTTCTATATAGAAATCTGTCTCTACTAAAGAACGCTTGAAGAACCACTGTAGATATTCTATTTCATTTTCAAGCTAAAAACAGGCTAAAAAACAAAAATAACATTTACAGTTTAGTCTGTTTTGCCACTGAGTGAAATAAAATGAAAAGGATTAAACAGATCTGGTCTGAGTTAAACACACCTCCAGCTTTCTGGTGAGTGACGCGACCTCATGCTCTCTCTCTTCCTCTCGAGCCTTCAGTCTCTCCACCTCCCGCACTGCCTCCACCAGCCTGTTCAGCACACACAGCAGATTCACACAGTCACAAACCACTGCAACACACTTTAGTTTTAAATGGGGCGTGGCCACTTCCTTTTCCTCCAAATATACAGAAAATATGACCACACAGCACTAGAGGGCGCCACAGAGCCTCAGTGAATGAGCGCTAGTAGCTGTTAATGAAGTGCTGCTCTTTTTATTTGAGGGTCCCATTTCAGAGGGAAGATTTCAACCACTACCCACTACAAGAGGTAGGGGTAAACATCAGAAACGGGACAGGGCCTTAGGCTGCAGTTTAAGGGGTTAATTCAATAGAGGACAGTAATGGTGACAGTGCTGTGAGGCTGCTGACCTGCTGTTGAGCTCAGCTCTCTCAGAGTCGCTCTTGGCCTGCAGGTTCATCATCTCCGTCACTCTGTCTCTGAGCTGCTGCTCCAGGGCGCTCCGCTGCGCCGCCTCGCGCTCCAGAACCAGCGCCGAGCCGTCCTCACGGCTACGGACCGCCACACACACCCCCACACACTGCAGCTGCACACTCTGAGACACCTGAGCCAGCTCATTACGCATGTGGGACAGGTCTCTGAGAGAGAGAGAGAGAGAGAGAGGAGAGAGAGAGGACAGAGACAGAGAGAGGCAGAGAGAAAGAGAGAGACAGTAGACATAGAGAGAGAAAAAGAGAGAGAAAGAGAGAGAGACAGTAGATAAAGAGAGAGAAAAAGAGAGAGAGAGAGGGGATGCAGAGAGAGAGAAAGACAGAAAGAGACAGAGAGACAGTAGATATAGAGAGAAAAAGAGAGAGAGAAAGAGAGACAGTGGATATAGAAAGAGAAAGAGAGAGAGAGAGAGAGAGAGAGATAGAAAGAGAAAGAGAGAGAGAGAGAGACAGTAGATATAGAGAGAAAAAGAGAGAGAGAAAGAGAAAGAGACAGTGGATATAGAAAGACAAAGAGAGAGAGAGTGGATATAGAAAGAGAAAGAGAGAGAGAGAGAGAGAGAGTGGATATAGAGAGAGAGAGAGAGAGAAAGAGAAAGAGAGAGAGAGAGAGAGAGATAAGTATAGTAAGAGCTGTAAAATACTGTTACAGTAGACTGAATTACTAGTGTGAGTGTGTCTGTGTCTCCAACCTCTCGGTGGCGCTCTTCAGCTCACACACACTCCTGCGGAAGCCGACCACCTGCCGCCACAGAGCCAGCAGACGACTGTGTTCACTGCTGAAGTAGTTATGGAAGGACTGGAGAGGATAAAGTTCTATTAACCGAGGGAAATAAATACTGTGCACAATTTTGTGGTAATTAACACAATACAGGACCTTCTAAGGGCAACTCCACTGATTTTAAAAATTCCCCCATAATTCAGTGTGTGAGATGTAAACAGAGTGATTCAGAGTGGTTTGGTGTGAAATGGTTCAGATGTCTTTACAGTGGTGCTGATAGGAACCAGGGGTCGCCATGACTACAACACAGATATAGACATTTTATTTACTATCCAGAACCACCAGTGAACCTACACGAGTCTTCTGAGTCTATATGGAATGTTGATGATGGAAAATAGTGGAACATCTGAAATAATAAGTTTTCTTTGGGGACTATTTTGCCTCACAGTGCCCTGCATGTATCCCTCCACCATGAATGGATTTTGAAAATAGGTTTTAGATCAAAAATCTTAAAACACTGTCTGTGTTTATATGCAAAGATTTTTAAATGTATCTGATTGAACACATTCCGATTACAGATTCAGACTGAGGTGTTTATTCTCACTCTACTCAACAATCTGATGGAAATCTCAGTTTACATGCTCACTACAAGTAATCAGATCCAAAATGACGCTCATGCTCAACCGCTTAGTGTAGACGTTACCATGACAACCAGCATCCCGTGAGTCCAGTCAGAGTGAGATGAGCAGCAGTGAGCAGTGCTTGTGTTTTTAATCACTTTAAAACGATGTCAGACTCAGGAAAACGTCCTTCACATGTCCTTATTAAAGAAGGCCGAGAGGAAGACGTCGTGTTCTGAGACACATAAGCTGGACGTCCGTCCCACCGCCGTCTTTTAAAGATCAGAGCATAAACTTCGTCTCCTCTGCAGACCAGTTTCTGCTCCGCCATGTTGAACGGTATAAACTTTCACTATGACGTGACGAACATGATCAGAACGGACTTAAACTTTCCGATAGGGAATGTAATCAGATACAGACGTTTACACTGATATTATTCTTCTATTTAACTGATTATTTACAGGATTAAACCTCCTTCAGTCGGATAGAAACTGTATTCCAAATGGCCTCAATCAGACTAGACTATTCCGATAGAGGTGTTTAAATGGACGTATTCTATTCCGATTGAGCTATTAGTCGGATTATTAACAGATTATTAGGCTGCATGTAGTTAATGTCTCAGTCATCAGGCAGTGAATTCAGAACCATTTCATGTAGTAACTTTCTGTGAGGGAGCTTTTAGAGGTGGACGTCTGGTTCCTATCACCACCACTGTGAACAGTTCTGACTCAGTAAGTTTCTCTAGAACAGGGTGTTTCACACCAAACCACTCTGAACGACTCTGTTTACATCTCAACCACTTAATTACGCAGAAATTATGAAAAAATCTATGGGATTCCCCTTTAAGAATAATGCTATGTGTATAATATTATGCGTAAGTGGTCATCCGTCCGTTCATATACATTTGCAATGTTGGTCAAAAGTGAAAAAATTAACCCAAATCAAAAGATATATTGATAAAGATCTATATATTGTATCAAATCTTAATATCTCCATGAAATGTTCACACAATGTGAAGAACAGCTGGTACTTTAAATGGTATTAACCTCCTCCTCTCTCCTCCAATCAGCCTCCCTCTGCTCCAGCTCCTCTCTCGCTTTGGTCCAATCAGCAGTGAGTCTGCGTATGTCCTGGCTCAGCGCCTCATTGGCCAGACCGGCCTGCTCCAGCTGCTCGCGCAGCATCGCGTTGACCGCTGACAGACTGCTGCTTCTGCTCACACACACACGCACACACACACACACACACACACACACACACACACACAATACATATACAATACATCACAATGTTCAGGATCACAGTCGAGCAGAAATGTACTGAGCTCCTATTATTCTGTTAGAGAGAGTTTAAAGCTCTGCTGCTGGTTTTTAAAGCTCTAAATGACCTGAAAGCTCCTGGACGTCTGTTTATGATCTCAGATCTGCAGATTCTGACCTTCTGAACTCTGATTCTGACCTTCAGTAAAACACAGAAACCGTGGAGAGACTCTTTCAGTTATTCTGCTTCTAAACTGTGGAGCTCAGTTCAGCTTTTATTAGACAGTCGAGCTCAGAGCTCACTTTTAATAAACATCTGAAAACGCAGCTCTTTAACTCAGGGCTTCATTAAACTCTACGGCTCTTTGGTGTTTATCTTTTGATGTGTATAATTATAATGTTCTCATACGATTTTAAATGAATACTCATAATTACTGTTGAGCTTTATCACCTGTCTGTAAAGCACTCTGGGCTGCTGCTGGTATGAAAACCGCTCTATAAATAAAGATTTCCTTATTCTTATTATTCTTATTCTTATTATTATTATTTCTATCCATTCAGTACTGCAAATGGTCAGAGCCCAACCTTCATTAATTTAATTTCCATTCAAAACAACCATTAAGTACAAGTTATTCACTGTTCTGAGGAGATTTACATATATATATATATATACACTGATCAGGCATAACATTCTGACCACCTCCCTGTTTCTACACTCATTGTCCATTTTATCAGCTCCACTTACTATATAGGTGCACTTTGTAGTTCTACAGTTACAGACTGTAGTCCATCTGTTTCTCTGATACTTTGTTAGCCCCCTTTTACCCTGTTCTTCAGTGGTCAGGACCCCCATGGACCCTCACAGAGCAGGTACTATTTGTGGTGGGTCATTCTCCTCTGTATAATTTACTGCTGAGTATATATTTTGTGCTTTTTTCCGACTCTGAAAAATGAATGAACTGTACTCTGTATTTTGCAGCACTCGGCTCAAAGTCCAACAATAAACACAAACGCAAAGCAGTAACGAAGAACAAACTACATCCCGTCTGTCCAAACGATGTAAAGCAGCGTATTAACCCCACTGAGTGAGCGTGAGTGAAAGTGTGAGCTCTGCAGTCTCAGTGTGGGTCAGTTTACTGTCTGACCTCTGCTGCTCCTCCTCCAGACGTATAAGAGCCGTCTCGAGTTCACTGCTGGGCTCATCCTCCCCGCGCCGCTGACCATTACTGGACAGTTCATTCTGTAAAATATCACACCGTCGACCATTACCGGACAGTTCACCCTGTTTAATAACATGTTGCTGACCATTACTGGACATTTCATCCTGTTGGGGTGGATATAGAATTTGTATTGGCTGTGTGTGTGTGTGTGTTTGTGTCTGTGACTGTACTGTGTGTGTGTGTGTGTGTGACTGTACTGTGTGTGTGTGTGTGTGTGTGTGTGTTTGTGTCTGTGACTGTACTGTGTGTGTGTGTGTGTGACTGTACTGTGTGTGTGTGTGTGTGTGTGTGTGTGTCTGTGACTGTACTGTGTGTGTGTGTGTGTGTGTGTGTGTACTGTGTGTGTGTGTGTGTGACTGGACTTAGTGTGTGTGTGTGGTGTGTGTTTGTGTGTGTGACTGTACTGTGTGTGTGTGTGTGTGTGTGACTGTACTGTGTGTGTGTGTGTGTGTGTGTGTGACTGTACTGTGTGTGTGTGTGTGTGACTGTACTGTGTGTGTGTGTGTGTGTACTGTGTGTGTGTGTGTGTGTGTGACTGGACTTAGTGTGTGTGTGTGTGTGTGTGTGTTTGTGTGTGTGTGACTGTACTGTGTGTGTGTGTGTGTTGGGTGTGTGTGACTGTACTGTGTGTGTGTGTGTGTGTGTGTGTGACTGTACTGTGTGTGTGTGTGTGTGTGTGTGAGACTGTACTGTGTGTGTGTGTGTGACTGTACTGTGTGTGTGTGTGTGTGTGTTTGTGTGTGTGTGACTGTACTGTGTGTGTGTGTGTGTGTGTGTGACTGTACTGTGTGTGTGTGTGTGTGTGTGTGTGTGTGTGTGTGTGTGTGTGTGACTGTACTGTGTGTGTGTGTGTGTGTGTGTGAGACTGTACTGTGTGTGTGTGTGTGTGTGACTGTACTGTGTGTGTGTGTGTGTGTGTTTGTGTGCGTGTGACTGTACTGTGTGTGTGTGTGTGTGTGTGTGTGACTGTACTGTGTGTGTGTGTGTGTGCGTGTGTGACTGTACTGTGTGTGTGTGTGTGTGTGTGCGTGTGTGACTGTACTGTGTGTGTGTGTGTGTGCGTGTGTGACTGTACTGTGTGTGTGTGTGTGTGTGACTGTACTGTGTGTGTGTGTGTGCGCGTGTGTGACTGTACTGTGTGTGTGTGTGTGTGTGACTGTACTGTGTGTGTGTGTGTGACTGTACTGTGTGTGTGTGTGTGTGCGTGTGTGACTGTACTGTGTGTGTGTGTGCGTGTGTGTGCGTGTGTGACTGTACTGTGTGTGTGTGTGTGTGTGTGTGTGTGACTGTACTGTGTGTGTGTGTGTGTGTGTGTGACTGTACTGTGTGTGTGTGTGTGTGTGTGTGTGACTGTACTGTGTGTGTGTGTGTGTGTGACTGTACTGTGTGTGTGTGTGTGTGTGTGTGTGTGTGTGTGTGTGTGTGTGTGTGTGTGACTGTACTGTGTGTGTGTGTGTGTGTGTGTGCGTGTGTGACTGTACTGTGTGTGTGTGTGTGTGTGTGTGACTGTACTGTGTGTGTGTGTGTGTGTGTGTGCGTGTGTGACTGTACTGTGTGTGTGTGTGTGTGTGTGTGTGACTGTACTGTGTGTGTGTGTGTGTGTGTGTGCGTGTGTGACTGTACTGTGTGTGTGTGTGTGTGTGCGTGTGTGACTGTACTGTGTGTGTGTGTGTGTGCGTGTGTGACTGTACTGTGTGTGTGTGTGTGTGTGTGTGTGTGTGTGACTGTACTGTGTGTGTGTGTGCGTGTGTGACTGTACTGTGTGTGTGTGTGCGTGCGTGTGTGACTGTACTGTGTGTGTGTGTGTGTGTGTGTGTGTGTGACTGTACTGTGTGTGTGTGTGCGTGTGTGACTGTACTGTGTGTGTGTGTGCGTGCGTGTGTGACTGTACTGTGTGTGTGTGTGTGTGTGTGTGTGTGACTGTACTGTGTGTGTGTGTGTGTGTGTGTGTGTGACTGTACTGTGTGTGTGTGTGTGTGTGTGACTGTACTGTGTGTGTGTGTGTGTGACTGTACTGTGTGTGTGTGTGTGTGTGTGACTGTACTGTGTGTGTGCGTGCGTGTGTGACTGTACTGTGTGTGTGTGTGTGTATGGGTGTGTGTGTGACTGTACTGTGTGTGTGTGTGTGTGTGTGTGTGACTGTACTGTGTGTGTGTGTGTGTGTGTGTGACTGTACTGTGTGTGTGTGTGTGTGTGTGTGTGTGTGACTGTACTGTGTGTGTGTGTGTGTGTGTGACTGTACTGTGTGTGTGTGTGTGTGTGTGTGTGTGTGACTGTACTGTGTGTGTGTGTGTGTGTGTGTGTGTGTGTGTGTGACTGTACTGTGTGTGTGTGTGTGTGTGTGCGTGTGTGACTGTACTGTGTGTGTGTGTGTGTGTGTGTGTGTGTGTGACTGTACTGTGTGTGGTTTGCTGTGTCCGGTCTGAAAGCACTCACACTGAGTCTGTTCTGGTCCATCTCGGAGGACTTCTCCAGCAGAGTCTGCTCCAAATCACTGCATTTCTTCTTATACTGGAGAACCTGAACACATCGGAAATGAGGAAACATCATACAGAACGGACAGTCGCTGGACCACACAACCAAAATCAGAAATTCTCTTCAGACAAGCAAGTGTGTGTATGGGGAGCATCTGAGTTTATGAGGAGCGTCTGAGTGTATGAGGAGTATCTGAGTGTATGAGGAGCGTCTGAGTGTATGAGGAGTATCTGAGTGTATGAGGAGTGTCTGAGTGTATGAGGAGCGTCTGAGTGTATGAGGAGCGTCTGAGTGTATGAGGAGTGTCTGAGTGTATGAGGAGCGTCTGAGTGTATGAGGAGCGTCTGAGTGTATGGGGAGTGTCTGAGTGTATGAGGAGCGTCTGAGTGTATGAGGAGGCTGAATGAACGAGCGCTGACCTTGGCCTGTAGTTTCTGGACGAGTTGAGCCTGTCTCTGCTGGCCCTCCTGGTATGCGGTCAGTTTGCGTTTGTAAGCGGCCTGCTCCTCCTCCAGCCGCCGCCGCAGATCCACGTTCTGCTGGGCGAGACTCCGCGACTCCGCACAGTCTCCGTCCCCAACGCCCGTCTCCAAACGCAGAGCCTGCTCCAACTAAACACACCAAACACGCCAGCGTCCAGTTAATTATCTCCACCTGTTTACACGCACTGGCCATTTTATCAGAAACTCCTTCCATGCAGGCGCACCCAGCAGGTTTACACTTACAGACTGTGTTATTACAGTTTATTAGCCCCCCTCTACACCATTCATCCGTGAAAAGAGACCCCCATAGGACACTACACTCTCAGAAATAAAGGTTCTGTTCAGGTATGTTTTTCATTCATCAAGGTACAAACAGTGTAAATGTTCCCTCAAAGCTCCAACAGTGGTTCTAAGGTCTGATTGTGAACCTTAAATAAGTGTTTCCAGGTGAAAAGTTCGTATTTGTACCTTTTCATAACCGAATGTTTTAAACAGAACAGTAAAATAAAAGCCTGGAGACGAGACGAGGGTGTGTGGAGTCAGTACAGCTTAGAACATATCATTTCAGTGGATTATGGTTCAGTTATGTTCCCTGACTAAAGGTACTGAGATGGACCCTCGAGGGTCCTTCTTTATTTCTCACAGTGTACCACGACAGTGTCACTGCTGTGCTGATGAACATGCGGTCAGTGGTGATTCTACGGTGCAATTTTAAAATGACAAAAATGCTGTTTTTATTATAGCGTCGCTGCCCAAAAAAAGACATTTGAGCACAGCTGCTGTCCTTTATGCTGTGTCAGAATTTACATTAACTTACATTAAAAGTAAAGAATGTTTTCGCCTGCAAATTCAATTCAATTCAACTTAGTTATACCAATACAAGGTTGTACTGTATGACGAAACACTGTAAGGCTACTTTTCCAGTGCAGTGATAAAAAGACGGGTAAAAAAAGACAGCAGTGCAAAGACATCAAATATAGAGTATGTACATAAACATAACTGTAGGTCAGAAGGCAGAGGTAGAATTTCAAGTGCAGTTTTTGACCTGTTGGCGTTTACATTATGTGTTAACTGTATGTTTCTGTAAAAGTTATCATTTAGGAGATACGATGTTTTAGAGCCGCAGTGCCCGATCCCCACGACCCCACTGATAATAACCGTCTGCTAAAAAGGTCTCGGTTTCCCTGAAATCTCGTTCTATCGATTCTTTACAAAATGTTTACGCTGAACCAGTTTTTCTCAGTTCAGATCGTGTCGGTGTTGCCAGGGATGCTAATAAGAAGGTGAGAAAAGCACTACCAGCCAAAATGATCCAGCCTCAGTTTTACCCACACAGACGTAGCTGACCACCTGCTTTACAGGATTTAAAATCATTTAAAACTGGGGACTTTTTTCAGGTTTGTGGTGCCTCTGGACAGCCACCCAGGTCACAATCCTATTCGGCCCGCAAAACAATTTTATTTTCTATTAATATTAGCCCATTTCACCATGAACTGCACTACAGTGCCCAGCATGCACTGCAGTGTAACGTGTGCTCCCACCCCCTTAACAACAACCATCTACTGGACAGCACCACAAAAACAAAAACAAAAGGATGCCAGGTGTCCAGTCGGGGACATTTAAAGAGGTTTAACAGTATCTGCAGCTAATGTAGTCTATTATTTAATATAAAACAATTTGTTTTTATTTATTTATTTTTTAATCATTTAAGTATTCAGTGCTTTTTTTGCCGTTGTAGTTTCGGCATATTTTGAACACCCAGCGGCCGGTTGGGATCGTGGCACAAATGTTAAGTAAAAATAAAATAAACACACAGCTGGTCCACTGAGATGTGGAGATTTTTTAATGTGGCCCTCTCAGTGGTTGAGTTTGACACCCCTGACTTAGCCCAATGAGATGCACCCAAAGACCCATGTGCTGTGACATCACAACCACAACTAACTCGCAGTCTAGTGCGCTACATTCAGCACTCAAGCCTCAAGCCAGAAAACGTGGATGAGATGGTCTTAGTGGCCAAAATATCAGGCCTGCATGTTTATTTACAGAATATTGGTTAAAAAATTGCAATCAGATATTTTTCCCAAATCATTCAGCCCAGCATGGTGGTCTCTCTTTCTGAATGCTGTAGAGGGGCTGATAAACTGTACAGTAACAGATACAGCCTGTACCTGCAAACCTGCACAGTGCAGCTGTGTGGGAGGTGTTTCTGATAAAGTGGCCAAAGACAGATAAACACGAGCAAGAATGTCCAAAAATCAGATCCAGGCTTTTCTGAGACTAAAATTTCTTTTCAGCCTCAACAGCCAGGTTGGCCAGTACTGGGAGCAGCTATGGGGGAAATAAAGGGCTGACAGAAGCGTCCATGGTGACCCCCACCGCCAACGATAACGTCCAGTCTCCATAGGAGACGCTCAGGAACCCCAACCCAGGCTGTAAAAGCCTGTAAGGATTTACAGCTAAAACCAACACAACACACAGAAGAGTGAACCCTGCAGCTGTAGATCCGCACTGACACACCGCTGGGTGGGTCACACTGTACCACCTTAATGTAACACCTCAGCTGTACATTCACAATCATATCTGCACAGATCAGTAACATCACTTCTTTACTACACGCTCACTCGTTTTTCGGCAAAGAAGTTGTCAAAAGAACAAAGATTCTTGGCCTTTATATGAACAATTCTTCAACTATTTTAACACAAATATGATTCAGAGATTTGTTACAGCTTTTCACAAATGCATTAATCTTAGGAAAGTTGTTTACATTCTGTTATCACTTTATCCCAAAAAAGACAATCAAACATGTTCAGAATGCAGCTGTCAGAGTCTCACCAGGAGTAAAAGAAGGAAACCACCCCCACCCCATTCTTAAACCCTCAGACTGGCTCCCAGTCTGTTCCAGAACAGACTTTAAGGAGCTGTTATTGCTCTATAAACGTCTTAATGGTCAGGAGCAGCGTATTTACCTGACCTGCTGCAGCGATATGAGCCGAGCAGAACTCTCGGATCATTAGGAACTGGTCAGTCAGTCCTGCCGAAGGTGAAGACTAGAAGCAGATGGAGAAGCAGCGTTTAGATACTGTGCTGCTCTTAAATGGACCCAGTGGACAGAGAGCATTAGAAGAGCCCCGACACTGGACACTTCAAACCAGCCTGAAAACGATCCTGTTTGAGCAGCTTTCAGCTCAGCTTAAACACTGTTAGTGTTTCTAGCCCCTTTTTCCTCTGTAACGGCACCTTTTCATCCTAATTTAACTTAAATTTAATTCGATTTTTAATTATAGTAATTAGATTTGATTCATTTGATTTTTAATTTAATGATTTTAATGATTTGTGCAGCACTTTGAATGACAGCAGTGTATGAAAGCAGCTCTATAAGTAAACTTGCCTTGTCTTTATTAAAGGGCTCATATGCTACATTTTTTGCCATTTTATTTACTCCACTGAGCTTCTGATCTGACACCTGTGTGCTTTCACAGGTACCAAAAACCATCTCATTTCTACATGACCATTTTCTAACCTCTCTTTATCCCTTAGAAGTAATCAGGCTGTTTCTGTCACTGTGCCTTTAAGACTGAAGCTCTGTTCTGACTGGCTACTTTGCTCAAAATGTAGTTCGGGCTGAAACACTCCTTATAACTTAGTAAGAATGGGCGGGGCTAAACTGCTGTAGGTTAAATAGGTAGATATATGCAAATGTGATGGATTTTGTGACATCACAAAGTCAATTCAAAACGTTCCATATTTGAAGGTTATTTATACATATATATATATACATACATACATATATATAATATATATATATACATACATACATATATATCTCGCTGCTGTCAGAACAAAACCTTGTAGCTCCATTTTTGCTGTTTTCAGTAAATTTCGTGATGAATGGACCAAAAGAAACGGCCCAAAATGACTTGGAGAGACGTCTGGTTCCATTGACTTACATTAAAAGTCAAGTAGGTTTTTTCCTTCTCCTGTAAAATTGCTGTTCCAACAGCAGTGATGTATATATGTATATATATGTCTATATCTACATTTATATATGTCTATATCTATATTTATATATGTATATATATATATATATATTATATGTATATATATGTACATCTATACATATATATGTGCATATATATATGTACACATATATGTGGCACGACAATTTAACAATGTTTACATTCAACACTAAACCTTTATTTAAAAGTGAGTTCCATTTGTGTTGTATACATCCTAATTTATTATGTTGTTAATAATAAGTAACTGATTACTCATAATGACTATATTAGTAAACGATTCATTAAGCGTTAATCAGTGCACTGTTAATGATTAGTTTAGTTTGTAATTAACAGCTTACAGAGCTTATATAACTGTCCACTACCTGCTGATTATTAATGCCAATATATTTATATGTGTGTTTGCTTATAGAATAAAGAAACATGGGATCTCACTAGTACTTATGCATTTATCTTACCGCTCTATAGCTAAGTTTACTGTCCACTGTGCAGCCCTGTAGGGAAGGACGTCTTTAATATTTCCTCACACTGTGGTCACACAACAGGTCAGAAGTCATTCTGCTCTTCTAAAACTGACCCCAGGGCAGATTTGGGACAGAAAGTAACGCAAAACAAATCCAGAACAGTGAAGCTGCCCCAGCACTTCTATAAGCCCACAGCAGCCACTCAAACACCAACCCCCACAATGCCCCCCAAACCTGCCCCCGAACCCCCACCCCACCCTGTTTACAGTCTCCAGGGGTGACAAACGCCATGGCAACGTGCCACTTCACCTCATTCCACTCCACATCGCCGTGGAGACGGGCCGGCCTTCCTCACACACTCACACAAAGACAGGAAAATGAGCAGAGATGATTTGTATTCGTCTGAGAGGCTTTTACAGGCACTGCAACACCTCAGGCACGACTGTGGAGCGACACGCAGCCCCGATCTCCCCCACACCACAACGGGAAATCACTCCGCCCCCCGAAACGCCGCAGCCAATCATTGACAGAGCTCGCCGCATTCCTTTCTTCTGCATTTCCTGAAGCTTCAACTTTTCTGGAAATGCACTGCTGCACATAAACACACTGACACGAGAACCACAGCACTCTACACCACAAACAGAGACCTGGACAAGCACTCAGAACAGGTTCTAGCTTCACAGACCTTCATTACAGCGAACCACAGTCTGATATCGAGAGGACTGGACTGAACAATAATATAATAACTGCAGGGGGCAGATAGAAAGAACAGAGAGAGGCTAAAGGAGAGAAAGAAGATGAAAAAGAACAAAGAAAGAGAGAGAACTTTGAAGAGAAATGAGAGAAAGACTGAGAGAAAGAGGGAATGAGTAAGAGAGAAATGAGGCAAAGAGAGAAAGGTAGAGAAAAGAGGACTAAAAGGCTGAGGTATAAAGAGAGAAAGAGTAAAGACAGAGAAAGAGAAGGAATGAGAGTGATGAAGAGAGATACAAAGAGTTAAGGGGAATAAAAGATACAGAAAAAGAAGGGGAGAGAGAGAAAAGAAGGCAGAGATGGAGAGGGTAAAAGAGAGAGAAATAAAGAGGAAGAACTGAAAAAACAAAGAAGAGAAAAGAGAGAAAGACAGATATAGAAAGAAAGAAAGAAAGAAAGAAAGAAAGAAAGAAAAAAGAAAGAGGGAAGATGAGAGACAAAAAAAGAGACGGCGAGAGAAATGAAGACAGAGAAAGACTGAGGTATAGACAGAGGAAGAGAGAAAGAGCAAAAGGGAGAAGAAGACAGACAAAGAGAGATAGAAAGTTAAGGGGAGAAAAGAAGAACGAGAGATGGAAAGATAGAGAGAGAAGGAAAGGTAGAGCGAGAGAAGGAAAGAGCGAGAGATGGAAAGGGAAGGACTGAGAGGGAAGAGGAGGGCGAAAATCAGACGGCGCTACAGAGATTTCCATTAAATGTTGTTTTAATGCTGTTTTCTGTAAATGCAGTAGTTTTTTTGGATTCGCCACTTCAGATCTTCAGCCTCAGGAGTGAAACATATAAACTCTTAATAAAGACGGTTCTTCAAGGTTCTTTAGTAAAGAGAGTTCCATATAGAACCATGAACACTAAACATTCTTTGCCTGACGAAACGGCTCTTCAAGATTGATGGAGAATGTGTTGTATAAGGTTTGATCTAGTACCAAAAAGGGTTCTGCTTTTGTTATGATATCAAAGTTGTAACAACAGAAGAACCCCTTTTGGTGCTATATAGAACGGTTTTCAAAAAGGTTCAACACATTCTCCATCGATCTGAATAACCATTTCACCATGCAGAGAACTTTCAGAAATTGTTCCATAAGTGTTCTTGGTTCTATATAGAACCATTTTCTCAGAAACACAGAAACACTCAAAAAAACATCTGCACGCTTAAAATATCTTTGCAGAACTCTTTTAAGATGCTACATAGAACCATATACAACACATTCTCCATGAATCGGAGGGACCATTTAACCATGTAAAGAACCATTTAATCATGCAAACTGTTCTTTGAGTATTCATGGTTTTATATAGAACCACCGTCTTTACTAAAGAACCCTTGAAGAACCATCTTTTTAAAGAGAAAGTTAAGGGCAGAAAAGAAGAACGAGAGATGGAAAGATAGAGAGAGAAGGAAAGATAGAGCGAGAGAAGGAAAGATAGAGCGAGAGATGGAAAGATAGAGAGAGAAGATAGAGAAGATGAGAGAGAGAGAAGGAAAGATAGAGCGAGAGATGGAAAGAGAGAGAGAGAGAAGGAAAGACAGAGACAAGGAAAGATAGAGCCAGAGACGGAAAGACAGAGAGAAGGAAAGATAGAGCGAGAGATGGAAAGATAGAGAGAAGGAAAGATAGAGCGAGAGACGGAAAGATAGAGAGAAGGAAAGATAGAGCGAGAGACGGAAAGATAGAGCGAGAGATGGAAAGATAGAGCGAGAGATGGAAAGAAAGAGAGAGAGAAAGAAAGATAGAGAGAAGGAAAGATAGAGCGAGATGTGGGAAAGATAAAGATAGAGCGAGAGATGGAAAGATAGAGAGAAGGAAAGATGGAGCGAGAGATGGAAAGATAGAGAGAAGGAAAGATAGAGCGAGAGATGGAAAGAGAGAGAGAAGGAAAGGTAGAGCGAGAGATGGAAAGAGAGAGAGAGAGAGAAGGAAAGACAGAGACAAGGAAAGATAGAGCCAGAGACGGAAAGACAGAGAGAAGGAAAGATAGAGCGAGAGGTGGAAAGATAAAGATAGAGTGAGAGATGGAAAGATAGAGAGAAGGAAAGATAGAGCGAGAGGTGGAAAGATAGAGAGAAGGAGAACCATCTTGAAGAACCATCTTTTTAAAGAGTGTTCAGAACCACCCTCGACATGATCAGGATAGAGAGAACATAGTGAACAAATAGTGAGTGTTACTGGTTCTCATGCTCTTGTCGGAAGCAGCGCTGTTTAAGGGTTGCTAAGCGGTGGCTGGTTTAGCGTCGCATCAATCATTAATCCACAATGTGATTCTAAATTTATTTGGTGGGCCGGATAAGAACCATAACCGGGCCTGAGGTTCGTACGTTTAACCCGCTTAAAATCTCAGGCTTATTACATACTGAGGCTTATTATTCAGTAGCTACAGGGCCTTCAACGCAAACCGGCTGAGCTATTCTCAGGTTCTAGCAGTGTCCAGTAAAACCTTGTACCCGTTGGTGGCTTCTGGCCATTTAACACCCGTTTCTCAACATTTCGGCCGCGCTCTCACCCTCTCGCTGATGGCGCTGTATTTGATGGCGAGCTCATCGCGGTCAGCGCGGCTGTGGGCCAGCAGGTCCTCCAGGCGGCCGAGTTCACTCTGCAGCACCCGGTTCTCCTCCTGCAGAGACAGAACCGAGGACATACTGCCCCCTGAGAGAGACAGAGAGAGAGGAACCTTCAGCTTCAGCTCAGATTTACTCTTCTTTACTCTTATACTTTTAGAACTTCAGGATTAATAAGTTACTATAAAACACTAACACTAGTGCTACTATAGTTACTAGAGCTTGAATTATTAGCTAGAACCTGGTCCAACCTGACTGCTCATGTTGGGTTCAGTTAGGTTTCTCAAATATGTGTATAAATTTCGTGGCTCTGCCAGAATTACACAGAATTTCGTCAGTTCTGGGTCGGGCTCCGACAGAATTTCGTCAGTCTCGAGTTCGGCTTAGACAGAATTTTGTCAGGTTTGGGTCGGGCTCAGAGAGAATTCTGTCAGACTCGAGTCGGGTTCAGACTCTATGTGTCGGTTCTGGGTCGGGCTCAGAGAGAATTCTGTCAGACTCGAATTGGGTTCAGACTCTATGTGTCGGTTCTGGGTCGGGCTCAGAGAGAATTTTGTCACACTCGAGTCGGGTTCAGACTCTACGTGTCGGTTCTGGGTCGGGCTCAGAGAGGATTTGTCAGACTCGAGTCGGGTTCAGACTCTACGTGTCGGTTCTGGGTCGGGCTCAGAGAGGATTTGTCAGACTCGAGTCGGGTTCAGACTCTACGTGTCGGTTCTGGGTCGGGCTCAGAGAGGATTTGTCAGACTCGAGTCGGGTTCAGACTCTACGTGTCGGTTCTGGGCCGGGCTCAGAGAGGATTTGTCAGACTCGAGTCGGGTTCAGACTCTACGTGTTGGTTCTGGGCCGAGCTCAGAGAGGATTTGTCAGACTCAAGTCGGGTTCAGACTCTATGTGTCGGTTCTGGGTCGGGCTCAGAGAGAATTTTGAGACTTGAGTCGGGCTTAGTCGAGTCGGGTTCAGACCAAAATGTCAGGCTGATTAAAGCTCTAACAGACAACAGAACCTATTAACTTCCAGTTAGCCTGATGTCATTTGCATAATGGCAAACGGTTCCTATTGACTTTCATTCATTAACAGCATCGTTAGCATCTTTGGCTGAATTGCTCCTTTGAGGCACCTGATTCTCATCAAGACACACAAAACTCTAACGAGCTGACCGATCAGCTCAGTGGCCGTCAGGACTGGACTGCAGTGAGACTGCGCTGTCTGCTCTGTGGGTAAGCAGCTCTGGTCCAGTCTGACCCTGCAGAGCGCTGGCGTAACGTACCGCTGTCGCTCAGGTTCTTGGTGACGATTTCTCGCACTCGGGCTGGAATGCAGGTGGGCGGGGCGTCGGGGG
>NW_023494810.1:34006354-34011354 GCF_904425465.1 Colossoma macropomum | reverse complement strand
CAAAAGAGAGGGAGTGCGCACCGTGGGCTCACGCTTCGACTAGACCACCTGGTCGCGCACAGAACTCTGATTGGAATTCGGTCGACCAATCAGGAATCAGAGCAGGCAGCTCCTGGCTACTGATTGGCTGGAGCGGTTAGATTTGTGCCCATATTAGGAATTCCGGCTCTACGCTGGTTTTCCCTATGAGAAAAATGAACGGCTGAGGCAGCAAAACATTCCAGAGTTCATCCGTTACGCAGTACATTTTAAGGTTCTTCAAGGGTTCTTTAGTAAAGAAAATGGTTCTTCATAGAACTATGAACACTTAAAGAACCTAAAGGGTAGTTCTTTAAGGGTTCTTTAGTCAAGGCGGTGGTTCTGTATAGAACCATGAACACTCAAAGAAGCCTTTGCATGATTAAAGGGTTATTTGCATTGTGAAAGCGTTCTTCAGATTGATGGAGAATGTGCTGAAGACGGTTCTATATAGAACCTTTTTATGTAACACCAAAAAAGTTCTTTTGTCACAAGACTGACATTGTAACAATAGTGGAACCCTTTTTAGTTCTACATAGAACCACAGAAAACACATTCTTCATCAATCTGAAGAACCATTTCACTATGCAAAGAAACATTTAATGCAAATGGTTCTTCGAGTGTTTTTGGTTCTATATAGGAACACTGTCTTTACTGAGGAACCCTTTAATAACCATCTTTTTAAGAGTCCAGTTTAGGGGTGTTTGTCAGCTCCAGGCTGCTGTTTGAGCAGCTGATGTTGGTCCAGAGCTTAAGTTTAAGACTAGACTTACATGTAAAGTCAGTTCAGTGTGCAGCAGTCTTAGCTAGCAGTAACGTGTATGTAGCGTTTTTCAAATGCCAATCATTTAATGACCTCGTAGTCAAGCTGTAAAATACAGGGGATCTTGGGGGGTCTAGCAACCCCTAATTAACCTCTTGGACCCCCGAATGTCTCAAAATCTAAATTCTGGGGGTCCTGAAAATAAACGTATGACGTTTTGCTGTTTGGGGAAACACTGATGCTCAAATCCAGATTCAGTGAAGCTGATTGTTTATCTGCTTCACCCACAATCAGCTTCTGTCTCTGGGGTTCTTAACTAAGTAGAGCTGCAGCACTGCTCTGCCTCAGGGTGGCGCTGTACAGACTGGTTCACCCAGTTGGTCCTTCATAGTCTAGAAACCGTAACTCTGCCCGGATTCCTCTGAAAGACTTTATAATGAGCTGCAGCAGATCTGTAAGTCTGATTTGGAGGTGGCCGATATGATGATGTTTTATCGTTATCATGATAAATTAGATCACGATACGCTTTTCTGAGCGTATCTCGTCAGCATTAACGAACGACTGACTACGTTTACATTACAAAGTGAGGACAGTTTAACTGGATTTAGTGCAGTGTGGATTGTAAAACACTGAAAAAATCACTGTAGCTGTAGGTTTATTATTATTATTATCATTATTATTATTATTATTATTGTATTTTATGTGGTTCTATTTTGTCTGCTCCAACCTATTAGATTATAGAAAAACTAAATACCATGATGCATTGCGTGTGTTGAGAAAAAGACTCTGAGTATCGCGAAACAATATTTTTGTCATATCTCCCCTAAAACTATTTACAGTCAGGTTTAGACTTTATTTTGAATATTAATGCATGAAGCTCAAACAGAGCACTGATTCCTTGTTCACTGCAGTTCACTGAAAACTTTATTTTGGATCTGCTGCCCTTTTGTTTCTCTTAACTCACGGCCTCAATATAGTAACTCATGGCCACAATATATCAATTTCTGGCTTTAATGTAATAAATGTACCCTCAGTGCAGCAATTTGTGGTCTCAGTATATTTTGTGGCCTCAATATATTTAATTGTGCCCTCAGTATAGTAATTTGTGGCCTCGGTATATTCATTTGTGGTCTCAGTATAGTAATATGTAGCCTCAAAATTGTAATTTGTGGCCTCAATATAATTAATTGTACCTTCAGTGCAGTAATGTGTGGCCTCGGTATATTAATTTGTGACCTCTACAGTAATTTGAGGCTTCTATATTTATATTGTGGCCTCGATGTAATTAATTGTGCCCTCAGAATAGTAATTTGAGGCCTCTGTATAGTAATTTGTGGCCTCAATATAACTAATTTTGCCCTCAAAATAGTAATTTGTGGCCTCAATATAATGAATTGTACCTTCAGTGCAGTAATATGTGGTCTCAGTATATTAATTTGTGACCTCTACAGTAATTTGTGGCCTCAATATAACTAATTGTGCCCTCAGAATAGTAATTTGTGGCCTTAATATAATTAATTGTGCCCTCATAATAGTAATTCGTGGCCTGTATAGTAATTTGTGGCCTCAATATAGTAAGGCGGTCGTGATTAAGGATCTGCTGCCCTCTTGTGGCGGCGAATAGAAAATGAATCAGGAACATCAGGATTGAAAAACTCGTGTCAAAATGAGTTTCTCTGCTGACCGCTCGCTTCAGTCCCACTTATATCAGCTGTACATCCCGACAGTTAAGAGTCCTGAAGAGAAGCTTCCACACCGGATCTGACAGCTAAACCTCAGCAGCATCAGGGAATTTCCAACAGCTGAGGTTCAGATTTGCAGCATTTTTGGTTTCATTTTGTCCAAGATGGTCGATAAACACTGGACAAACACCGCCATAGGTCACCAAACAGCCGGGCCTTAAAGCTGGAACGAGTAAAATGGGCTGACGAAGCTGGTTAAGCTTCTTTTTGGAATTTTCCGTTCCACCTTAAATGGTGCAGCAGTTACTTTTAGAACGCCTCAGGCGCCGGAATGTAACTGCTGCACCATTTAAGGTGGAGCGGAAAGTTCCAGTAAGTAGCTGGAGAACAGGAGGCCACACTCGTGTCAGATTAATTTTAGAGCCTAAATGAGGATTAGCCTCGGCTCACTGCCTCAACAAGTGGAGTCTGGGAGGAGAAGCCTGCTTCCTCTGCCTGCATCTGAACCTGTACCAGACCCACACACACACACACACACACACCCTGCAGCGAGCGGGAACACGTGGCCTACCTGCAGGAGCCCGGGACTGAGATTCCCTCAGTCCAGTAATCACCATAATCCCGGCTGCGTTTGGAACTTGTGGACGATCTGGACTCTTCCTCCAGATCTTTAACTACAGACCCTTTTTCCGGGGTGGGACCGAGCAGAAAAGCGCCTCTGTCTTTGCCCATCTACAGTCTTAACGTACTTTGTTGAGCTTTTGCAAAGCACAATGTCAACATTCTGCAATATACGCAATATATTTACTGCAAAAGTGCGAACTGGACAGTTAACTGTCTTATTTTCGCTTAGAATGAGGAATTTTTCTCAGTTCTCAGTACAGAGCAGGCATTTAGAAAGTGACTAAATGGCGCCATCTGCCGGCGATGCGGCGCCACCGCAGCAACGAAAAAAGTTTCACTGACCAAATTATCGGTGAATTTTGTCCTTAACGAGACGGTGCGGCGTCAGATATGGCATATATATTTAAATATGGTTGTTATTATGTTCTCCGGAGACCCTAAAGTTACATGGTAATTATTTTTTAATAAGGCGGGGCCATGAATTTAAATATTAAGGCCACGAGTTATTTCTCATAACCCCCACAGGACCCCCACAGAGCAGGTATTATTTAGGTAGTGGGTCATTCTCAGCACTGCAGTAACACTGACGTGGTGGTGGTGTGTGAGTGTGTGTTGCGCTGGTGCGAGTGGATCAGACACAACAGTGCTGAGTTTTAAACACCTCAGTGTCACTGCTGGACTGAGAACCAGAAATATGCAGCCAACAGCGTCCTGTGGGCAGCGTCCTGTGTCCACTGATGAAGGACTAGAGGATGACCAACACAAACTGTGCAGCAGCAGATGAGCTATCGTCTCTGACTTTACATCTGCAAGGTGGACTGACAAGGTGGGAGTGTCTAATAGAGTGGACAGTGAGTGGACACAGTGTTTAAAGACTCTATGTGAGTGGGTTAATCTCTCTCTGGCTGTGCCATAATTCAATTATTAGGAAGAAACTGTATTAATTTTATATGAATAATATTATTATTTTATTTAAAACTTTTATTTTGAAATTTTCCCCACAGTGAAAGAGAAAGCACAGCTCTAGTGCGCTTTTCCTTCCACAGAAGCGTAAGATCACCATGGTTACTCATAGTAGCCACGTAGCTAGCGTAAGCATGGAAATGAACGGAGCTTACGCAAACGGCGCAGCTAGAAACTGTCCTCCTGCTTCACGGCTTTTAAAAAATAATTTAAATATGCGATAAAACGGCTGAAATACGATCGATTTTTGTAGTTCTGCGGCTTTTATTTAACTTCAGCCACTGCCAAAGCCGTAAGCCGTAAAGTTAGTGCAGTGTAAGCTAAGCTAAGATTAGCGCACGGATGCTAACGCGCTAACAGACACGAATCCTCAGATTCATCAACAAGCCGTCATTATTCGGGACTAATTAGAGCTCTGCATGTTTACACGGCGAGATTACAGTGGAAAAAACACACTAAATACACTTTAAAAAACAACTTTTGACGAGGACGAAGTCAGCTTTGTATTCGCCAGCTTCGAGTTGAATTCTCCCGTTCCACCTTAAATGATGCGGTAGTTACATTATGTTGCCTGAGGCGCCAGAATGTAACTGCTGCACCGTTTAAGGTGGAACGGAAAGTTCCAAGAAGAAACCGGCGAATGAGGAGCTGCCTTCAGCCTTCTTACAAGAAGCACATTTAAAAAGAGCCTCACCTCAGTTAGGAAGCGGTGCGCACGAGTTCCTCCTGCAGAACTTCCCTGTTCTGCTCATATATTCAAACCAGTGGAACCTCCCTCACAACAGATCACACCATGGAGACAATCTGCTTACCCACACAATCTCAGTCACCTCTGAAAACCCACAGGAGCTTAGAGGAGCCTAAATCCAGCCTCCAGTGAAAGTGTTCCTGCATTCAAACCTACAGTGCCCTCTTACAGAAGGTGGTTCTTCAAGGGTTCTTTTCTGTTT
>NW_023494810.1:33933854-34001354 GCF_904425465.1 Colossoma macropomum | reverse complement strand
TAATTGGTGGGGTATAGGCTTCCATTACTTGTTAGCTACATTAGCTTCTGAGCTCCAGTGCTGAAACTAAGGAAGCCAAACGTCAGACTCCAAACATGCCTGAGCCGACTGACTTTCACTGTACTTCTGAACCCACCGAGAACCTGTAAGAGAACGTGCGAGAGAGCCTGTGTGTGTACCTGTGTTTGCTTGGGCTGGTGCTGCTGCAGGTGGGCTTTGGGAGGTCTGCAGTGAGCCGGGGGGCGGAAAGACACCCCCTTTACCGCCCGGGGGAGGGGGAAGCAGACCAGTGGCACCAGGACGAGACTTAACACCCCCTGCAGCATCCTTCTTCTTTATGTTCTGAGAGAGAGAGAGAGAGAGAGAGAGAGAGAGAGAGAGAGAGAGAGAGAGAGAGAGAGAGAGAGAGAGAAAATTATAGATATAACTATGTCACCTACACATCAGTTTCACAGTAGTTATGAACAGTAATATTAATAACTGAACAATAACCTTACAGGGTTAAACAATGCTGTGGTTTTACAAATGTGTGTGTTAATGCAGCTAAATAATTACATACTGTACATATTGAGAGTAAGACTTTCTTAAAAAAGGTATTATTTTACATGAGATAACAGAGAGAGATGAACACTGGTCACTGTATGACAGGTGAGGTCGAGACAGAGATGCACTTTCTTTCTTCACTGTGAAAAATTTAGACCAACATGAGAAATTTACACAAAAAAGTTCAACAAATGAATCCCAAATTTTGAAAAATGTACTCAATTAGAGCAATTCTGAATCCTTTATCGCTGCTAAATACGTAACGTCACCATCTGAGAGACAGTGGGTAATACGCCCCCCCATATCCCCACCCTACTGAGCCCCCCACCCTCCATACACCCACCCTACTGACCCCCAACATTACACAACTTATTTACGTTAAATATCATTTGTTTATTAATTAATATAATTACAATTACAGTGATAATATTGTAATATTGCAATTATAAAATGAATATGCAAATTATTTGTGTTCTTTTTACCTTATTTGGTTTTCATTGTTCATTGCCACTGTTCTGATGCTTTAGCAATACTGTACGTCACACTTCATGCTAATAAAGCTATTCTGAACTGAACTGAATACTGTAACTAAAGCAGTTTGGGGTGCACCGATATGGAAATTGTGGGCTGATACTGATATCTGATATTCTTTTTTATGTACATATCTGCATATGCTGAAACATAAACATTAAAAACAATGTAAAAATTTGAGAGTAAATCTACTCAAATCAGCATTATAGAGAAATATGAGAAAACACTTATTTCTGTATCGTTACAGATGCAATGAATAAAATTAAGATACTTTAGCGCAACAACACAACATCAGATATCAGTCTGAAATATCAGGCCAGTATTTTTTGAAAAGCAATTTTCTTCCAATAACAATATCAATCTGATATTATCAGGCATCGATTAAAGTAGTACTGAGAGGCAAGAACTGATTTTTAGTACTCGCCGATACCGAGTCCGATACCATAATGAATCACCTACTTAAAATGAAGTAGTTATTAGTGGAAATAAGTACGTTAATAGTTAAATCATTAAAATTTATCTGATTGTTATCTAGCTCTGCTACATCAGTGATCTCCGATCGAGCAGCGCTGCAGTGGAGAAGAGCCGGTTTTGTTCCCAGTCAGAAAAGCTCTTCTGTACAGCTGTAAGTAAAGCAAGTTTCATAGTTTTGATCCTCATCTGTCTCTTTCAGCAGCAGCACAGCGACAGCAGGAATCATATCCGAGGCTGACGCATCCGAGGAGCTCACGCTTCCAGTTTTCTGTCTTGTTGGAGTCGTTTGATTGGCTGGTTGAGCTGTAGCTGATGTTAGAGATCTTGTTCTTTGGTGACTCTCACTGTACGTTTGAATATACCATCGTGTTCAGACAAAGCTACGATTTATAGACTTACACTGTATGAAACGATCCGTCTGACTGAGCGGCTACGGGAAACGCAGCCTCTACTGACGCAGCCTCTATGGACCGTTATTAATAAAGCTGATTAATTCAGAATAACATGAGTACTGAGCAACACGCCGAGACGCTGAGCGTTACAATTGAGAAAAATTAAAGTAGAGATTCAGGCCTGTTTTTTTGGCCAAGACCACCAGAACATCCACCTTTTTGGCTTGAGGCTCGACCCCTGAACGTAGTGTGTTAAACTGCCAGTAAGTTGTGGTTGTGATGTCACAACACATGGAGGTTTGGTTGCCTCTGATTGGTCTAACTCACCTACAGGCATTTCCCAAACTCTTATTAGGTTCAATTTCCCCTCTTAAAACTTAAAACAACGTTTTTGCTGATGTACACACGCTTAATAAAGATGGTTCTTCAAGGGTTCTTTAGTAGAGATAATGGTTCTATGTAGAACAATAAGGACTCAGCAACAAAAAGTTCTCTGTGTGGTGAAATGGTTGTTCAGACTGATGGAGAATGTGTTGAATATGGTTCTATATAGAACCTTTTTGAAAAGAGTTCTCTATAGGACCAAAATGTACATCTATTGTCATAAGCTTGACATCAACACAGTAACAATACCAGAACCCTTTTTGATGCTATACAGAACCACATACAGCACATTCTACAATCTGAAGAACGATTTCACCATGCAAAGAACTTTGTATGCATGCAAATGGGTCTGAGTGTTCATGGTTCGATATGGAATGAATGTCTTTACTGAAGAACCATCTCTTTTTTTAAGGAACCTTGAAGAACTATGTTTTTAAGAGTGTAGGCTATAATAAAAAAATTGCAGCTCATGCGATGCTGTGGGTAGCGCTGTCGCCTCACAGCAAGAAGGGCCTGGGTTCGATTCCCGGCCGGGTGACCAGGGGTCATTTCTGTGTGGAGTTTGAATGTTCTCCCTGTGTCCGCGTGGGTTTCTTCCCGGGTTCTCCGGTTTCCTCCCACAGTCCAAAAACATGCAGTCAGGCTGATTGGACATGCTGAATTGCCCCTAGGTGTGAATGTGTATGTATGTATGTCTGTCTGCCCTGTGATGGACTGGCGACCTGTCCAGGGTGTATCCTGCCTTCCGCCCAATGACAGCTGGGATAGGCTCCAGCACCCCACCGCGACCCAGAAGGATAAGCGGTGCAGATGATGTATGTATTTCGATAAAAACGATTAATTTTTCAGCCCCAGCCCAAGTATTAATAAACCTGCAGCAAAGAAAAGATGGCAGGTGTCTAGTTCAAGCAAACAGGTAGGTTTAAAAGACTGAGGACATTTAAATTGTGAATATTTCAAGTATTCGTGTAATATTTCAATTCTATTATAAGTGCCTGTATTTCAATGTTGATGTTTTCGTGCATTTTGCGGGTTACAGCAATAAAAACACAGGTGTTCACTGACCCACATATGTGCTGAGATTTTTTTAGCATGGTATCGGCTGGTGCTGTGTGTTGGTATCAGTGCATTTTTATGGGCACAGTATCGGCCCGATACTCAATAACAGTATCAGTATCGATGCATCTGCTCTCAGTCTCTCACCCCCAGACTGATCTTGATGGTCTGTCCCTCTTTAAAGCCCAGGTCCAGTTTGGGAGCCGCACTCTGATTGGCCTCCTGCTTAGCCAGCTCACTCTCCTGCTTCACCCACCTGAAAGAGAGAGGGAGAGAGAGGGGAGGTGGGTAGGAAGAGAAAGAGGTGGGGTGGGGTGGAGAGAGGGAGAGAGAGAGAAACTGAGAATAAATCAAAAGAACACAATTCATCACCGGCGAGTTTCCTGTCTGTACTTCCTTCTTTTCTATTAAAAAACTGCTTTCACTTCTTACACAGCACCAACACACAACACAAGCAGTTCAACGAATCATTAAACCCCTTAAAGCCCGCATGTGGGTGCACTTCAGTTTCTCCATCTTAGAACTAAAGAACTTACACATCAGTTTCACAGTAGATACTGAATAATTGATTGTAGATACTGAAAAAGGTACAGCCAAATGAGTCACAGCAGACACTGAATTATTCAGATACTGAACAATTCACAGATACTTAATGATTCATTGTAGATACTGAATAATTCACAGTGAATGCTCAGTGAGTTACAGACACTAGATGAGCAACAATTCTCTAAATCCACAGTTCAATTCCGTCCTCCATTTTTCAGCCATGATTCGGTTCATATGTTGTTTTTTTTCCTGGAGGGGGAGATGAATAAGAAAAACGGGGGAAAAATTCTAAGAACTCAAAAGAGAAGAACAGTAAGATCCCGTTTACACCTGGTCACTTCCCGTGTCCGGTATCTGGATTGTATCCTGATGAGATTTTAGTCACATGTATTTACACTTGGTAGTTAAAAGCATCTCCAGTTAGTCGGACTGAAACCCGATTGCTGTGTGGGATGGAATATGCAAATCCACTTACTGTGCAGCAACCAATTACAACAGTTTATTAAGTCGTCTGCAGTGTGTTTTGCACAGTCGTGTCTGTCCATGTTTGCCCATTAAGCTTTTTATATTGTCCCTGAACATGTGAGTCCTCCATGATTATCTTCCTCACAGACACAGACTCAGCACTGCATGGGGAGGACTTTCAGTTGTGCTGGGAGAAGTTTTAGTTGTAATGGAAGGGGGTTTTGTTGTACTGGGAGGAGTTTTGGTTGTGCCGGGAGGAGTTTTGGCTGCTGAATGTGTCTTGGAGAGATGGATGTGTTTACACTGCTATAACGTGGCTGAAATGCGTCTCAGCCCACCTCCTGAAGTGGTCTGAGTGATCAGATTTTTACCAGTTTTAAATGCGTCTTGGGTGTGTTTTTATGTGGTTTGGCCTCATTCAGATTTAATCCTGATACTCAGGACGCATGAAGTGAGCAGGTGTAAAGGGGTCGTGCAGCTTGCCCTCACTTTAAAACAGAATAATAATTTTGTGATTTACATGAGTTACAGTGTTAATTGTAAAGTGGAAAATGAGTTTGGTTACATTAGTAACGTAATAAGAGCTGCACCAGCTGCGGTGGCAGTGGGTTGGGGTTGAGGGGTGGAGGGGTGGAGGGGGCTATTGTGGTTCACCATGGACGGTGAACCGCAATACCTCTGTTTCAGAATCACTGCACCCCTAATAGATGCTGAATAATTCAGAGTAAACACTGAATAATTCATAGTAAATAGTGAACAACTCAAGTGAGTGCGTTCACATGCACTCAATAATCTGATCATAATCAGATTTCTGCAATTATCCGAATACTCAAATGGTCATGTAAACACCATGACCCGAATCTAGAAATCCGATTCAGAAATCTGATAAAGAGGCTGGATTTTAGCTCAGCAATCAGATTTTTCAGTGCATGTAAACTCTTACTCCGATTTCTGTCGGATTTCTCAGTCTGCGCATGCGCGAGATCAGACGGTGGATGTCACGATTTAAATATTCTTCATCTTCTAGATGATGTACGTTCATATTTTCAGGTGAAGCGGCGCGATGTTTAAAAATAACCAGCGGGATGAAGTTTGAGTTTTACATTACGTTTACGTCACGTCTGTGAGTTTATTGGCTGGTTGCAAAGCAGAAATCTGATTACTGTCTGACTCATGTAGACCCGGAGATTCCTATTATCTGATTACCGAAGAGCATGTAAACTTGTTGATCGGATTATTGACAAAATCTGATTTTCTGCAGTTATCGGATTATTAAGTATGTAACGCACTGGTTGTAGATACCGAATAATTCACTGTAGTTACAAAGTAATAACACCTAATTAGCCTACAGTTTCTACTAATTCAAAGATGCTTAAGATTAATTAAGGCACCCACTTGAAATGGTCCTGCAACGCCACGTTGAAATCAAACGAGTCTCCACGGTCAGCGAAGCCAATCCCGATAAACGCATGCCGCCCTGAAACAACGGGAGAAGAAAATATACGTCAAGAATTTACAATGTAACGTGAACCAAAATAACACCAACATATCCTGTAACTGCACTGCTTTTTTTCCATTTTTATCAGAAACACCTCCCATACAGCCACACTGTGCAGGTATACAGTCACAGACTGCAGCTCATCTGTTACTGTACAGTCGGTCAGCCCCTCCACAGCATTCATCAGAGGAAAGGACCACCACAGTGACACTGACATGCTAGTATACCATGAACACCTGTATGGTAGGTGTTTCTGATACAATGGCAAAGTAATGTAGATACAGGGCACCTAATAAACTGGACACTCAGCGCTCAAAGGTCTGTCATCGCAGATTATCATACAGTAAGAACAGAGAGCCTGTTTGAGTTGCGTTCTTACCGTTGCCGTCGTCTATCCTGATCACAAAATACCGGCTGGAGTCTGTTACTGCTTCCACCGCAGAACCGGGGTACTGTTCTACTGGAGCCTGCGCAAACAGCTCACCTGTGATGATAACAACATGACCCACATGTATTACGTGAGTCTAAGCATCAACATGTGCCTCATTTGTATTATATATAAAGGGTGTGTCTCAAAACCTAGTGAGCTCTACATAGACAGCATTTTACGTCACAATATGCGCTCCTGACCAGAAGCCTGTCCCAATTCTTAGATATCTCAAACATGCTGCCTACTGAGGTCTCTCATTTTGGCCCAATATCGAGAGCATCGGATGTCTCCTCAGCCGCTGAGGCAATCCCACGATGCAGCGCGGCGCAGCTTTTGTTTGAAGATGGCGGGCAGAAGTGCTTCACCAAGCAGCGACGTCATCTTCAAATGTAAGTTATTCTGATTTTCTGTTTATTTATCTTTTTCTAGTCACAAAGGTGCACAAATAGTCTATACTTTCCACGTTTGACCACAACTATTGTCTATTTTACTGTTTCATTCAGAGCAAATACAGTTAAAATCGCTGTATAAGCTGCCAGGGAAGATCCATGTTGGCTAAATGTGTTTCTGACGGCTGAGGTAAGTAAACGCCGGTCTCGTGCAGTGGGCAGGAACAAGCGGCGACGTCACTGCTGTCTAACTAGAGCGTCTCATTTATCTATCTTATAAGGACAGACGACGGTTGGAACGCTACCTACTTAGACAGCTGCCTAGGTGGACAGCGGCTACTTAGAGCGCTCACTAGGTTTTGAGACACACCCAAAGAATCTATACTCTCAAACTGATGGTTCTTCAAGGGTTCTTTGGTAAAGAAAACTGTTCTATGTAGAATTATGAACACTCAAAAGAACTTTGCATGATTAAATGATTCCTCAGATTGATGGAGAATGTGCTGTAGATGGTTCCATATAGAACCTTTTTTGAAAAGGGTTTTATATAGCAACAAAAAGTGTTCTTTTGTCACAATGTCAAGCCTTTTCAAAAAGGTTCAGAACCATCTACAGCAAATTCTCCATCAATTTGAAGAACGATTTTACGCTGCAATAAACCCTTTAAGTATGTAAAGGGTTCTTTGAGTGTTTATGGTTCTATAAAGAACCATTTTCTTTACTAAAGAAACCTGTGAAAGACCATCTTTAAGTGTGTAATAAGTCTAACCCTAATCTTAACCTCATGAACCAACAAGAAATGGTTTTAGTCTTTCAGTTTGGAAAAATCAAACATGGAGCTCCACAAAGGTGCTTTATTAATGTCAGGAGTCCTGATTTCATCTGATTTTACTACAGTTGGGACATTTTTGTGCTTAATGTATGAAAATATAGGCCGTACTCCTCGACGAGAGCCCAGCTGAACACAAATAAGGACTATATTTGCCGTCCTGACCCAATCACACCTGTGTTCTTGTCCTCGAGTTTGATATATGCAATCTTGGCCTTCGCTGTGATTTTCATTCGGCCGCTCCAGGCAGGTTCATCCAGCTTCCACTCCGACGCCCTGCATGACAAAATTTACAACAAAATCACACAAAGCTGTTCCAAATCACTCACAGAAAGAGAGAACATTCAGTGTAGGAATTTGAGAACAATTAATTAAACCAAACATTAAGTCCACCTCGTTTCTACACTCACTGTCCATTTTATCAGCTCCACTGACCGCATAGTTTCACTCTGTAGTTCTACAGTTACAGACTGTAGTCCATCTGTTTCTCTGATACTCTGTTAGCCCCCTTTTACCCTGTTCTTCAGTGGTCAGGACCCCCATGGACCCTCACAGAGCAGGTACTATTTGGGTGGTGGATCATTCTCAGCACTGCAGTAACACTGACGTGGTGGTGGTGTGTTCGTGTGTGTTGCGCTGGTCTGAGTGGATCAGACACAGCAGTGCTGCTGGAGTTTTTAAACACCTCAGTGTCACTGCTGGACTGAGAATAGTCCACCAACCAAAAATATCCAGCCAACAGTGTCCTGTGGGCAGCGTCCTGTGACCACTGATGAAGGACTAGAGGATGACCAACACAAACTGTGCAGCAGCAGATGAGCTATCGTCTCGGACTTTACATCTACAAGGTGGACTGGCAAGGTAGGAGTGTCTAATAGAGTGGACAGTGAGTGGACACAGTGTTTAAAAACTCCAGCAGCACTGCTGCGTCTGATCCACTCGCACCAGCACAACACACACTAACACACCACCACCACGTCAGTGTTACTGCAGTGCTGAGAATGATCCACCACCCAAATAGTACCTGCTCTGTGAGGGTCCATGGGGGTCCTGACCACTGAAGAACAGGATAACTAAGTATGCAGAGAAACAGACGGACTACAGTCTCTAACTGTAGAACTACAAAGGGCACCTTTACTGCCTCTGCTTGGATAATTAAGAACTGCCCAATGCATTTTTAAAACGTGGGTCTAAACAGCTGTGTGGCCATAAGAAAACCACTTATTAGAGAGGGTAATTGGGAAAAAGGGCTTCAATTTGCTAGGAAGCAAGAAGATTGGACTCTGGAGGAATGAAAAAACAGTCATGTGGTCTGATGAGTCCAGACTGACCCTATTCCTGAGTGACAGGTGCTTCAGGCTAATACGGGAAGTGCATAAAGCGATGCACCCATCATGCACAGTGCCCGCTATATGAGCCTCTGGAGGCAGTGCTATGATGTGGGGTTGCTTCAGTTGGTCAGGTCTGGGATCAGCAACGTTATGTGGCAATAAAATGCCACAAAAAGTCAGCTGACCACTTAAATGTACTGTATGACCAGGATCTCCCATCAATTTTTCTTCCCTGACGGCACTACCATATTCCAGAATGATGATGCCAAGATTCATCGGGCTCAAATTGTGAAAGGATGGTTTAGAAAGCATGAGGAATCACTTTCACTCATGAACTGGTCCTAAAATTAATCGCATAGAAAGTCTTTGGGACGTGCTGGTGAGGATTTTACATAGTGGTCCGTCTCTCCCGTCGTCAATACAAGATCTCGGCCAAGAATCAATGTAACTCTGGATGGAAATAAATTCTGGAGTTGCATAAGATTGCTGGAAGTAAATGCTAATCAAAGCTAAAGGAGGTGTATTGAAATATTAGTGTGTGTGACTCTTTTGGCCAGGCTGTGTAGCCTATATGGCAAGGACAGCTGGTAAAAATGGACAGTGAGTGTAGAATTAATGTTTAATGTTTTAATGTGACGGGTGATCAGTGCGTATAGGCTAAACAGATAGAAAGTCTAGACAGAAAAGACAGAAAAGTTGGAGACTTTATCTACAACAGCAGGATGAATAGTACACTATTGCTCTATACGTTTTGCACTGTTAAAATAAAAATTAATTAGTTTTAACTACTTTCCACTCGTATTTTACATCTGCTTCTACTTCCTTGCTTACGTTATCAATATCTTGGCCGAAATGACAAAGTTTTCCTTAAGAAATGAATCCATAATTTTATAAACAACCGCACTCAGTAAGTTAGCTTATTAGACAATACTGGACCTCTGGGCCGCCGTAGTGTCATGTGCTATTAGTTCCTGCTAAAGTTTTCCAACGAAAATACGAGCTAAAAACAGTCTTTAATGCTGTAAACATTCATAAAACACTCTTAAACAGCTTTTAAAAATCGTCGTGTTAAAATAAAAACATAATAAGCGTTGATTTTGTCCAAAAGGGGGTCTTTTATTAGCAATGGTTAGCACATAAGCTAACTGGCTAATGGAGAAGCTAACAAAACAAACTTAAGCTGGCCAGTTTCACACTTTCTCTCACTTTTAATCGAGTTAAGGAGGGAAATAAGACGGTTTAGTAAGTGTGTGGTGTCTCTAAAGCTCTCAAACTGGGTAAAAAGTTGACACTCACTCGCCAACTTCTTGTTTCGAAATTTTTCCGTTCCACCTTAAATGGTGCAGCAGTTACACTCTGTTGCCCGAGGCGCCCGAATGTAACTGCCGCGCCATTTAAGGTGGAACGGGTACATTCGAACAACAAGCTGGCGAATAGGAAGCCGACTTCAGCCTCGTCAAAAGGTGTTGTTAAAAAAGTGTTATGGTGATTTTTTCCTCACCGGTATCCGCGGTTTGTCGCTCTCGGTGGGATCCTGTAAACATGAACCTCCGGTTTAACGCACAGCACAGACTCGTACGTGTCGTCTGCCATTCTTTCAGCCCCAAACCTCAACTCGGGCAAAGTTAAAATCACCTGTGACTCCGTTTCTGCGTCTGTGGCGACAGAGAGGGAGGAGGACACAGCGCTTCCGCCCAGAGCTCCGCACACTGCAAGTAAAAGTCCAGCTTCGGAGACCAGAAATTCAATGTGAACCAGTAAAAACGTTTACTGACACTAATTTGGCATGAAAAACATCTAACATGTCAGAATTCTGTTGTAAGATTTCTGATCTCCCTAGGAAGAATCCATGGCTTTTCCCATTTTGCTTTAAAGGGCCCATATCCTTCATTTCTCATATTTCATTTTGATCCACTTGTTCAGTTTGTTTGTATTTACGAACATTTTTACGTGACCATTTTGATCCCTTAAATTAAACAGGAGATTGGTGACTTCAAGACTGCATATATATATATATATATACACACATATATACATATATACATATACATATATATATATATATATATATATGAGCTCTGTTCTGACTGGTTGTGCCACATTTAAGAAGCAGTCTGGGATGAAACACTCCTTATTCCTTATATATATATATACACACACATATATATATATACATACATACATACATACATACATCATATATATATATACATACATACATACATCATATATATATATATATATATATGTGTGTGTGTGTATACATGTGTACATATATATATATATATAGCTGTTGTAGCTGCTGTCGGAACAAAACCTTGTATGTCCATTTTTGATGTTTTTCAGTTTTTGACATAATTTGAAAATACCTGTTGCCCTTTACATTACATGCAAATTTCATGAAGAACGGACCATAAGAAACAGCCCAAAATTACTTGGGAAAAATTCTGGTTCCATTGACTTACATTAAAAGTAAAGTAGGTTTTTTCCTTCTCCTGTAAAGTTACCATTTTGGAGATATGAGGTTTTGTTCCGACAGCAGCGAAATCTATGTGCTGGTTTTTGTGACGTCACAAAACGTCTGGATTGTGGAATGGACAGCTTTTTGGAAATAACAGTATTTATGTGCTACATTAAAATCTCATTTACAGAGAGTGTTTAGTTTTCCATGATATGGGCCCTTTAATGGAAGGCATTTTTACCAGTATGAACTAAATTATCTGAGCTAAGTTACGTTTCGCAAATACAAAATTACATTTTGACATGTTGCAATTCTAATTCTTTCATATTTAAGTTGATCTCAGTTAATAAGTAAGTTATTACATGTGAAAATGTAGTTCTTACATGTGCACGTAGCACATTCTATATATATATATATATATATATATATATATATATATATATATGATAATAAAAAAGGCATAACATTCTGACCACCTCCTTGTTTCTATGCTCAATGTCCATTTTATCAGCTCCACTTACTATATAGGAGCACTTTGTAGCTCTACAGTTACAGACTGTAGTCCATCTGTTTCTCTGTATACTCCAGCAGCACTGCTGTGACTGATCCACTCAGACCAGCACAACACACACTAACACACCACCACCACGTCAGTGTTACTGCAGTGCTGAGAATGATCCACCACCCAAATAGTACCTGCCCTGTGATGGTCCATGGGGGTCCTGACCACTGAAGAACAGGGTAAAAGGGGGCTAACAAAGTATCAGAGAAACAGATGGACTACAGTCTGTAACTGTAGAACTACAAAGTGCTCCTATATAGTAAGTGGAGCTGATAAAATGGACAATGAGCGTAGAAACAAGGATATAATGTTATAATTATAATGTTATGCCTGATCGGTGTAAATAACAATTCACATCAGTAAGAAATATATTTGAAAACAAAATAATTACGATAAAAATGTAACTTAATTGATTTTTTACTGGTGAAAATGTACATGAATCAGACTAAACCGTACAAACTCATCCTAGCAGCATCAGTTCTCCCCTTTAAAATGAATTAAGCAAAGCCAACTGAAAACTTACACACTAAAATATTATTCTTAAATTCTGATTAGTCAGAATTTGATATTTCCATGTGAAATTTGTGCATTTTTTGAATTCCTACACTTTAGATTGCAATCTAAAACAGATTACTACTGCACTTCTACATGATCTCTAAAGAAAATCAGGCAGAATTTGTAGAGAATAAAGTTTATTTAGGCCAAACGAGCACAGACAGACTGATGTGTTAAAGCTGGATGGCTGATCTCACCAGAAAAGGCCGTCTGACAGTGAAGATGACGGACAGGGAGACTGAATGGTTGTAAACAAAGCAGGGAACCGCAGCAGTGATACAGAACCGTACTGAATTCAGTTCACCTTTATCCTCCTAACACCTCCTTTAAAGGGCCTGTTATCACAGAAAACAACCCTTCTCACTTCTCGAAATGCTTGATGTTGTATGAAAACACTGTTAAAGGTTCTCAAAAAGATGGTTCTCCAAGGGTTCTTTAGTAAAGACAATGATTCTGTATAGAGCCATGAACACTCAAGGAGCCATTTGCATGCTTAATTGGTTCTCTGCATGGTGAAAGGGTTCAGAATGATGGAGAATGTGTTGCATATGGTTCTACATAGCACCAAAAGGGTTCTTCTATTGTTATGATGTCAAGCTTGTAACAATACAAGAAAACTTTTGGTGCTATATAGAACCCTTACCATGTACAACACATTCTCTGTCAATCTGAGGAACCATGTCACCATGCATGATCAGCAGTATACACTCTTAAAAAGATGGTTCTTCAAGGGTTCTTTAGTAAAGACAGTGGTTTTATCTAGAACCATGAACACTCAACGAACTATTTACATGCTTAAAAGGTTCTTTGCATGGTGAAATTGTTTTTCAGATTGATCCAGAAGGTGTTGTGTATGGTTCTATATAGAACCTTTTTGAAAAGGGTTCTATATAGCACCAAAAAGGTTATTGTTATTGTGACGATGCCAAGCTTGTAACAGTAGAAGAACCCTTTTTGGTGCTATTTAGAACTCTTTTCAAAAAGGTTGAAACAAATATAGAGCCATGCACAACACATTCTCCATCAGTCTGAAGAACCGTTTCACCATGCAAAGAACCATTTAAGCATCCAAATGCTTGAGTGTTCATGATTCTATATAGAACCGCTGTCTTTACTAAAGAACCCATGAAGAACCATCTTTTTTAAGAGAGTTCACTGGTAATCATGCATGGTGAAATGGTTCTTCAGAATGTATTGCATATGGTAGGGGTTCTACATAGCACCAAAAGGGTTCTTGTATGGTTACAAGCTTGACATCATAACAATAGAAGAACCCTTTTGGTGCTATGTAGAACCATATACAACACATTCTCCATCAATCTGAAGAACGATTTCACCATGCTTGATCTTTACGTGCTTAAATGGTTCTTTGAGTTTGAGTTTATTTAATTTATTTTTATTTTTTTTTATATTTTAAAATCAAATAAAAAATGCTGAAAATAGAAGCTGAACAATCAGGTTATTGCTCTCTCCTCTAAATGGCGAGAATGGCCTTCAATCACAGACAGCTAATAAACAGACACTGTGGTTTGAACTTGTATTTCAAAAGTAATTGAAGTTCATGTACAGAGAAGCAGAGAAATGTACTGTTCTGCTATTCAGCCCTGCTTTATGTCCAATTTATGAAGTGATATGTATTTTTGACCAATCAGCTCAATTAATCATCATGTGGAAGAAAAGGTGCTACAGGCTGGGCCTATATGTTTGTTTACAACCAGACGATCTTTATATAAGACAATTATTACATATTATTACAGTGCAAAAATGGCAATGTGGGGACAGAAAGAACAGAAAACAAACTGCACAGCTTTAAAGCATCTATTGGCTGATCCCTACTGCAACTGACCACTCATATAAACCAGCATGTAAACTCTGCTAAAACTCACATCAGCTCCCATCACACCACACCACACATGTGCAGAAAGAAAAGAAGCAAAAAAAGACATAAAGCTGTTTTACAGGCACGATAACTCCACATATCTCACTGCTCAGAAACCCATTCATCTTCTGTTTATGGCACTTAAGCTGGAGTTTCATTAGTGTTTATGTATTCGGTGCAGTAACTGTATGGGTGACAAATGAGGGGGTTACAAAGTCTATTTGGATAATAATTTCACCCAAAATATTACCACAGCTTACAGCATATAGCCACTACTTAGCGTTACATTAATTTGCGTAATGCCAACTAATGGCTTTTAGCATTTTTAACACTATTTGGCTTCCCTTTACGGCCAAAGCGAGAACTGGAATATCACATATGAACCTTTAACTTTTCTACTGGACAGATTTGACTTCTGGCTAAAATTATCTGGCTAAAATTATCTGGCTAAACTGTGAAATACCCTGACAGATTCTCAGTAAACTGAAGATCTCAAAGTATATAACTATAACTCAGTATATACGTATATAAGTAAATAACTCAAAGTCATGGTTGCCCTCTGACTTCTCCTTATATTGAAGAGCTTGCCATTAAAGCTTAAAGCTTGCCATTAGGAGAGTCTGAGACAGTATGTAATATATATATATATATATATATATATATATATATATATATATATATATATATATATATATATATACACACACACACATATATACCCGTAAAATGATTTCGAAATGATGGTTCTATAAGGGATCTTTACTAAAGACGATAGTTCTATATAGCACAATGAACACAGAGTAATTAGGTGAAATGGTTCTTCAGACTGATGGAGACTGTGTTGTATACGGTTCTATATAGAATCTTTTAGAAAAGGGTTCTTTTATCGTTACTAGCTTGACATCATAATAATAGAAGCACTCTGCTATATAAAACCATATACAACACATTCTCCATCAATCTGAAGAACCATTTAAGCATTAAGGCAGAACCACTGTCTTTACTAAAGAACCCTTGAAGAACCATCTTTTTTAAGAGTGCATCAATTTTCAAAGAAGAGGTTCCGCGTTTTAAACGAGGCACAATAAGAGACAGCCAATCAGAACACAGATCATTTACATCTTAAAGGTATAGTGACCAAAACAGCCTGTTTAATTCTAAGGGATAAGGAGAGGTCATGTAAAGGGAATGCTCATGCAAAAATAAATTACGACCGTTTTTGGAATATAAGACCACACAAATGTCTTAAAAGAGCCTAATAAAATGCAAGAAAGGTGTAGGATTTGGGCCTTCTAGGTGCTGAAACATCTGCCCACTGGCTTCTAATATAAATGAGTTTTGAATCAGCTTTTTTTTCTGCTCTTTCCTGTTCTATAAAATTAATTAATAACTGTATAGAGATTAGGCTGAAACACACTGGAGTTTTCCTTTAAATTGTTAGCTTTGTTGGAAAAAGCTAAGGAAAAAAAATACTCAGTATTTCTTAGTCAGCCAGAACAACTCGCTCAAAGTCAAACGTCCATTAGAAGAGCTTAAAGGCAGACAGCCATTAGCGTTTAAAAACCCTGCTTTGTAAAACTCCCCCTTATTGTCTTTATCATCTGCAAGCACAAGGAGCTCCTAATCCGCCTCATTAGAAACTCGGTCCTCATATTGCAGCATTTTCCCATTGTGATCACACCCAATTCAGCTCACGAAGGGTTGATAATTAGCTGATGAGTTGGTACAGCTGATGGATCAATCCCTCAAACTAGCTAATCAGCTCTAACTGAACTACATAATCCATACCTATCGTGACAGCCTACGGTGGCACATGTTCACACGTTACAATGAGAGCGTGTACAGTTTCTAAAAGTCTACAGAAGTGACAACAGTAGAAAAATAGACTGTTTAACACCAGCAAAAAATACTACTCGCTTTGTATTTTAAATGCTGAGCGTTTTTCCATCAGTTAAAGGGAGATAAAAGAGGCTTTTGCAGGTTTTTCTTTAAGGAACAGTAAAGAAAAAAAACAAAAAACAAAAAAACACATTTACACCATTTTCCTCTTCAGCCTGAATGTAGTTAACCAAGACATTTCTAGTGTCTTAAGTTTGCTTTGCTAGTTTTAGCACTGGAGCTACAAGGCTAATGTAGCTAACACATACTGAAAACAGGTGGCTGCTAATGTTTTTAGCTTTATGCTAACATACTTTAGTCCATGCTTGTAGAAAACAGTGAGTCATTCAGTGTCAGAAACCACACAATCAAGTCTATTAGAGACACTGAACAACTTTACATGGTTTTTAGGTGAGCTTGTGATGATTTAGACATGTTGTATGCATAATGCTAACCGCTAATGCTGTAAGCTTCCATTACTTGTTAGCTAACTACATTAGCCTCGTAGCTGCAGTGCTAAAGCTAAAGAAGCTAAACTTCAGACACCAAACATGACTTCAACTACATTTAAAGTAAATGCAGGAAACGGTGAAATTTGATTTTACACTAAACTATTCCCTTCAGGGAAGCTTTGTGCGCACAAGATAAACACATCCTTAAACTACATTCTTGAAAGAGGGTTCTTCAACGGTTCTTTAGTAGAGAATAGCTCTATTTAGAACCATTTCATGCTTACATAGGTCTCTGGCTGGTGAAATGGTTCTATACAGCACCAAAAAGGGTTGTTCTATTGTTATAAACTTGACATCATAACAACAGAACAACGCATTTTTGGTTCTATATGAAGCCCTTTTAAAAAAGGGTTCTATATAGAACAATATACAACAATCTCACGATGCAAAGAAACCTTTAAGCATGCGAAGGGTTCTTTGATTGTTTATGGTTCTATATAGAGCCATTGTCTTTACTAAAGAACCTTTGAATTTGTATTTAAGGATATTTAAGGATTTTTAATTTATAATTTGCACTGTCAGAGTAGTTTAGTCTAAGACTAGAACTAATCTTTGCACAAAAACAACTCTTAACTGTTCTACAAACAGAGCTCTCTCACTCACTGGAGCTTCAGGGCTTGTGAGTGAGAGAGAAACTGATACTAACTGTACCAGCTGAAGTGGTCAGGCAGAAAGACCGGTTATTATATCTTATGGGAAGATAAATTTCTGCTAAAATAAACAGGTCTGATGACCGTTTTTCCTGAGGACAACTGACACAGAAGGCCAGTCTTCTGGCCACATCTGAAAGAAAAAAAATTACCCCATTAAAAAAAAGCTAGTAATGAACTAGAGCTGCAGCGATTAATGAACAAAGTGAATCCGGAAGCGTAGGGGGCGATATGGCTCCTACTGTTTGATTTAAAAAGTGCTCTATAATGTTCATATGATCCAGTCATTCTGATTGTAATACACTACAGGAAGAGTAGGTGGCATCATAAAAGACGAAATCATTGGACCTTTTAATGATGGTGGCACTGTGACGGGGCAAAACAAAGAAAAAAAAACAAAATCGTTTAGTCAAATAACAATAGATCAGTCAATAGAAATAATAATTAACTGTAGCCCTAAAACGATTAATTAATGCATATCTCACTATGCTATGCACTGTATCACTTGACATTAGATTTGCTTCACCTTAAAAGGTGCAGTGTGTAGGATTTAGGGGCTCTATTAGCAGAGATGGAATAGTTTATAATACGCAAAACCATGTTTTCATTAGTGAATAATCAAGTATGAATTGTGTTCTCGTTAGCATAGAACGAGCCCTTCATATTTACATAGTGAGCGGCTCCTCTTCCAACAGAGGCCGCCAAGTTGCGCTATCATGTTTCTACAGTAGCCCAGAACGGATATACCAAACAGCCTCTAGAGAGCGCCTTTTGCAATGAAGCTGCTGCCAGTACTGGCTGACCGTTTTGTGTTGTGAGAACCCAAATTTTGACAAATGGAGGATCAGACTTATTATTTGGCACAAGAAGAAGTGAAGGAGGGTGAATCCTCACCGCCAAAGAAGAGAAAACATGAAGAAGCGAAACGAAATCGGGATAGAAGACAGCAGAAAACCTGACGGCCACCGTATGTTCTACTACACACTTGAAAAGGGAGCGGCGAGGGAGGAGATTCAGCTGGTTGCAATCTGCAACCTCACCACTAGATGCCACTAAATCTCACACACTGCACCTTTACGTAATTCCAGCATTCCTTTTAAAGTGAAGGATTCCTCAAGGCCTATTTTTTAATGGAAAATAAACACAGACCATGTCATTTGGTCTAGGCCTGGTTGGTGTCTGAAGAACCAGCTCAGAAAAAAAAACATGTAAAACCCAGCACTCCTACAAATCCTGCTTAAGAGACTTTCAGATCACCTCACATACAAAGCGTTTTAGGCTTGAAGACTAAATTTTCACACATAAATATCTGCGATAGTTCAACATTTTGACAGCAGATCCCATTTCGGGAAGAGCTAATTCATTCATCCACTCATTTCAATTCTGCTCGCTAAGCTAAGCAGCTACGTGTTAAAACTAAACATCAAAAATCTGTTATCCGTAAATTCATCAGAGTTTGAGTAAACAAAACAAACACAAAAAAGCCAACATGCATTAACTGCCAGCATTTTGTACTACATTAAAATGGAAACGGGTGCAAATCATCCTTTCTAGACTTATAAATGTTTGCAATAGTTTAACACTGACAGCAAATCCCATTTCAGGAGGTTGCTAAATTAATTTTGCTAAGCCAGTCCAATATATGTTCACACCACATATCAAAAAGGCTCTTACTGAAATTCATCACACAAAACAAAAAAGTCAGTCTGTTAATGGTCAACATGTTGAACTATGCTGTTCAGGTTTCTGAACTGGCCTAAAACAGGAACAGGAGCAAAACAATCTCTACAGGCCGTTACGAATAAACATTCAAAATTCAAGCTTTTCGAGAAAAGCTACCTTGCTGGCTAATTCATCTCATCTCTCTAAGCTGAGCCTAAGCAGTCTTATGTTCATACTACCCATCAAAAATACAGGCTTGGAGTAAACACGAAAGAGAAATGAGGAAAAAGTGCCAACATGTTGAACCATCCAGTGTTTGAGAGCCTGTTTACACTTCGCATTATCAAGTTTTCAGATTTCACTTGACTGCATTAAAAGCCAGGTGTAAACACAACCAGGCGCACTGTGAGCAGATTAGGCTCACGGATTACTGGAGGTGGTCAGAAACAGATCCTGAACGTATTTAACACAAGTGCAAACGGAATGTGTTTTCAGTTATCCGTATAAAATTCCATGAGTGGGAATGCGTCTGCCGAGCGCTGACTATCAGAGAATAACGAAAAGAAAGATGGAGGATACGAGAAGCTGAAGTTGAAGCGCCATACCAAGAGCCTCCACGCACCCCAGGCCGAGCCTGTTCAGTTGTATCACAACGGGAAAAAACGTACAATCGGATCCCGTCTGGTCGAACTGGGGATGCATTTTAGTAAAAAGCATAAATGAAATGCAGCTAAATGTTAATGCATGGTGTAAACAGGCTCTTAGGCTGTGTTCACACAGCAGGTAAAAGAAGCCCAGATCTGATTTTCTCACAAAATCCGATTTATTTGTTTGGCTGTTTATATTATCTTTTAAATGTGATCTATAAGCAACATCAGTCTGAACAGATCAGCTTCTGAACCGACCCGCACGTGTAAAAGAACTTCACGCGGCTCATCCGGAGGTAAACAACCACGAACGCCAGTCGCTCCCGGAAGATCAGCTTCATCTTCACCAGCATCACAGGAGCCAGCATGAAGCTTCACTGACTGACAGCTGGGCTCACCACCCAGAATGTGTTCGAGCTGTAAAAAGGGCGCGGTCACTTCTTTGGTTCGCGTCCTTGGATTCTTTAAACTGCAGCCTCGTTCTCCTGCGGCCGCGTTCGGCCAATTCTTTCCAAATCTCTTCAAACACGGAGGGATTTGGATATGTCTCTAATAATTTTTGTACAGAAACATCAGCCCAAGCGTTCATGGGTCTCAGCAGCGTGTGTTCAGACTGAGTCGCATCGCCACATATCGGATTTCAGTACCACATATGAAAGCGTCTTAAATCAGAACTGAAAATGTCAGATTCAGTGTGTTTATCTGTTCACACTGACACACATCTGTGTCACATACTGAGAAAAAGATCAGATTCAGGCCACTTTGACCTGCTGTGTGAACAAAGCCTTAGTGATACGATCACCTTAACCGGGAGAGAGAGTGTTCAGTGTGATGCTCGCTCTACCATTTAAGAATCTTTGTGCCTGTTCCTAAAACAGACACAGGAACAGCTGATTCTTTACAGACTATTACAAAAACATTGTGACGGTTCAACATTTCTACTGCAAATCCCTTTGTGGAAGGTGCTGATTTCAATTCTTTTCATTAAGCGAAGCAGTTCTGTGTTCAAACTGCACAAAAAACGTTCGGCAGTAAATTTGACAGACTTTGAGTAAACAGAAAAGAATAAATAAACAAACAAGGCTGAACTATCCTCTAGGCTAAAACAGCCACAAGAGCAAACCACTCTCTACAGGCTATTGCAAATAAGCATTTGTGACAGCTCAACATTTTTACGGTCAATCTGATTCAGGAAAAGCCAGCTAACTCAATCCAAGCTACGCTATGCTAATCAGCTCTGTGTTCATACTGTAACAGGTTAAGTAAACAAAGAAACCAAAAGACAATATGTTGAACTATCCTGTTTACTAGCCTAAAACAGCCACAGGAGAAAAATCATCATCATTCACAGGTCACATAACATAAAAGGCTAAAAAGTGAAAATTCAAAATAAAAATAAGAAAACAGGCACAAAACAGTGTAACGTTTACAATTAGAAATCCGACCCCCCCCCTCAGGCCGAGAGGTTTTATATCTATTACTTTTATATCTACCTTTATTTATATTATTGCTCTGTGGAGTCTGACTGATGCCTGTGTGGTGATGGTGGTGCTGTGTTTCTTCAGTCTTTGGTGGGACGTCTCCAACTTCATTTAAAGCCCCAGTCAGGAAAAGCTAAACCAGCATCACCCCACTCTCAGAAACCAATGAGCTCGTTAAAAAACACACTTTGTGCTTTCATTTGCATCGAAAGTAACACAAAATGTGTTGTCCTTAAATGGACTCACAGATCGGTGGTGTTAATGCATCTGTTTGAGACTGAAACCCCACCCACTCCCCCTCAAACCAAATAATTGTCCTATTTATGCTCCGCCCACTTTCACAGCTACCACGGCTGAACTTGGACAACATTTACAGAACGCTGGTAAAAAAAATCCCATTCAGCCTAATGAGAAACTGTAGAACAGACTCAGTTTATATCACAATACCTACATTTAGAGTCAGTTATTCATTCAGCCTAATGAGAAACTGTAGAACAGATTCAGTTTATATCACAATACCTACATTTAGAGTCGGTTATTCATTCAGCCTAATGAGAAACTGTAGAACAGACTCAGTTTATATCACAATACCTACATTTAGAGTCGGTTATTCATTCAGCCTAATGAGAAACTGTAGAACAGACTCAGTTTATATCACAATGCCTACATTTAGAGTCAGTTATTCATTCAATCTAATGAGAAACTGTAGAACAGACTCAGTTTATATCACAATACCTACATTAGAGTCGGTTATTCATTCAGCCTAATGAGAAACTGTAGAACAGACTCAGTTTATATCACAATACCTACATTTAGAGTCGTTATTCATTCAGCCTAATGAGAAACTGTAGACAGACTCAGTTTATATCACAATGCCTACATTTAGAGTCAGTTATTCATTCAATCTAATGAGAAACTGTAGAACAGACTCAGTTTATATCACAATACCTACATTTAGAGTCAGTTATTTATTATAAATGATGTTTATTTTATGTATTTATCTGCTCATATCAGGTTCAGCTTTTAAGTCGTGAGATCAGTAGTGATGGACAATGATATAATATTGGCATCGCAAAAGATGTTTAGATTTGGCCGATATTTCAGACTGATATTTGATGATGTATTTATTGAACTCCAGAAGCACAGAGCGTTTAGGTGACGCTGGGTTACTGCACTAAAACATCTGCGTTTCATTAATTTTACTGCATTTGGAGCCCTCTGTTACACTAATCCAGGTAAATTTAGTCTCAGTTTCCACATTTTATCAATGTTTATGTATCGAGGTCGACAGAAAAGTACAGATATCAGCATCAGGCCTTAATGACCATAACAGTTTCGTTAGTAGTCGAGGTAACGTCAGCATGGTGGCAAATCTGTTGCAGTTTCCAGGCTGCTTAGTTTGGATTGGCTACAACACAGTGCAGCCCATTAGTGTAGCATTTTGCTGGAAACTCAACATTATATAGTGAATCTTAACTCCAACCTAAATGAACTAGGTTAAATGGGATTCTTTAAACAGCAGCTAAGAAAAAGCATGTGTGGGCGGAGCCTGAATAGGTCAATTAGCTTATAGGGTGTGTTCATACAGGTGTGATGAAGTAGGAAAACACTCCATACCATAGAGGTGTTGGTCTAAACTACATTTTAAAAGCCTACAGCTGTGACTACAGTAGAAACCACAGTCTAGATCATCATCACTCATGTTTCACCCAGATTGTAAGCTCTCTCAGCTGGAGCAGTTCCTGACTGGGGCTTCCACTCTGATTCCCCCACACTGGAGTGTCTGTAACTCCGAAAAGTGACCAAGGGGAGTGTTATCGAAAGGCGCACAGTGTGTAGAGTCCTGACATGGAGAGAGAATCTGTGGCCAGGCCAGATTGATGCTTTGACTGCGCCTTGACGCACGCTGAGGAGCCCTCTTTGCACATCCAGCAGGAGCACAGAAGAAAGCAGGAGGAGAGAAGGTCTGGACCAGAGCCAGCCAGCTCTTGCTCCTACATTCCTCAAGGCAACTTCTCCAAACCTGCTTTAATTCTGCCTCCAAACCGTTTAGAACTTACTATTGCACAGGGTAGCATCTCCATCTCTCTCCTTATGTTTATGTCTCTCGCCCTCTCTCTCTATCTCTCTCTATCTGCTGAGGCGGAAGCCTGTGGTGCCGTCCGGCCCCAGCGGTTGGCGGATGATGTGATTGTTTGGGCGCAGGGATTCTGACACCAGTGGAGCTCCGGCAGGGGCAGACCTGAGAGGAACAAAGGGAAACGAGAGAGACGATGAACTTATCACGTAAATTATTCCTCAAAATGGGCTCTATTGAAGTGCCAACCCACAGACTGTGTTAGAGTCAGTCTGAAATCCTGCTGTATAATAAATCCTCTGAAGTTTATTCATCTCCCTGATCATATTAAAGAGCCCATCTAAATATTCTATAGTTTGAAATAGTGTGTAAACTTTAAGATTCCAAAACATACTGTTCACTCTTCAGTCCATGAAGACTGAGCTATATAAAACAGTCCGTTTTAGAGTCATTGTTTTTGTGATGTCACAAAGGTTTAGCCCCGCCCATTATCCCCGTCTTTAAAGCAGAGTAACACAAACAGCCTGTTTCATTCTAAGGGGTAAAGAGAGGTTGGAAAACGGTCATGTAAAAACTAATTAGGCCTGATTTTCATAAATAAACCCACATAAACCTATACTGACCTCGCGGCACAAAATAAGAGCAAAATGAAGGATATCGGCACTTTAATGATTTAAGGTGCAATGAAAATGACATTTTACTTAAAAGACAAAAATAGTCTTCCACCAAAATGTAATGGCTCTTGCTCGGCCTCTAAAACCTCTTCTGATTTTATAAATTATAGATAAATCATCGTCATAGATAATATAAAACGTAAACATATTTTCAGAAATGCTGATATAACCATAATTGTCAAGTGTGCAGCATTTTCCTGCAACAATATGCATTTTATGGGCTGTGGAAAGACAATTCATGGCTAAGTATTCATGTAAAAGTTTAATTTTGTGACAAATATAACCTAATCTAGGCTACCTGATCCATTATTCCATAGCTTATGTCTGGAGCCACTAACTGCATGTATATGAAATAAACTGTCTGAAACAATATTAAAAACACATTAAACACTGTGTAAGAATGTGGTTTAGCTTAACTATGTCGTAGCTATTGAACTCGGCAGACAGCTGATAGCTCTCTAAAATTGATTTTGTATTAAATATATTCTTGTCATCCGGAGTTATGAGCCTATGAAGAGGGGCTGAGATACACGTCATCTGCCTCTCACCGTGTGGAACTGGTGGATTTGTGTGTCCGTCTACATTCTGTGTGAAACTGACCAATGGACACTCAGGAAATCACTAAGGACTGACCATCACGCCGGAAACCCTTCATTCTTCATTCAGTCCACATCGGAGACTCATGTGAGTTTACAGCTGCTGAAGTTGCTGCAGCGGTTTTGGAAAGTAGTGATGAGGAGAACATTTATCTACTATTTCATTAATGCATTCCGCTACTTTTGAGATCCTAAGACTCTGGTAAACACATTTCAAGCACCAAAACAATTCGTACAAAATACAAAAAACATGTAATACATACATATAAAGTGGCTGTTTTATTTTTGTTCACCCCTAGACTAGTGAAAGTTCGTCAGACAAAATGTCCTTCTGAAAGTCGCTTCATCAGCGTGTCTCACCTGTCCGTGTCTGGTCTTTCCTGAGATGGCTCCTCTGCGCTCCCCAGAATCCTCCTCCTCGCCTCGGCATACTCCGCCTCTCTCTGAGCCAAAGACTTCACCTGCTGCGCCGGCCGCGATGCCGCCTGTGGCCCCAGAGAGCCGTTACTGGGGGGCCGCTTCAGGATCCGGATCTGCGGAGGGGGGGCCGCAGGCAGAGATTCGTCCTGAATCACCACCGCCGTCTTAACAGGCAAACTTTGGCTACTGCAGGGGACGGAGATGAGGGTTTATACGGGCATCAGTGTTATCTTTATTTAATTACATAATCTCATATCACTGCCGTCGGAAGAAAATCTTGTATCTCTATTTTTGTCGTATTTCGGTTTTTGACATTTTCTTGCAACAAACGCGATACATAATTACATATATATGCTGTCCAGAATAAAACAAGTATCTCCAGAATGGTAACTTTACAGGAACTGTGGTTTTCGTTGGACTGCACCAATGTGTGTGTGTGTACATATATTCGTTCAATGAACCTACATGGAAAAATAAATCAAAACAAAATGTGATAAAATAAACATGAGGTGTAAATGAATTAGTGATCATATCTGCTGGCGGCTTTAAAAACTGTTTCAAACAGTTCCAACTCACTTTGATTTCTGATTGATCTTCAGTTTGGCCTCCAGCCGTCTCTCAATCTCCTGCAGATAAAACAAGAGTGATCAATTATTCTCCGGAAGAGCGGTCCACCTGCACAGGTTTGCATTTTCTTGTCCACTTTATCAGCTCCACTGACCATACAGGTTCACCCTGTAGTTCTACAGTTACAGATTGTAGTCCATCTGTTTCTCTGCATACTTTGTTACCCTGTTCTTCAGTGGTCAGGACCCCCACAGGACCCCCACAGAGCAGGTACTATTTGGGTGGTGGATCATTCTCAGCACTGCAGTAACACTGACGTGGTGGTGGTGTGTTGGTGTGTGTTGCGCTGGTCTGAGTGGATCAGACACAGCAGTGCTGCTGGAGTTTTTAAACACCTCAGTGTCACTGCTGGACTGAGAATAGTCCACCAACCAAAAATAACCAGCCAACAGCGTCCTGTGGGCAGCGTCCTGTGACCACTGATGAAGGACTAGAGGATGACCGACACAAACTGCGCAGCAGCAGATGAGCTATCGTCTCTGACTTTACATCTACAAGGTGGACCGACAAGGTAGGAGTGTCTAATAGAGTGGACAGTGAGTGGACACAGTGTTTAAAAACTCCAGCTGTGTCGTATACGGTTCTATATAGCACCAAAAAGGGTTCTTCAATTGTTACAACGTTGAGATCATCACAATAGTGGAACCCTTGTTGGTGCTCTATAGAACCAACACATTCTCCATCAATCTGAAGAACTACTTGCAAAGAACCATTTAAGCATGCAAGTGATTGAGTGTCCATTGTTCTATAAAGAACCTCTGTCTTTACAAAAGAACCCTTAAAGAACCATTTCTTAGAAGTGAAGCTGTGCTGAACTTTAGACCCCATGACCACAGCTGACCTCTGGCTGGACCAGGTGGACACTCACCTCAACACTGGCGGCTAAAGCTACCAAACTGAAATGAACTTCTTATTGATTTTCCGTTCCACCTTAAATGGAATGTAACTGCTGCACCATTTAAGGTGGAATGGAAAATTCTTAAATGATGCCAACTCCGGCTTGTTCGAATTTTCCAGTTCCACCTTAAATGGTGCAGCAGTTACATACTTTTTCGAATTTTCCCGTTTCCAACATACGCGATGCCGCACCATTTAAGGTGGAACGGGAAAATTCGAACAAGCAGCTGGCGAACAGGAAGCCAACTAACATGCCACGTTGAACATACAACCAATAACACGCAAAATAACACAAAGACGTTCACGATGACAGAAACTAGACCCCGATACGACCGTAAACAGACCTATTACCCACTTCGTTTAACCCTCCTTCTGTATTAAAGCCCCTGTTCTAACCTGGTGATGATGCTAAGCTAAGCTAACCGGCTACAGCTACAGACGGTAAACAGAGTTGAGCGACTCTTTAAGGCCTCAGAGCAGCGAGGGCTAAAAATACTCATCTCAGACACAAATATCGGGTCAGCAACACGTCCGAAAACAACAGGACAGGCTCTCCGCCTCACCCCGCTGTCCGCAGCGTCCTCCCAGTTATCGGACACATCTTCATCTTCCATCCTCAGTTTAGTTCAGCTTCACAACTCCGGCTAAATAAATACAGACTCAAAGCGCTACTTTTATTTTTGGGGGGGGGCGATGCGCTTTTCTGCCGCCTGGTGGCGCCAGTGAGCCCGTGCACTTCTCCAAAGGGGCATCGAGTTGATATAATACTCCTTTTTTTAAAGGGGAACTTCACATTTTTCTTAAATTCTACAAAATTAAATGGTTGAGATGTAAACCTCAGAGTGGTTTGGCGTGAAATGGTTGATTGTAGAGAGATGTCTTTACAGTGGTGGTGATAGGAACCAGGGGTCGCCATGACTACAACACAAATATAAACATTTTATTTACTATCAAAAACCACCAGTTAACTTACATGTGCCTTCTGAGTTTTTTTGGATTGTTGATGATGGTACAGTAGTGGAAAATCTGAAATAATAAGTTTTCTTTGGGGACTATTTTGCCTTAGAACACCTTTCATGTACCCCTGTAATATGCTACATAACTACCTCAGAACAGTGTCTCAGTCATCAGGCAGTGAATTCATAACCATTTCATGTAGGAACTTTCTGTGAGGGAGCTTTTAGAGGTGGACGTCTGGTTCCTATCACCACCACTGTGAACAGTTCTGACTCGGTAAGTTTATCTAGAACAGAGCGTTTCACACCAAACCACTCTGAACCACTCTGTTTACATCTTAACCATTCAATTGTGCTGATATTTTGAAAATATCCGTGGAGTTCTCCTTTAAAAGGCCTCCAACGCACCAATGACGCAGCCCAAAAGATGACGTAGCGCCCGCGGCGTTCTACGTGCGCGCCACCGCCTCTCCCTCTTGTTGTGTGCGTGCGCGCTCCCGCTGGGTGAAGATGGCGGAGCGGGACAGCAGGAGCTGATAAAGGAGCGCAGCGAGCGGAGCGAGAGCGGAAAACAAACACGGACAACGGGAGGACGCTCACAGCACGGTAATGCGCACAGGCCGAACCGACCCGGGAGATCGGCCCGGGGACAGCCAGCCTCTGAAAACGGCGCGGTTCTGTTTTGGTGATGAAGCTAGCGGCGTTAGCTTTGTTAGCTTCGTTAGCAGTGTTTGTGTTTGCGGCTGAAATAGCGGCCGTTTCACAGCAGCGGGATTTACTCAGCCGCAACATCATAACAGCGCTGTAAAGGACGCTGTCTGCGGGGTTACCAGTGCGGCAGGCCGTTAGCGGAAGGTAGCGGTGCACAGGGGTGTGTTTGTGTTTCTGTGCCACCATTTTTTGGAATGAGATTGCAAATATTGCAATAACGTCTCTCTCTCTCTCTCCCTCTCTCTCTCTCTCCCTCTCTCTCTCTCTCTCTCTCTCTCCTACATTTATTTCCCACTTTCTTTCTCACTGTCTCCTCTTCTCCTCTCTCTCTCTTTTTCCTGTCTCATTCTGTGTATCCCTCTCTCTTCTCCTGTCTTTCTTCCTGCCTCTCTCTCTTTCTCCTCTGTATCTCTTCCTCTTCTCTCTCTCGCTCTCCTCCTGTCTGCCAAACTTTTTCATTTCTTTCTCTGTCTCTTTCTTCCTCTTTCCTTTTCTCTCTGTCTTTTTTCCTCTCGTTCTTTGCCTCTCTTCTTCCTGTCTCTCTCCTCTTGTTTGCTGACGTTTATTTCTCACCGTCATTCTCCCTGTCTCTTTCTTCTTTCCTCTCGTTGTTTTTCTCTTTCTTTTTCATCTTACTCTCTCTCTCTCTCTCTCTCTCTTGTCTTGTCTTTTTCCCTTTATTTCTCCCTTTATTTCTCTCTCTCTCGCTCTCTCTCTCTCTCTCTCTCTCTCTCTCTCTCTCTCTCTCTCTGTCTCTCTCTCTCTCTCTTGTCTTGTCTTTTTCCCTTTATTTCTCCCTTTATTTCTCTCTCTCTCGCTCTCTCTCTCTCTGTCTCTCTCTGTCTCTCTCTCTCTCTTGTCTTGTCTTTTTCCCTTTATTTCTCCCTTTATTTCTCTCTCTCTCGCTCTCTCTCTCTCTCTCTCTCTCTCTCTATATATATATATATATATATATATATATATATATATATATATATTATTTCTCAGGTTATTTCTCAAGTCAGAGTAGCTTTATTGACGTGACTCTTGGACTTTATAAAGCGAATATCAATTATAGAACTAATGATAGTAATAACACATTAATAATATGTGATTTACCAGTAATACGAAATAGGTAAATAAGGTAAGTGAATTAAATAACGCAACACGCATTAAACAAATAAAACGACGATAGTCAGTAGCTGATGGTGCACCTGGAATATCTGCACTGTTATTTTCCTAACAGCCTTTCTGTGGAAAGGACTGTTATAACCCTGAACTGGGCGCTGGCTGATCTTCAGGTTTGATTCGATTCCAAGGTGGAGGTTTGATTCAGTTTTTGATATTTTAAGTATGTCACAGAGCTCTAATTACAAGCTTAGATAAATACAGTCTTGAGGAAGTTATTCCTATGTGCCCTCTAGAGGTGGGAGATATGATGATGTTTTATTGCTATCATGATAAATTATGTCATGATACATCATGGATGTCGTCAGTATTTAAAGAAAAAACGTAATATTTTGATATTAAAATTTAATATTATTAACTGACTGAATACGTTTCATTACAAAGAGAGCATAATTAGCTTGTTTAACTGGATTTAGAGCAGTGCAGTTTGTAAAACACTGAATAAAAATCACTGTAGTTATTATTATTATTATCATCATTTATTACTGTATGCAGCATTGCAGGTTCTATTTTGTCTGTTCCAACTAATTAAATCTCAGAATAACTCAATATCATGATGCATGTCGTGTTTTGAAATTGATTAATTTGATTCTGAGGCCAAGGTTTGGTTCGATTTTTGACGTTTTACATGTTAAAAATGTTACAGATCTCTTATTAAAAATTACATAATAAATGTAAATCCAATCTTAAATGAAAAGCTTTTTTTTTCTGTGCGCCTTCTAACATAATAAACCCCGAAATCATAAGCTTCTCAGTTGTGCGAGTCATTTCACAAAAGACTGTAAAATGATGCTCAGAAGTGAGATACAGTCGTAATTCTTAGTTTTTTTGTTGTGTGGTGGCACGGATTCGGCAGGTCAGTGCAGTCGTGATGTGTCTCAGTGAGGTAGAGCAGGTAGAGCCTCACTGAGCGACTGTAAACATCAACACAGGTGCACCCTCATGTATGATATCGAGAGATCAGCGCGTTGACAGCCTATGTATTGATATTTATAGCGGACTGTGTTACTGTCTTAACATTTTGAGTCAGATGCCTTAACTGAGTTACCGTGGTAACAGCCCCCAGTGACGGTAAACTCTCAATTACTGCTGATTTCAGAATCAGAATCCAGCTTTATTGGCCAGGTTTGCTTACACATACAAGGAATTTGGTTTAGGTTACAGGAGCTCACAGAGCACAGTATGAAACATTTACATGTAGTGAATAAAATAAGATAAATATAAAGTAAAATAAAATACAATAAGATAAAATTCAAAAAAATAAAATAAAGATAAAATAAAACATGCGTTCCTACCATCACTCACTCATACACACACATACACCAGTAATTTAAAACAACCACATTCATTTGTGGCTTTATTTCATGGATGATGTGATGTTCTATATTACCACCAAGGGCTGTGCAGAACGGCGATATTTCCCTTGATCGTGATAAATTCTGTCGTAGTTTGCTCTTCTGAGCCGGTCCAGGACGTCGTCTGTGCTTGAAGCCCTTCCCTCCTGCATGTTTGATTACAGAGAGAGTTAATTAAATTTAGTGCAAGTGAAATGTTAAATATCGTTATTGGGGCTGGGCTATTAATCAAAATTAATTTCACTTACAATTTTAGCTTCCAACAGTTATCAAAACAAGATAATCGAGATGGAATGAGGCACAATAATCGCTCTGTTTTGTGCTGATTTTGTTTTGTCTTGTGTTAAATACATCGTTGCACTCTAAAAAGCCCAAACTCAGCTAATTTATTTTGGTGTAGTTGACTTTTATTTATTACATTTTTCAGTTTTTGATATAATTTGAAAATACCTGTTGGTCTTTACATTGTGTGTAAATTTCATGATGAATGAATCGAAAGAAACGGCCCAAAACGACTTGGAAAAATTCTGGTTCCATTGACTTACATTAAAAGTAAAGAATGTTTTTCCTTCTCCTGTAAAGTTAATTTGGAGATACAGGGTTTTTCTGACAGCAGCAGTATGTTTAGTAGTTTTCAGTAGGGTGTGGAAGTGGACCACAACATGGTTGGTCTTATTTATATTGTATCTATTTTTATTAACTATTCTTGTATTATTTATTTAAGATTGTGTGCGCACATATATTATTTATTTTATTTATTTTTCTTTTTTTAGCCTGTTTTTTGTTTCTTTTTAGTTGAGTTATATTTGAAGGTCAAGAAAATCCACTGTCAAAAACACAATTTAAAAAAAAAAGTTGATGAGTAATCGTCTGAAACTATCGTGATTATGATTATTAATCGAGTCACCCTTATTTGAACACATCAGCTACGCTTTACATTCACTTACATGTGAAAAATTCAGAAATGCTCCAAAAATATTTGGAATGAAATATCCTCACATTAACTTACATTAAAGGTGAAGTTTTATTTTTCTGTAAATACTTCAGCAGATGCTCCTGAACCCGGTTTAACCACCTACTGCGATTATTTCCCACACGGTTATCCGAATGAAAGGGTTCTGTTCCTGACGCGGTTCTGCCTCTAACGCACCGTCTATAAAAGGCCGTATGGCGGGTAATTTGTAGCAGCCGTTAAGTGAGGTTTGGAGAGCCGTTCCCTGCAGGTGTTCCTCTGCTGGAGGACTCTATTATTATGGGATGAAATGCGATGCCCCAGAGGTTTCGTATATGCACTCAAACGTGTCTCCTCTTCTGCAGGCAGCATGTCCCGGTCCTCCGACAGCGAGGATGGCTGCTTCGTTGACATGGACACCGAGGACAGCGGGGTTACACTAGCCAGTCACGCCGAGGACCCGGCCGTGGAGATGAAGGCGGGCGACGTCGCCGGAGAAATGAACGCGGACGGCTCCCATCAGCCCGGGAGAAACGGCCAGAGAGTGATGGGGGAGCTGCCGGAGGAGGTTCTGGAGTACATTCTGTCTTTCCTTTCGCCGTATCAGGAGCATAAGACTGCAGCCTTGGTGTGCAAACAGTGGTATCGCCTCATCAAAGGTGAGTATGTTAAAATGGGTACTGCAGAGCTGGGGGTGGGCGATATGAGGGTGTTTTATCGTTATCGTGATAAATTATGTCACAATACGCTTTTCTGAGCATCATAAATATCGTCAGTACTTAAAGAACACAAAGTGAGCATAATTAGGCCCGATTAATTGGATTTACTGCAGTGCAGTTTGTAAAACACTGAATAAAGATCATAATCAGTTGTACAAACTAAAAAAAAAGATGGTTCTTCAGGAATAAAAATGGTTCTATATAGAACCATGGACACTCAAAGAACACTTGGCATGATTAAATAGCTCTTTGCATCATGAAAGGGTTCTATATAGCACCAAAAAAGGTTCTTCTATTGTTACAACCTTGACATCGTAACAATAGAAGAACACTTTTTGGTGCTATATTGAACCATTTTCAAAAGGGTTCTATTTAGAACCAAATACATTCTCCATCAGTCTGAAGAACCATTTCACAATGCAAATGACCATTTAATCATGCCAAGGGTTCTTTGAGTGTTCATGGTTCCTTTACTAAAGAACCTTTTTAGAACCACCTTTTTTAAGAGTGTAGGATTATTATTATTATTATTACAGCTTTTAATGTGGCACTGCAGCTTGTATTTTGTCTGTTCCAACTTAAAGGTGCGACATAAGTAAAGGTGTGTATGTGTGTGATTTAATTTTAATTAATTTAAAATGATTTCAATCAAAATATGACAGGCTAATCTTAGATCATAGTTTTGGTTCCCAGTGTTTCATTTTCTAGGTATATATGTGTTGGAACATATATTGAAACTACAGTTTGTGGTGATATAATCACAGTGCTAGTATTTTCTCCATACTGTGCAGCTCTAATAGTGTGTTTGCATTCGCCCTCATCACTCTGACAGTAACCCGTCTGTGAGTCTGAGTCATATTGTGCTCTCGGCGTTTCCTCAGTTCTGTCAATTACCCTTTACGACTCTTCAAAGAGCTTCACTGTCTCCTCTACTGTGTCTCCAGGTGTAGCATATCAGTGTTACCATGGGTTCCTGAAGGCTGTGCAGGAAGGAAATATCCAGTGGGAGAGTCGCACCTATCCGTATCCGGGGACGCCCATCACCCAGCGCTTCTCACACAGTCAGTACCCCCCCCCCTCAGCCCACCTCACGTCTCAGCCACACACACTCTCACACAGGGTAAATAACAGAACACAAGCCGGAATAGACTGACGTCAAGATTGGCGCAGAAATTTACCTGGAAAAGATCTGGTACAGTTCCTGTGAAATACCTGGAGGGCTCAGAGGCTCAGGTGTGAACAGAAGCCAAAACTGATGCTTTTGTTGAGTTACTAGATATCGTGACGTGTATACAAAGGCATATTGCTGTTGTCGGGTGCAAACCTTGTATCTCCAATTTGGTAACTTTACAGGAGAAGGAAAAAACCTACTTCACTTTTAATGTAAGTCAATGGAACCAGACTTTTTTCCAAGTAATTTTGGGTCATTTCTTTTGGTCCATTCATTATTAAATTTACACACAATAAAAAGGACAACAGGCCTTTTCACATTGTTGGAAACTGAACGATAAAAATGGAGATACGAGATTTTGTTGCGACAGCAGCGATATAGAGTACTGTGTATACACACATACAAATAAGCCAGTAGTGTGTTTTGTGCATGATTCTAGTGGGGCGCTGCTGGAGAGAAGCGCCGGAGTGGCTGCTACTGTGCGAAAGTGCAAAACAGGATGTTTCGGTGACATTGAAACTGATTTGTGATTTTTTTTTATTATTATTTTTTTTTCTTCTGATTAATATTATAAATGAGATTTATCTTTATTTTCTATACATTTAGGTCCAGGCCAGCATATCCACTATTTCTGGCTTAGCGCTGAACATACAGGATCACCTAACCGCTACTATTTAAGTTGACCTCATTCTTTTTCCATTGTAATTAGCTTTCAAAACCTTCTGTTTATACTGCAACACGCGTTTGGTATTAGGTAAACGCATGTAAACAAAAATGCATTAAAAAGACATCATTGGTCATACGGGAACAACAAAACTTCTAACTTCTAACTGGTGCTTTAACACTTTAAGTGAACACAAAAAGACGATTAAATTGTTAATTACAGTTATTAACATGGCAATTAATTGTCAGCAGTATGTCATGGGCGTGGTGCCCCAGGCTGCCAGTTACTTGCGGTTGTGCTGTCACGGCACATGGGTGTTCTTTATTTATTTATTTTATTATTATTTATTATTTGCACAAGGTACAGTAAATACACATAAGAAACAACAACAACAAAAAAGAGAGTGTGTGCAGTAAAGGAAAAAAAGCCCATAAAGGGCTTGTACATAGTACTGAAAAAAAGATTATTAAATTTAATTAAATAAAAAAACAAGCAGACAAAATCACAAAAGAACACTAACACACAGTTAGAGTGAGAGTAGATGAGCTTCAGCCTGATTGATCTGACATGTGGTTATTAGGTTAAGTTCACTCGCTTAAAACCTGCTAAGACAACGTTGTAAAAATGATTGATCTTCCAGCCTTTACGAAAGGCCACAATCTTATATATGATATACACTCGCTGATTGGAACGTGCCGACGCTGTTGCTCTCACTGGACGTTGGTGATAAAAAATGGAAACTGCATTCACTCTGGAAATCGTGTGGTTTTTAATGTTCAGGTTCTGCTTTCTTGATAACATTATTAAATTACTGAAAGTAATAAACACATCCTGCAGACGCTTATTTCGTCCACTTATATTGCCCTAACAGAATGTGCTGCTTTTTTAAATGGAAATAGTCTGTCTTTTGGGTCAAATGTGTGCAAAGGGGACAAATGTGATTTTAAGTGACATAAAATATTGTAATGTAATTGTGATTCATTCATTTTAACTCTTTGACAACCCAAAATTAGCCATCCAAGAAAGCTTGTAACAGTGAAAGCGGCAGCAAGTTTAAACATAGAGGAAGGAAAACATTTGCACAGCTCTCCTACAAACACACAGGCCTCAGTCTCGCAGCAGTAGGTGAGGCTGAATTGGCCCTCGAGTCTGTGAGGCGTCTGCAGTCTCCTGAATGTCTGGGCGTCTGGCGGAGCGAGGCTGCGCAGCCAAAGGGCTGGCTGTTTCCCGCCGGGGTTGTGGTGAGAAAGAGCCTGCTCAGCAGGTCGGTGTGAAAAGACTCTTATTGTCATTCGGCTTCACACCCCACCCACACACACTCCTTCACACACACACACACACACACACACCCACCCTGTTTCACACAGCACAGCGAAGCACAGCGTGAGGAGAGTTCGCTTAGCGCAGATTTCAGAATCACAGCCGCTTTATTTCTACGAGTATGTTGTTGTGAATGTCGGGCTGTTCACAGTACTCAGATACTGAAGTCACTGTTCGGGTGATTTCATCACAGGGAGACGGAGAAAGCGGAATTCCACTGATTTTTCCATAATAGTTCAGTGTGTGAGACGTAATCAGAGCGATTCAGAGTGGTTTGGTGTGAAATGGTTCAGATGTCTTTACAGTGGTGGTGATAGGAACCAGGGGTCGCCATGACTACAACACTAATATAGACATTTTATTTACTATCCAGAACCACCACTGAACCTACACGAGTCTTCTGAGTCTATATGGAATGTTGATGATGGAAAATAGTGGAAAATCTGAAATAATAAGTTTTCTTTGGGGACTATTTTGCCTCACAGCGCCCTGCATGTATCCCTCCACCATGAATGGAGTTTAAGTTCTCAACTATCCTAAAACAGTGTCTCAGTCATCAGGCAGTGAATTCATAACCATTTCATGTAGGAACTTTCTGTGAGGGAGCTTTTAGAGGTGGACGTCTGGTTCCTATCACCACCACTGAACAGTTCTGACTCGGTAAGTTTATCTAGAACAGAGTGTTTCACACCAAACCACTCTGTTTACATCTTAACTGTTTAATTATGCAGAAATTTTGAAAAATCAGTGTCATTGATTCAATGGCCCACTTGAACAGGGTTCTTATCTGTAATGTTGATGGTAAAATAGCTACACTAAACTATTTTAAGGCTGTTTTTTTTTCTCCCCCGTTTTTGTGGCTGCTTTTTTTTTCCCCTGCTGATCCTTTAACTCACAAAAGACCCGACAAGTCCACAGAATATTAACACGTGTACAAAATAAAATATTAACAGGCAGGGCTGGGCCACCCCCGATTGGTCCAAAGGGGCCGCCCGCGATTGGTCCAAAGGGGCCGCCCGCGATTGGTCCAAAGGGGCCGCCCGCGATTGGTCAGAAAGCTGCTTACATCCCAAAATCAGAACTTAACCTGCCCCGGAGCAGTTCAGGTGTGAAGTGCAAGTTGCCATGGTGATGCAGCCTAGTAAAGCGATCCACGTTCATGAGACAAAGTCCAGGTTTAGATCAGACTAAGCCAAAAGCAGCTGCCTACTCAAGAAATCCAGCTTTAAGAGTGTTAAATTAAACTGAAGCAACATCAAAAAGACTGAACATTATTACATTTCATTTGAAGATTCCCTACAGACACCCGGTTATTGATCATCGTACTTTCTCAAATAATATTGAAGTGATGTTTTGTACCCATTTGGGGCTTGGTGGTAAACCATGTGTTGTTTTTAGAAAGCAAAATATCAGTAATATAATTCTTATTAATGAACTGACTAGCTAACTAGTTAAGTGAGTAATAAATGAATGAATAAATAAATAAACAAACAAACACTGGAATAAACCCACAAGTCTAATCAGTGAGCTGTGGAGGCTCAGTCATTTCGTCCTGGTCTGGAGACTCGAGAATAGAAAACGTTTTTGTTTGGCGTTCTTACACAACATTAGTCTCTTTTAATAATTAATGAACATTTGATTCCTAATCGGGATTTGCAGCTCTGCACTCAGCAAAACTGATAAATCCATTTCCCATGATTTCTGTTCATCAGCTCTGAACTGCTGGATCAGCAGCTTCTGATTTGTGGTTTTAGTGACTCAGGTTTGATGACACTTTAAGAAGCTGATTTGCATTTTATTTTCTGTTTTAAGAGTTTTACATTTTCCCAGGCTTCCAGTTTCCCTTTTAAGATGTTCAGCTTCTGTTGATATTGTTACTCGGTTGTTCTGTTGTAATTTAACCCTCTAAAGAGCTGATATCATAGTAAAACTTTTAAAAACAAACCTTTTAAAAATGTTTTAAATGATAAAACTGTTTAAATGGTTAATGTGTTTAATGTAAAAACACAGTCCATACAATCTTTATGAAAACTGAGCTGCAAAAACATGAATTTACTCTTATCGTGATGTCACAGAAACGCATCTTTCAGGGCTTCAATCACATGCATCCACATATTCAGCCTATAGCTGTTGGGCCTGGTCTGCTTTTTGAATGAGGCAGCCAATCAGAACAGAGCTCATTTACATATCAGTCTTAAAGGTACCTGTTTTAAGAAAAACAGCCTATTTAATTTTAAGAGCTGAAGAAAGGTTGAGAAATGGTCATGTAAAAATTAATTATGACCATTTTTGGTACGTGAAATGACAAATATCATGGCAGTGAAAGGTAGTTTTAAATTTAATGACAATTTAAGCTTCCATTGATCAATTTTTTAGTTCCAGACTGACCCTACAGTCAGATTTTAATGGCAGCAAAGCCTGAGTTGTTATTCATTTGATTTGCAGTTGTAATTTTATAGATAATTTTAATACCAGTGAAAGATATTAAAACGTTTTGTGTTTTTGTTTTGTAGGTGCTTGTTATTACGACTCTAACCAGTCCATGTATGTATTTGGAGGCTGCACTCAGAGCAGCTGTAACGCAGCCTTTAACGACCTGTGGAGGCTCGACCTGAACAGCAAGGAGTGGATACGCCCGCTGGCTTCAGGTACGCTAACCTGCAAAGAGCTCAGGTGCGCTCACCTGCATTACTTACTGAAGAGCTTCAGGTGCGCTCACCTGCGTTACTTACTGAAGAGCTTCAGGTGCGCTCACCTGCGTTACTTACTGAAGAGCTTCAGGTGCGCTCACCTGAAATACTCGCTGAAGAGCTTCAGTGCGCTCACCTGCATTACTTACTGAAGAGCTTCAGGTGCGCTCACCTGCATTACATACTGAAGAGCTTCAGGTGCGCTCACCTGCATTACTCGCTGAAGAGCTTCAGGTGCGCTCACCTGCATTATTTACTGAAGAGCTTCAGGTGCGCTCACCTGCATTACTCGCTGAAGAGCTTCAGGTGCGCTCACCTGCATTACTTGCTGAAGAGCTTCAGGTGCGCTCACCTGCATTACTCACTGAAGAGCTTCAGGTGCGCTCACCTGCATTACTCACTGAAGAGCTTCAGGTGCGCTCACCTGCATTACTCGCTGAAGAGCTTCAGGTGCGCTCACCTGCATTACTCACTGAAGAGCTTCAGGTGCGCTCACCTGCATTACTCACTGTAGAGCTTCAGGTGCGCTCACCTGCATTACTCACTGAAGAGCTTCAGGTGCGCTCACCTGCATTACTCACTGAAGAGCTTCAGGTGCGCTCACCTGCTTTACTCGCTGAAGAGCTTCAGGTGCGCTCACCTGCATTAGTTACTGAAGAGCTTCAGGTGCGCTCACCTGCATTACTTACTCTAGAGCTTCATGTGCGCTCACCTGCGTTACTCACTGAAGAGCTTCAGGTGCGCTCACCTGCATTACTTACTGAAGAGCTTCAGGTGCGCTCACCTGCATTACTTACTCTAGAGCTTCAGGTGCGCTCACCTGCATTAGTTACTGAAGAGCTTCATGTGCGCTCACCTGCATTACATACTGAAGAGCTTCAGGTGTGCTCACCTGCATTACATACTGAAGAGCTTCAGGTGCGCTCACCTGCATTACTCGCTGAAGAGCTTCAGGTGCTCTCACCTGCATTACTCGCTGAAGAGCTTCAGGTGCTCTCACCTGCATTACTCGCTGAAGAGCTTCAGGTGCGCTCACCTGCATTACTCGCTGAAGAGCGCTCACCTGCATTACTCGCTGAAGAGCTTCAGGTGCGCTCACCTGCATTACTCGCTGAAGAGCTTCAGGTGCGCTCACCTGCATTACTTGCTGAAGAGCTTCAGGTGCGCTCACCTGCATTACTCGCTGTAGAGCTTCAGGTGCGCTCACCTGCATTACTCGCTGAAGAGCTTCAGGTGCGCTCACCTGCATTACTCGCTGAAGAGCTTCAGGTGCGCTCACCTGCATTACTTACTGAAGAGCTTCAGGTGCGCTCACCTGCATTACTCACTGAAGAGCTTCAGGTGCGCTCACCTGCATTACTCGCTGAAGAGCTTCAGGTGCGCTCACCTGCATTACTCACTGAAGAGCTTCAGGTGCGCTCACCTGCATTACTCACTGTAGAGCTTCAGGTGCGCTCACCTGCATTACTCACTGAAGAGCTTCAGGTGCTCTCACCTGCGTTACATACTGAAGAGCTTCAGGTGCGCTCACCTGCATTACTCGCTGAAGAGCTTCAGGTGCGCTCACCTGCATTACTCGCTGAAGAGCTTCAGGTGCGCTCACTATGAATTGATGTTTTTTCATTTGTCGTCTTTAACTAGCCGAACCTTTAGCTCCTGTCCTCCAGGGTTCTCTGCTTGGTTTGTTCTGTAGATGAGATGTTTCTTATTTATCCGTACAGGTTCCTACCCCTCCCCTAAAGCTGGAGCGACGCTGGTGATGTTTAAGGACCTGCTGGTTCTGTTTGGGGGCTGGACCCGGCCCAGCCCGTACCCTCTACACCAACCGGAGCGATTCTTTGACGAAATCCACACATACTCACCCTCCAAAAACTGGTGAGGCAAATAAACAGATAACTTTATCTGTAAATAAGCCTGTTTTGTTTTTTTTGTTCTGTTGAAATTCTGCAGATAAATAAATGACTAATGTATTTTTCTCTCTCTCGTTTTTCTCAGGTGGAACTGCATTGTCACGACTAACGGTCCTCCCCCCATGGCTGGTCACTCATCCTCTGTCATTAATAATAACATGATCGTGTTCGGAGGGTCTCTCGGAGCTCGCCAGATGTACGTAAACACTCACTAATATCTTGGAAGTCTGGCAAACCAGACGTCTCCCTACTGTCAGAGTGCAGTAAATATCTGTGCTATGTGGAGGTTTTTGTCAATAGACTAGGATCTCCCTAAAAATAAGGGGTGTTAATAAGTGTCTTCTGTTTTTAAAACTACGACCACGACATGAAACTTTAGTCTTGTGTCCTGAGACTGACCCATGTTTACCTGCAGCCTAATAATCCTTTAATAATCCAACCAATCGCTCAGTCGGAATAGAATACGACTGTGTAAACTTCTCAATCCGAATAGGCTAGTCCAATTGAGGCCTTTCAGAATACGACTTCTTTTCAACTGAACGAGAGGGGTGGAAGCATAAATAGAAGAAGAATAGAAGAATAATATCTGTGTAAACGCCTGTATCTGATTACATTCCCTATCGGAAACTTTAAGTCCGTTCTGATCATGTTCGTCACGTCATAGTGAAAGTTTATACCGTTCAGCATGGCGGAGCAGAAACTGGTCTGCAGAGGAGACGAAGTTTATGCTCTGATCTTTAAAAGACGGCGGTGGGACGGACGTCCAACTTATGTGTCTCAGAACACGACGTCTTCCTCTCGGCCTTCTTTAATAAGGACATGTGAAGGACGTTTTCCTGAGTCTGACATCATTTTAAAGCAATTAAAAACACAAGCACTGCTCACTGCTGCTCGTCTCACTCTGACTGGACTCACGTGATGCTGGTTGTCATGGTAACGTCTACACTAAGCAGTTCTATACGCATGAGCGTCATTTTGGATCTGATTACTTGTAGTGAACATGTAAACAGATTTTCATCAGATTGTTGAGTAGAGTGAGAATAAACACCTCAGTCTTCATCTATAATCAGACTGTATTTAATCAGATTGGAGAAAATCTCTGCGGTCACTCCTGATGAGTGGGAGTGAAACTCTAGCTTACTAAGCCTTTCTGGTAGACAGAATATAAATTAGAAGAATGAACGCTGAGAGGTTCAGTGGTACAGGCTAAGACATTGTCAGAAATATTGAGAAAAAGTTGAAATAGAAAAAGCTGTGAAACAAAGAAGGAATATCGTCACTGTCTAGAAAAAACTAATTTTTTTCTGATTTTTACTTTCTTTTCATCATTTGAAGACAGCACCTATAGTGTGAGAATGCCGTTATGAATGGACCAATAGCAACTGGAAATTGCTTGGAACAACATCTCTTTACATTAATTTACATTAAAGGTTTTTTATCGTCTCCTGTAAAGTTTCCACTTCAGATATACAGTTTCTTTTTCTTTGTACAGCAATGATACGTTACGTTTGTTTCTCACCAGTTTCAGTCATTCTCGTCTCTCTAGAGCTGCTCTAAACAGTAATGAATTGAGTGTGTGGAAGTGAAAGCGCTCCTCTGTTAGCTTGGTGCTAATGTTATATAGTGATTCTCACAGACGCTGTCGTTAATGTGATGATAGAAATTGAGTAACAGGGACTTTTCAGAAGAAAAATCCAGTGTATTAATAACGGTCAGATGTTGTGCTTAACAGAAAACAAATAATACGTTCAGTTCTGAGGCGCAGATTAAAGAAAAAGACCTTTAATAATCAGCGAAAGTCAGTGTAAGTCTGTGGGGAGCAGGGGCTGTGAGTCTGCTCTCTGTGTGTGTGTGTGTGTGTGTGTGTGTGTGTGTGTGTGTGTGTGTGTGTGTGTGTGTGTGCGCGCACATACATCTGGTCCAGCTTATAAATATCTTGTGTTGTGTATTTCAGGAGTAATGAAGTATGGGTGTTAGATCTGGAGCAGTGGTCCTGGTCCAAGCCCACCATTAAAGGCCCCTCCCCCCACCCTCGTGGAGGCCAGTCTCAGGTCAGATTTTCCTCCGCTTACCTTCATCTCCAGTGATAAAAGATTGACTGTAGAAGAACACGATTGTTCTCATAGACTTTCATAGGCTACGTTCACATTACAAGCCTCGTTGCTCAAATCCGATCTCTCTGACTCGATGGTTCACACTCGTTTAGGTAAGTGACTCAAATCTGTCATTAATGTGACGAACCGGTGTCCTGAAATGACCCTCATGAGCTCATCCTACTCAGTAACGTCACGTGAATGAATCGCGTTCATCATCAGCACAAACTAACGAGCAGAACGAGCTTCGCTGAGAAGATCATTAACTCTGATCAGCTCTCAGCTTCATTATTAGAGCGAGACGAAGGAGAAAAAGGTGAGATGAGCTGCTTTTCCACCGTTTACAGGCTTTAACTTCTGTTCGGCGCTGCTGCCATGGTAACGCTGAATGATGGTGCAGTGCAGTGGAAAAAAGCAAATGAATTCCGAGCGTCACATTAAGGTCGCATGGCCACGAATCGGATACGTATCCAATCTAGAACCACATATGAAAGTGGCTCAGGTCAGATTTGAAAAGATCAGCCCACAGCCCTGAAAACATCCGATCTGAGTCACATTAGGGCAAAAAAATCAGATCTGTGCCACTTCAACCTGGTAATATGAACGTAGCCTTAGTCACTGTTAGTGGATTTTGTCTGCTCCAGCTCCTCAAACCTCAGATGTGCAGTGAAAATGTGTTATTAACGTATCATGGCGTTTGTGTTTTTTGGCGTGTTGCTCATCCCTGTCTTGTTCCTTCTCCTTATTTCTTTGTCTTTTTCTGGTTTGTGTTGAAAGAATAGTTTCTTTATACAGCTGTCAGAGTCCTCACATTTATCTGCTTTTGTCTGTCACAGATCGTCATAGACGATGAGACGCTGCTCATTCTGGGAGGCTGCGGGGGTCCTAATGCGGTGAGGGTCATTTTTATTCTCTGCTCTGTCTACGCTGGCCGATGCCGTACACCTTATTGTCCTTTTTTCTTTTTTCCCCCCAAATATGTCATTTTCAGCACTGACTAAAAGATTAATGAACACAGACATTAATGATGATTAATGAAGTGTAAAAAGAGTTTTTTCATTGATGGACATCAAAAACATGATCACATTCTCTCTGATTACTTGAAAGTAGAGCCTGGCCACTTCCTGTTTCCCCCGTTATATAAAAAACAGGGCTGCTAAACAGCAGAGGGCGCCCACGACCGAGTTCCCAATGAATGGGGGGCTAAAATGTTTCTAATCACTTATACAGAACTTTCCTCTAATTTTAGAAAGTAAAATGATGTATTTCACTAAAACAGCAAGACAAGCTAACATTACTGCTACTGAGTGCTGATTGGTTGGCGAGCTCATTGGCTGTTCGTGCTCACTGACGTCATGAACGTACATGAGTTGCCATTTTAATCTCCTATAACTCGAGTTTAAAAGCTCTTAAAAATATAACAGCAGTGTTAAAATGTTTTCTGCTGTATTATGATCAGGAAATTATTGTATTATTTTACATTAAAAATGTTTAATCATTTATAAACGATGATTTTGCTCAAATGCTCCATATCAACCCATTCATTTTGGACTCGGGAGCGCCCTCTAGTGTTTGAGAAACCCAGAAGACATTACAGAGAAAATTCTCCTCTCTACAAGTTCTCTGGTAGTGATGTGGAAATTGTGAGCCAGTTTTGATATCCAATATTTTTCGTATGCCTGTCTGCTGGTGTCGATACACACACATTTCCAAAATGCTGAAATTGGGACGAAATCTATCTGGATTAGCATTCCAGAGAAATATAAGGTAACAAATGTCGTAAAGTGAATGAAATGCAGATATTTTAGCACAGTATTCTGTTCTTCCAAAGTACAATACATGCATTATCAAATCAGTTTGAAATCAGTTAAATTTAAACATTTGTCCGATCAATTTTTAAAGGAAATATTTGCTGATATTGATATAATTCCAATATTCCGGTATATGATCGTGCATCCCTGCTTGGAACAGCGGTCCTCATCTCGGTGTCCAGACTGAAATGGCCATTAATCAGTAATCTGTCTGTTTTCCAGCTGCTGAAGGATGCCTGGTTGCTGCACATGGGCGCCCCCACGTGGTCATGGCAGCAACTGCGAGTGGAAAATGAAGAGCATGGAGCTCCTGAGCTCTGGTGCCACCCGGCCTGCAGGGTACGAGCGTGGGCATGGATGTCTGTCTGTCTGCGTCCGTTAGGGATGCCAGTCTCATGACTTTATAACGATTTGAAACAATTTTAGGAAATTATTCAGTGCATCATGAAATCCCAAATTTCAATGCTAATGCTTAAATGTGACCATTTACACAGCAGAGACTTCAGAACATGCATAAGCACTGGAAGATGTATTTATAAAGCAGTACTTTAAAAAAGCTCGATGGCGTTTTATGAAATAAATGACATTGCATTGATATAAGGGGCCTCAAATTAAAGGAACAGTCCTTTGTTCAGTTTACGGCACTGTTATGAAGCATGATTTGCAAAAAATGGAACCTGTAAGGCTCCTTAGGTAATGGCAGTGTGTTATTTCATAAAACATCATGTCATCTTGTGATTCCTGCCATAAGCCGTTTATAAATATTTAAAGCATGGCTTTATGGGTGCTTTAATGCTTATGCATGTGTTTTGAAGATGCTGAGTAATAAAATTCTAATCAACAGTAGTTGATTTAACATTCAGCTACAATTTCACTTTCAATATTTTGTCTCTCTCTTTTTTAGGTGGGTCAGTGTGTGGTGGTCTTCTCTCAGGCCCCCTCAGGTCGAGCCCCTCTAAGCCCGAGCCTTAACTCCCGCCCCTCCCCCATCAGCGCCACCCCCGCCCCCCTGGGCCCGGACCCGCCTTCACTGCGCTCGCAGTCTCCGGTCCGCAGTGGTAGCAGCGGAGCGGCTGCCCTTGTGCTGGGCTCTGCCGAGGAGGCGCCCTGCGTCAATGGCCGCTGGGGGACGCTCCGCCCACGCCCGAGGGGCGGAGCCAGAGATGGAAGCCCCTCGTCTTCCTCTTCGTCCCAGCAGCCGTCTCCGTTGCAGGCTCCAGACAGCCCTCCTCTCCCTCCTCTGCTGAACGGCTCCTCCCCGTCGCCTCGCACAAGCCCCTCCCAGGCCGCGTCCCCGCCCTCCAGGCCTCATGGTCACGCCCACTTACCCACAGACTACGGCTGGGAGTCTCCGCCCCCTGCGGTTCCTCACGATCATCCGAGCACAAACGGGCTGCACACGCCGCCCCGAACTCCGCCGGGCGCCGTTTCGCCTGCCGCTCTCCGCAGAGGCCTCGAAGCTGTCAAAGCCCTTTCATCTTCGTCTTCATCCTCCCTTCCATCCTCCTCTTCCTCTTCTCTGGCCCAGCCTGGAGGAAGCTCCACCTTAAAAGCCCTCTCTTCGTCCTCGCCATCCTCTTCCTCCGTGCCCCAGCCAGGAGCGAGCTCCGCCCCCAGCAGCACTCCTCCTGCCCCTTCCTCCTCATCCAGCCCTCCTTCGCAGTCCGGCGCCGCCGCCGACGGACACTCCATCCCGCCGATTGCACGCCGACTCGGCCACCACCCGCCTCAGAGCCTCAACGTGGGCAAGCCGCTCTACCAGTCGCTCAACTGCAAGCCCATGCAGATGTACGTGCTGGACATTTCGCGAGCCAAAACGGACGCCGTGGTCTCCTGGAGGGTTTACGGAAGCGGCGGAGCACCCAGCGCGGTCACCGGACCCCCTGAAACGAGCCTGCACACGGTGGTCCAGGGCCGCGGCGAGCTGATCATTTTCGGAGGTTTGATGGACAAAAAGCAGAACGTGAAGTACTACCCCAAAACCAACGCCTTGTACTTTGTGCGTGCTAAAAGGTAATGAGGCAAAGTGGACGTTGCAAGCAGTAGCCTATGAAATTGGCCGTTTTTGGACGGACCGTACAGACAAAGGGACTGACCTGCCTTCAGCTGGGGAGCGAAAAGAAGCGAGGAGGGAGAAAGGAAAGGAAAAAAGTGACGTCTGCCGTTCTTCTGTTTCCCAACACTAAACTCCTCTGCTCTCCCAGTTTGCGTAAATATGGTAACAAACACATTTCAACAAATATAAAGGACACTCTTTGATGACCTGGTTGTTGTTGTATGACTAAATGGTTCACCTGACCTCGACTCCCTGCGTGTGAGTGTGTGAGTGTGTGTGTGTGTGTGGGAGAGGAGAGAAAATGAAGGGAACGTTTCTCCGTTTCTTGCGCGTCGTCCCCTGAAGCGTCCGGAAAACGGGAGGCACAGAACGACTACCTTGCTTTTATATCTCACTTCCTGCCTGCATTGTTTACATTAAAAAATAAGTGTGTGTGAGATGATGATGTGCAGCTGCTTTGTGTTCGAATGAAGTGAATGGCGTGTGTGTGGTGTGTGTTTGTGGTGGTTGATGTTTGGGAAGGGGTTTGAAGGGTATGGTCTATTGCAGTGTACTCTAAACAAAGTGAAACAATAAAGGCCTCCATGTCTTAACGCTCTTCATTCGCTGTCTTTCAGTACCTGCTTTGCTTTCGCTCCACGAACCAGCAGCGTTAGGAGTAAAGCAGCTTTAGCCACGCTGGATTGGAGAAAGCGATGGGGCTTAAAACATGTCCAGAGTGCCAGCCTTGAAGGGGAATTACACCAACTTCTCAAATTTCTGTGTAATTAAATCAAGACATTCAAAGCAGTGGCCAGAAATTCATTTCAGGTGTATCTAGCAGATTGAAGGGGAATTCCACCATTTTTTTTTCAAAATTTCTCCACAGTTAATTGGTTAAGATTGAGTGGTTTGAGACGTTCTAGAGAAACTTACCAGAACTGTTTGTAGTGGTGATGATGGGAGCCAGATGTCCAAAGAATAATGCCTTTAAAATAATTGGGCAATGTCTACAACACAAATATAGCTATTTTATTTACTATCCAAAACACCCAGTGAACCTACACGAGTCTTCTGAGTTTTAAATTGAATATTGATGGTGGTAAAATAGTGGGAAATCTGAAATAATAAGTTTTCTTTGGGGACTATTTTGCCTCACAGCACCCTGCATATTATCTATCCTTCCACCATGACTGGAGATTAAGGCCAAAATCTCCTCAAAACTATCATAAAACAGTGTCTCAGACATCAGGCAGTGAATTCATAACCATTTCATGTAGGAACTTTCTGTGAGGGAGCTTTTAGAGGTGGACGTCTGGTTCCTGTCACCACCACTGTGAACAGTTCTGACTCAGTAAGTTTCTCTAGAACAGAGCGTTTCACACCAAACCACTCTGAACTGCTCTGTTTACATCTTAACCATTTAATCATGCAGGAATTTTGAAAATTTAATGGCACAAAAATACTCACATTTTCCTTATACAAAAACAAAAACTTCCACTGGAGAATTTCTGGCTGCAGGCTTAATGTAATAAAGGTAAAACCTATTTATATGCAGCACATTTCATGCATTGAGATGCAGCTCAAATGACTGGACTAAGCTTCATTCAACCAGCCCTAAATAGACTGTCAGTCAGTTCAGTTTGGTTTGATTGGCCGGACAGTGGTGGTTCTTTAATCACTGACACTGATAAAGCTGAGACTGAGTGAATCGGCCTGTTTGTTTCGTCCTCGGGGGTCTGTGGAGCAGATGTGTGCAGAGTGACTGATGTGTTTATGAGCTCTGTAGGTTCTCTGTGCTGAGTTACAGTACTGGTAGAGTTACACACTGCATGCGTGGGCTGCCTGTTTACACACACATAAACAGTGTAATCAGATACGCTCAGAGGGAGGAGTGGAGTGGACTGGTCATCCCTGTGTTTATGGTCTAAATGTGTCCAGGCATGATGTGTATAATATCCAGGAGAAATCTGGAACCAAACCTGCTCCTCAGACCTCAAACCGACAGCTCACAACTAGGTGGGTTTTTTTGTATTTATGTTTATTCATAATTATTCAAATGATATTTAGTGATTTTTCTAAGCAAAAAATAAACACACTGTTGAGATTAGCTTATTTAATATATATATATATATATATATATATATATATATATATATATATCTTAACCAGCTAATCTTATATATATTAAATAAGCTAATCTAAAATATATATATATATGCTTAAAAATTTCTTTACTCAAAGCAGTGGTACTATTTAGAACTGAGTGCTATATAGAACCATTTCATGCCTAAAACGTTCTCTCTGATGGAGAATGTGTTGTATATGGTTCTATATAGCATCTGAAAGGGTTCTTATGTTGTTTCAAGCTTGACGTCATAACAACAGCAGAACTCCTTTAGGTGCTATATGGAACCATGTAAAATTTATATGATGGAGTATGCATGCTTTAAAAAGATGGTTCTTTAAGAGCTTTTTAGTAAAGAAAATGGTTCTCTATAGAACTAGGAACACTCAAAGAACCCTTTGCATGATTATGGGGTTCTTTGCATCATAAAAGCGTTCTTCAGATTGATGGAGAATCTGTTATATATGGTTCTATACAGCACCAAAAAAGTGTTCTGCAGTTGTTAGAAGCTTGACGTCACAGCAACAGCAGAACCCTTTTCGGTGCTATATAGAATGTATGTGTAAAATATGATGGAGAATACATTATATATGGTTCTATATAGCACTAAAATGGGTTTTGGTATCATGTCAAGTGTTGAACCCATTTTCATGCTCTGCAGAACCATGTTCTGTAAAGAACCATTTAAAAAAAATTCTCCATCAGTCTGAAGAACTGTTTCATCATGCAAAGAACCAATTGAATAAATAAATAAATAGAACCAATGCTTTTACTAAAGAGCCCTTAAAGAACTATATAGGTGCACTTTGTAGTTCTACAGTTACAGACTGTAGTCCATCTGTTTCTCTGATACTTTGTTAGCCCCCTTTTACCCTGTTCTTCAGTGGTCAGGACCCCCATGGACCCCCACAGAGCAGGTACTATTTGGGTGGTGGGTCATTCTCAGCACTGCAGTAACACTGACGTGGTGGTGGTGTGTTAGTGTGTGTTGCGCTGGTCTGAGTGGATCAGACACAGCAGTGCTGCTGGAGTTTTTAAACAGTGTGTCCACTCACTGTCCACTCTATTAGACACTCCTACCTTGTCGGTCCACCTTGTAGATGTAAAGTCAGAGACGACAGCTCATCTGCTGCTGCACAGTTTGTGTTGGTCATCCTCTAGTCCTTCATCAGTGGTCACAGGACGCTGCCCACAGGACGCTGCTGGCTGGATATTTCTGGTTCTCAGTCCAGCAGTGACACTGAGGTGTTTAAAAACTCCAGCAGCACTGCTGTGTCTGATCCACTCAGACCAGCGCAACACACACTAACACACCACCACCACGTCAGTGTTACTGCAGTGCTGAGAATGACCCACCACCCAAATAGTACCTGCTCTGTGAGGGTCCATGGGGGTTCTGACCACTGAAGAACAGGGTGAAAAAGTATCAGAGAAACAGATGGACTACAGTCTGTAACTGTAGAACTACAAAGTGCACCTATATAGTAAGTGGAGCTGATAAAATGGACAATGAGCGGAGAAACAAGGAGGTGGTCATAATGTTATGCCTGATCGTTGTATATATGTGATGTATGGTTCTCTAAGGGCTCTTTAGCTTGCTCCATGCGTGCTACTGCGCATGCGCGTTTTTTTCTCTTTCTATTTCATTATTAGATTAGCTGAATTTAATGTTATCTGAAAGTTGTTAGGAAATCTCATAAATATAATATTTAGCAAAGCCAGCGAAGTCTTTTTCTGCACGCTCTTCTTTTTCTCCGTTGTTATTTTAGTCTGAGTTTAAGATCAGTTTTCTCGGGGGGGATTATATCACACATTTCCCCCAAAGCCCCCTTTAACCTTTCCCCCCGTTTCTGCTCTGTCTCTGGCACGGTATGGATGAAAAAGAGGAATGTGGAACCTGATTGGCTGCCAGCCTGACAGACGGCGATGTGGCGCTGAAGGGCGCTGTGATTGGCTGCGCAGGGAGTGGGCGGGGCGTCACTGTGGACGTTCAGGTTCGAGCAGCATGTTTACTGAACGTCGAGCGGCACAAAGCGAGACGGCGGAGCAGAGCGCGGATGGGTGAGTGTGGAACCCGAGCACAGCGCCGAGCAACCCGGTTTACAGACCCGCAGAACCACAACGAGAACCTTTTAACCGCGTTACGGCTTAATGGAGCGCTGCAAACTGTCGCCAAACTGTTTATACATCGCTGGTTTGGCGTTCAAGTGCTAGTGCGCATGCGCGGTCCTCTTATTCTTAATTTTGTGATATATTTTCTGTTTTCTTGCGTGAATTAAGGGTATTATTTAAAAGCTGTTGGGGAAAAAATTAAGAAACAAGTATTTCTTCGTAGAAATGTGCTGCTCTTCGCGATTGTCACTGTCAGCAGACCTTTATTTTTCCTCATTCAAGTGTCAAAATGTATTTTTGAGAGACATCAGATCACTTTTTCATGTCTTTTTTCATTACAAAACAAAACAAAAAAATCATATTATTCCAAAGCTGTTAGAAAAATTAGGTTTCATGGAAATGTGCTGCTTTACATGACTCGTTTTCAGCAGAGGAGGCCAGACAAGTTTATTTCTATAACAAATTTACATAAACAAAAACAAAAAGAACATCAACAGGACGAATAAAGACTAAATGCTTAAGAATGAATAACAGTAAAAGATCAAAATCTTAAAATAACATAATAAAATGGAGTACAAAGTACATAAAGTAGAATAAAAGCATAAAAGGGGATTAAAGTAAAGGGCCTAAGTGTCTCTGAAATGAGTTTACTAAGGAATATTAAGAATAGAGTGCAAGTAGGCTGTTCTCATTTATTTGCAACCTGCTTATGACAGTATTCTTACTTATTTGTTGACTTTCTCCAGCATTTCATTTTCACAAGAATGAGCAGATCATTTTAAAGCTGTTGAAAACTTCAGAGGGCAGACTTTGTTATAGTTGGTCATAAAAATGTGCCACTGTTCATGACTGTCAGAGCAGACCTGCGTTTTCCTTATTTGTGTGTACTCTTGCTTTCTTTGTAAGATGGACAGAGACTTCTAGGCATTTTTTCATGTCTTTGTTGGTTTCACTGTTAAATCTGGTCCTTATCTGTCCAGAATTGTTGCAGAATTGTTCCTGGGGTCAAAACAAGCTGCCCAGTCTGCTGGACCCATGTGCTGCTGCTGCAGGACAACCTCCTCACACAAAACGGTAAGATCTTCACTATAAGGCTGGGCAGTATGACACTGTTTATCATTATCAGGATAAACTACATCAAAATGTGCTGTTTCTGAGCATATCAAGATATCTTCTATACCAGGGGTCAGCAACATGCGGCTCTTTTACTGTCCTGTTGTTGCTCCACAGCAGAATCAGATTTGTAGGTAAAAATAAAATAATCCTCCTTTACAGTAAAATAAAGCTCTGCTGATCGTTCAACACAGTTTAACAATAAATGGTCTTAAACTCTGGAGTTAATGTAGAACTGCTGATTCACCCTTTAACCCTGAAGATCAGCGCAGACTGCTGGTCACCATAGCAACACAGACAGCAGTCTCGCCCAGCTAATAGCTAACGAAACGGCAAAGAGAGAGATTTAAGATGAACATCGATAATTTAGAGATGAATGGACTTATTTGTGTTTATAATCACTCCAGCTGGTTTCCTGATACGTTTAATCTGCAGTGAGAAACTGAAACACTTAAAAGTCGTGAGGCTGAAGTCAGTTTCTCATTCGCCAGCTTCTTGTTTGAATTCTCCTGTTCCACCTTAAATGGTGCAGCAGTTACATTCTGGCCCCTCAGGCACCATTTAAGGTGAAACGGGAAAAATCGAACAAGAAGCTGGAGAACGAGAAGCGACTTCAGCCTCGTGAAAAGTCGAACACTGAGAGGCATTTTACAAGAAACTGTTCAAGTTTTGTGGAAAAGTTTCCTGCTGGAGATGCGAGAAAAGCAGCTATAGCTGAGCTAAAGCTTAAAGCAGAGCAAAGTAAGTCTGCGTTCTTATTTATATTTTTTAGTCTATACTAGAACCTCAGCACATACTGAGACACATTTACAGCCAGGATGGTAAAATGGACATAAAATATTGTGGTAAATATCCTTAGGTGGTTTGATTTTTGTTTTGTTTTGGTTTGATTTAGTGCAGCACAGTGTGTGAAATGTTGTAATAGTAACTGTGCTCATAGTGTTTTTAAATGTGGCCCTACTTTGTCTGTTCTGACTAATCAGATGTGAGAAAAAATAGATATTGTGACATATTCTGTATCATGAAAACCTTTTGAAGTATAATGATATTAAATTTTTGCCTTCACTCAGCACTACCTGTCAATATATTAAATTATATTTTGTTTATATTTTTGGAATATACAATAACAGTGTGTTTCTTTTTCATAGGGGTCAGCTGTAGCTCAGTGACCTCGTCCACCTATGCACACAGAGACGGACAGTGAGGTCTGCTTGAGGAAGAGAAGCTGGAAAGTATGAAAGTGTTGAAAGTGACGTTTCTCAGGTGACCGTCCAGCCGGGCTCTTTCATAAGCCTTAACGAAACAACTCAAACACTGGACGACACACGTGACCTCAGCGCTGAACCGCTTTGGCCTTATCGCCTCTGCAAACTCATTCTTTTCATCGCCACGGCAACCATCACTGCAGTCCTGCAGAGGAACGAGAGTGAAGTTATTACACCTCTTAACTTAACTTTAAATTACTATATATATTATTTATGCCTTGTACCAAGAACCCTCAGGAACCGTGACTAGTGGTTGTAATACTTGCCATCACCACGGCAACCATCGTCGTCACCTCTTAGCTAATGTCCACAAGCTAACATCTAGCTACACACCAGCATGCCAACAATGACAGGCACCCAGCTCATCAACTACCCCACAAACACTGCATTCATCACCCCAAGCTCTATGCCCCCCTTACCCCGGACCACCCCTGGCCTCCCTAAGCCCCCCCGTGCCCTGTGGCCCCCTCTGGACTTCACCCTGGGTGCGCTAGCCTGCTGCGGAGCGTGTGTATTCACCAACCCTCTTGAGGTGGTGAAGACTCGTCTGCAGCTGCAGGGGGAGCTGCGAGCACGGGGGTCCTACCAGCGCCACTACCGTGGCGTCCTGCAGGCCCTGTGGGTGGTGGGCCGGACCGACGGCCTGCGAGGTCTGCAGAAGGGCCTGACGGCAGGCTTGCTGTATCAGGGTCTGATGAACGGAGTGCGACTTGGGTTCTACTCCTACAGCGAAGCCATGGGCCTGACGGACGCGCCGGGGGGAAGCATGGTGGCGGGAGCATTGGCGGGGGCGCTGGGGGCCTTCATCGCCTCACCTGCTTACCTGGTGAGTCTGCACAGCCTTATAGATTTAAAGCCCTGTTGGAGCTGGATTAGTTTAATCTGGGTGGGTGCTGTAAAACTAGCAGTCCTGTTCAAATTGACAACATTTTGTTTTACCTGAAAGCGAGGCTAATATAATCCTGATGTTTCCAATGTTTCGATCCAGGCTATTTGGGGTAATTTGGGGAAATAACTCGGATCCTTTATTCTTTACGAATCGGCCAGTGAAATCATGCACAAATGACATTAACAGACCTCTTGTGGTAAAACTAATCCAGCTCCAATAGGGCTAAAGATGAGGCTTAGTTTGTGTCCAGTATAACAGCCTGAAGTCTCTGTGTATTTACAGCTTTGGTATTTTTGGACTGGTGGCCACTAGGGGGCATTACTGAGTCATGAGCTCACAACGATTTGATCAGACTCTTAGAACGAGGTGTGATCTCGTAATGAGAATACATGTCTGGGGAAAACTTGTCGAACTTTTGGTGCTGTATTGCTGCAAAATCCGTGGCTAACAAGGGCACGCCCCCTCTAAACCCCGCCCCCAAATTCCTCTAGTGCTCTTTTAACATCTGGAGTTCAATCAATAAAACAAACAAAGCTAGGTAACACTGTTGTTAGCTAACCAAACACACAGCTACATGCTAAACTGGGGTTTGTCAGCCGTGCTAACTTACATTACATCCATGTGCCAACAACTGGTCTGTTGATCGTCAGACAGTGTTGATGAGCGTCCCCCCCTACTGTCAACTCCGCCTTCACAAGGCATTGCATTCAAGAAATTTCGTACTCAGTTGTTTTGCACCCTAATTAGTTTATGTTTCCCCCACATTTAGCACGAAATCTCTCATGATTGCCCCCCAGACCTCCTCGTTCTGAGACCACATCTGGCCCTGCGAGACTGCGGTTTGATTCCGTTTAGATTGTTTAGGAAATGTTTCAGTAGAAAATCTCAAATTTACAGATCCACCTTGATTTATTCTGGTGTGATTCAGAATTATTAATAAAATACACAAATTACACAAATGTACATGGAAGAAAATTACACAGTAGTGGAATAAAGATAAATAAAAATAAGTGTTTTATTATTATTTATATGTTTGAAAATAGCCTGAAAAGCTAAAAAGTGAGAAAAGGCTTTATTGAATATTATTATAATTGATTCCAACACTCCAAAAACTGTACAGTTGAACCTCCATCTTCATAGAAATGCATATTTACATTTTTACACTTGTATTCATTGTTGTGCATGTGAGGGATTTATCTTTGGTTAGAGTAGCTCACAATGCATTTTTACAGTGATCTATTCGTGTATGCTTTCACACAGATACGCATAAATAAAATGCAAAATATGAAGTATAGATTGAGGTATTTATCCACCAGATAAACAACATACTGAAATATAACCAGCCCTGTGTTGTGGTGGTGCCTCAGAGTGTGCAGGTTGTTACAGCTGTTTATGAACTGTATTCTACTGTATAACCTTTAGAGTTTATCTATAACCTGAGACTAAAACTAGCCACAGTCTACTGAGGGGTCAGTATTTGGGGTGAGGATATTTCTGGAGATGTCGTGACTTTGAGGATGTGACCGTAATTGAAATGTGTCAAGGTGCCTCATTCCTTCCAGTTATAAATGACTCAGCATGCTGAGACTCTGGAGGCAAAGGCCAGTAATGAACCTGATCCTGAAGTTGGCTAACAGCGATACTGAAGTGGGCCAAAGTGGCAGCGCACGGACAACACGCCCCGATTCCAGCTCAGCAACTTCGCAAAGCTATTTTTCCTCTTAAGCCTGAGCCGCACGCCCCAACACACGCCTGCATATTTTAGCTGATCTTGTTTAGCATAAGCGTCAGAAATAGTTCAGCAAAAATTCAGATGTACAAGATTCACCCTCCCTTATTGTTCCCCACCCTCATTTAGAATGTAGTTGATCAGCTGAGACGTGTTTAGTGTCTGAGGTTTGTTTCGAGGCTAATGTACCTAACAAGTAATGGAAGCTTACATACAGTAATAATTAGCATGGTGCTAACTGGAGGCTTAAATCATCACAGACATGCCTCAAACCACGTGGAGTTGGTTGATAATCTTGATTATGTGGTTTCTGACACTGTATGACTCACTTATCTGTAAACATGGACTAAAATACTGACAGAATTCAATGACTCTATAGCTGTTTAATATCATACAGTGTCACAGTTTTATCTACACTGCAAGTCTATGATTGTTTAGCAACTCCATGCGGTTTGATGTGGGCGTGTGATTATTTAGGCATGCAGTTAGCATCATGCTAATTTGTGACTAATTCACTTCCAATTAGCTACATAAGCTGGGTAAAACACAGTCCATGAATTCTAAGATGGTCACCCAGTGTGGTCATGCTGGTTGACCAGCATACCAACATCCAAAACACAACATATGCTGGTTTCGTTTTTTTGGGGGGAATTTTTTTTCCCCAAAACATGATACCACCAGCGCTAGGAGAGCGAAGGCAAACATAGGCAAATCACAATCCTCCGAGTCCTGTGAAGCTCCACCACATATCTTCGTCATAACGTCGCAGGAGAGCTGAACACGCTTGGAGGAGAACACTAACCACCAGTTCTGCTATGTCAGCTAACAGACGCCTGCGCTGGCTAGCATCACGCTGGGTGATGGTCTGAAGACCAGGGCCATCCTACCCACCCAGAGAGAGCGAGACAGCCGCAGGTGGCTGTATCATCAGTAGGGATCGGATTTGCGACCTCCTGATGACAGAGCCAGCGCTTAGACGGTTGCACCGCTCAGGAGCCCCCTGGTTTTGGTGGTCTATCCTGTGTTTTACGTCCTGTGATTCGACGTAAAACTGACGAAGCCCTTAAAGGAGGAGGATTTTGTACCTTCTCTCCACTTTGCAGATATCCGTACTTTATGGGTATATTTGTGATGTAGCAGTTGGCTACAAGGGTAGGAATGAGTGTGTATTGATGGTTTGTATGTATAATCTTTATTCCATGTTTTGGAAAGCAAAATTCCAATTATGTGAAAATCTCCTGGCCATCCTACCCACCTAGAGAGAGCGAGGCCAGTTGTGCTCTCTTGGACTCCCGGCTACGGACGGCTGTAGCATCAACAGGGATCGAACTTGCGATCTCCTGACGACAGGGCCAACGCTTAGACGGTTGGTCCACTCGGGAACTGAAAAGATATTTTTAAAGAAAAAAAACAAAGAAGCAAACTTCAGGCACCAAATATGTCTTGGCTGATCACCTACAGTTGGGGTAAATTGGGAAATCGGGACAAAATCAGGTTTTTCCCCATGGTCGTCTTATAAGATTTGCATATGCAGCGCCGTCTTCTGTCCTGCAGGACGTTACAGTGGGTGTAAAACAGCTGTTGTTGTTGTTGTTGATTTGCGGGCTGTTGACCATATGTCCTCTCGTACATCAATGGCTCTCATCTCCGTCCTGCTGTAACTGTATACACTAACTGGACTGTTTGGATATTAGTGTGTATTTGGGTCACTAAATTTAGGCCTGTCGCCCCTCTCCCTGATTCTGCTGTTGGAGAGTGAGACCAGAGAGAGCTGCTCGCTGATCAGACGCAGTCATGTTTATCAGCGGTCAGTAGTGAACTCATTAGCGCACATGTAAGAGAGACAAACGGAGACGGATATTTATTGAAGATGATAATCTCATGTCCGCTGTGCAGTGTTATTCAGAGCAGAGGGGGAAGGGTGGTCAGCGTGCCTGACTGCTGCACTGACCGCACCTAAAAAAAACAATACAGCTAGTGGAAGAGTGCATGGGGTGAAAGGGGAAAACATGCTTTGGTAAGTTTCACAGAATTGGCCACAGAGCTTAAAGGAATAGTTCAGTCGAAAGACTTTCCCCTCATTTTCCCTCAGTTTTCTCCTTCTAGGTTTGTTTATGTGCTTTCTAGGGATGTAATAATACAGCATCCCGGATGGCAGCATATAACGGTTCACTGGCTTGATAAAGTCAGAGCCCACGCTGACTGTATGCCACTGCTGGACCACCCTCAGACCACCCAGATTACTGTCCTCCACACAAGGTCTAGCTAGTTTTTTTTTTTCTCTTCAAACAGATTTTAAATGTGCACAGACTTTTATTTTGGTGGCTTCGTGATTCAAGATCGATGACTCTGGCTGAACGTAGCTTGGATGCAACCCAGCTTGGTTTCTAGAGTTAAAATGGAAGACTTAAATTCTTCAGAGAGGGTTTGTTGGTGCTCCTCTAGGAGACTGGCTAATGACGCCATGTTAACATCGTTGCTCGCGTCTTCTTTCTTGCCTAGTTTGGTTGGTTTGGAGGACATATTTCAGTAACCCAGATAGTGAGCATATATCGGTCCGCTGGCTTGATAAGGTCAGCAACCCGTTAATTGTACGCCACTGCTGGTCCACCCTCGGACCACCCAGATTACTGTCCTGCATACAAGCTCTAACTAGTTTATCTCCCTAAACCAATTTTAAATGCACACAGACTTCCATTTTAAAGAATAAACGTACAACTTATTACAAACAATTGAGAGCGAAAAAATAATGAGTAGGTCTGATATAAAATGATTATATTGAAAATGTTGTTGCCGACACTGAGCTGGATTAAAATTACTTACTAAACTACAAAGTATAACTAAAGAAAAGAAGCAAGGATGAGTAAATTGGGCTGTAAGTGGAAAATGAGCGATGATAAGTGGAATTATTACTCCGCTTAACCAACAGTGGACCACCCAGTAAACACTGAGCAAAACACCACTGGACCACCAGCTTTGCCATCAGTGGGCCGACAGTGGTCCGCTATCCTCTTGCTATCAGGGAATAGGCAGCAAAAAAAACGAATTTGTCCAGTTAATGAAAAACCTGAGGTTGCGTTGCAGGGTTTGAAAAGTTAAATTAATAAAATGTAAAAACAATGAAGTGAGACACAGCACGTCTACTCCATTCCCACTCTTAGCCGGGAGTACAGACTTTTATTTTGGGAAAATAAATAAAGACAAATGTTACAAACTACTGAGAGAGAAAAAGATGATGACCCGAATATAAACTGATTTAGTTGCTGACTCTGTGCTAGTTTGGTCAGAGCTGTAGAACCAGCTTTATTTATGATGTAACTGTTAAAGTTGTTTACTAATTTGCAAAGAATAACAAAAGACAGAAATGAAGGAAAAATAATTGCCATTTTATGTACGTCATACTGTATCGTTGTATTTTGACTAGCGAGTTAGCCTACGGCTAATGTGTTAGCTTAAGGCTAGAGCATTATTTTTGGTACAGCTTTTCAAATAGTACTGAAAACTGAGGCAACACACAGCGCTTTGTAAAAAACATCAGTCGAGGCACCACAGTGTCATATCGAGGCACCACAGTGTCATATTGAGTTAAATTATGAATGTTGTGAGTCGCTAATGCTCTCTGACACTGCTTCTTTAATTCTGCACAAGCTTAGGCTAATATGCGAAATAATATTGCATATTGTAATGTTATATTACTGTATAGCATTACAATAATGATGTAATGTAGACTGTATGGCCTACAGTTGTTTATAACACTGGACCGAAGTACAGACAAAATACAGGCTTCCAGGTAGCGGCTAACAGTGCCTCAGAGTCAGAAACCACATAATCAAGACTATCAGAGATGCTGAACAGCTCCACACGGTTTGAGGCGAGTGTGTGAGGATTTAGGCCTGCAGTTAGCGCAGTGCTAACTAGCAGTTTTTGTCTTTTACGGTACTTCTTAGCTACATTAGCTTAGTAGCTTCAGTGTTAACCATAGATATCCATATCTAGATCCCGCGCTGTCTGCTGTTCTCTACCTGAGGCGATACGTCTGCGCGTCCGCCATGTTGGAGAGGTCAAGATCCGCTTGTGAACAGACTCACTTGCATTGAGAGACGAAGAGTCTCAGGATTAAATCAGCCACAACTTCCTTAGTACTCAACCGATTTTCACCTAATCTGTTTAGTTATAATCCTCAGACACAGATTAATCTGGGCTGCACGGATCTGCTCTCGGGAGCTTTTATATCTTTAATAACTGATCGTGATAATTAGCCGTCCGAACGGAAAAGGAAAGTATTCAGTCTGGACCTGATGTTAAAAACTGAGTTTAGTGTGAGAAACACAATCAGACTCATCAGCAAATCCATCAATGTGTGAATCACTTCTAATCTTAATACACATAAAAATAAAATAAACCCCCAAAACACAGTAAGAAGGATGAAGCTGAAGTTGGCTTCCTATTCGCAGCTTCTTGTTTTCCCGTCCTACCTTAAATGGCGCAGCAGTCACTTTCTGGCGCCTGGAGCTGCACCATTTAAGGTGGAACGGGAAAATTCGAACAAGAGGCTGGCAAATAAGAACCTAACTTCAGGTTTGTGTAATAAAGTGCTAATCTATTATCAATATCTACACAGATTAAGGAGTTTAAGGACTATTAAATGAAATAAGCTTAATATAAAACCAGAGAAAAACAATCACATCCACAGGTTCTCTGTGCCTCATCAACCACACGGCCATATCTACACAAACATCACACAGACATGAGTGTGGATCGCTGCGTTCCCTCTGTTATATAATCCTATCCCACTTTCTGAGTGTAATATTCCTGAAATAGTGTAATTTTGGACAGTATCTTTCTTAAACTGCCGCTCTGTAATGATACTGAATGCAGTCCAGCAGCGATGTGGACCCCAACACGGCATCTAGGTATGTGTATCTATGGTTAAAACTAAAGCAGCAACCTTCAGATACCAAACACGTCTTGACTGCTCGACTTGATTTGGTGTGGGACTGATTTGTGTCAGGTTCTTGTGCTGAACTGAGTTCTTCTACTGCTTGTTCTGATAATAAGGAGTTTTATTTCACTGTTCTAAGCTCAGAGCTCTAACTCTGTCTCTGTAAACGTCAGTAAGCTGCCGGTTCTGTCCGGAGTGCACAGATGCTTGATTGTTCTGAGCTCAATGTGGTTCTGTTATCGAGTTACGCTCCTCATTCCAGTGGAGGGAGCGTGTATAGAGACCGAGTTCCTCAGCTGGGCGTATAAAGGTGTTTTTGTTTCCTCTGCAGGTAAAAACTCACCTTCAGGCGCAGACGGTGGCGGCCATCGCTGTGGGTCACCAGCACAACCACCAGGTCAGCAAATGGCTCCAGAATTAAAACATTAAACAAATCATCAAAATATATACTGCATCATCACACAGTACAGGTTTGGAGTCACTGTTTACTAGGGGTGCGGGGAAAACTCGATTCTTAGATGCATCGCGATGCGGACGTGAACGATTCTGAATCGATTCATTCAACGTCAAAAATCGATTTTCTAAATATTTAATTTATACCTTAATGTTGACGGAACGCAAAAGGCGGAACTGGAAGTGGGTAAGTGCAGCGCCCGGACAGTCTGTGGCGGCACATAACAAAACACTACTGGAGGAGCGAGAAATCCGACCGGCTCCCTCTGCATTAAAGCCAGGTTAGATCAGGAGTCACAACACAAATGATAAGAAGAGCCATTTTGCCTTTCAATGAAGTCAAACCACCTTAGGAGCCACAACATTTAATGTCCAGTATGTCTCAGTATGTGTTAATGTCCTAGTATGGGCTAAAAATGTAAACGAGAGCGCAGATTTACTTCGCTCTGCTTTAAGCTTTAGCTACAGCCGCTTTCCTCCCATCTCCGCCAGGAAACCTTTCTTCAAAACTAGAAGAGTTTCTTGTAAAATGTCTCAGCGTCCGGCTGTTTTATGAGGCTGAAGTCGCTTCTCATTCGCCAGCTTCTCGTTCTAATTTTCCCGTTCCACCTTAAATTCTGCCTTAGGCACTGAATGTAACTGCTGCACCATTTAAGGTGGAACGGGAAAATACGAAAGAGAAGCGAGTTCATTTACGCAACTTTTTAGAGAAAGACAGTCTCTCAGCAGATTTAACCAACCGCGCTGCTTATAAATGCGAATAAGTCTCCAAATGTTCGTCTTAATCTGTTTCTTCGTTCGCTACTGGCGAGGCCAGACCTCGGGGCTGTGTGACCTGCTGTCTGCTGTCTGTTCTCAGTCGTTGAGAAACAGGGCTTTCGCGTTATGCTGCACACTTTGGAGCCGAGATTCAGCGTCCAGTCTCGAAAATACCCCCCCCCCTCTACAACGAGACCAAAAGGGTGGCTGTAACGCGCTGCGTGGACACCCATCACCACGGGATCTTATTTCAGGGCAACAGCGCATTTTATCGCACATGAGTGGCAGCAGCGTCTCTGAATGAGAGCCTTCTAGTTCACTTGCCGCATCACTTCCATTTGATTTATTAATAAAAGATATTTTAGATATGCATTTAATATGCATTTACATTATGGATCATTACAAATACTTTGCTTTAAAACTACCAAGTCCTCAGACAGTAGGAAGACAGAAATCATGTATAGAGAAAAAAGATGCATCGATAATCGTTTTATAATCGCATCGCAGCCTCTGAATCGTAATCGAATCGAATCGTGAGGTGCCTAAAGATTCCCACCCCTACTGTTTACAGTAATTTAAAATCAGTGTAGTTGCTGATAAACATATACAGTCGGTCTAATTCAACATTAGTGTTTTATAATTTCACACCTTTCAGTTATTCTTAGCTACTGTAAACAATTACAGTTTGTCCAGAATGGACAACAAACTGAAGAAGACTCTAAAATGAATAAAATTCTAATAGAATTCATATCTAGAATTAAGTTGTAATAAAGTTAATATCTAGAATGAATTTCTGATCAAATCAATGTCCTCGATGAGCTTCAGAATGAAGATCTGATAAAATGTATATGCAGAATGAATTTTTAAAAATTAGAATCCAGAATAAAGTGATAATAAACTGGGAATCTAGAATGAAGTTCTCATGAAATTAATTTTCAAGAAATTAAGTTCTCTTAAAATAAATATCTAGAATAGATTTGTGACCAAATTAATACGCAAAATTAACTTCTGATAATCCAGAATTCTGCATATTAATACAGTTAATATGCAGCATCAAATTTTAGTAAAATTACTCTCCAGAGTTAAGTTCTAATAAAATGACTAGCCAGAATGAGAAATAAGATTTATATTCAGAATGGATTTCTAATAAAGTGTATATGCAGAATGAATTTATGACAAAATTAAAATCCAGTGGAGATGCAAAGTGGGAGGTGGGGATGGAATGGGGACGTTTCTTTGATTTCATGATGCCATATATGTTAGTATATACACTCTTAACCCTTGTGTGGTGTTCAGGTCTGTGGGACCCATTTTCAGTATTTACCAAAAGAAAAAAATGATGTGATTTATTATTATTTCAACCTCAGATTTTTGGCCTTTGCTCATTTTCTGTGAAGAACATATAAAATAACCCATTTTCAGTGTCTTCACTCTGTTCACCCCCCACACATTTATATTACACGTGTGGTGTTGGGTGAACCTGCGGGGAGTAAAAGTGTGGAGGTGCTGTGTCCTTCACTCTGTTCTCCTCCTACATGGCCTGCTGTTAGTGTGTGTGTGTGTGTGTATATGTGTGTGTGTGTGTGTGTGTGTGTGTGTGTGTGTTTGTATATGTGTGTGTGAGGGTGGACAACATGGACAGGCTGCTGACTGGCTACAGCTGCTAAAGGAGAACCCTACGCTGGACACTTGTGATATTTTAAACATCTGGTATTTTTACATACATTGTTATGGCTGTATTGATTTAATAAACAATATTGTGGTGGGTCCAGCAGACCACTGAGGAACAAACACATCAACACCACACAAGGGTTAAAAAAAAAGATGGTTCTTCGAGGGTTCTCTATAGGACCCTGAACACTCGAATAACCATTTGCACGATTAAATGGTTCTTTGCATCATGAAACGTTCTTCAGATTGATGGAAAACTTTTTGACAAGGGTCCTATATAGCACCAAAAAGGGTTCTTCTGTTTTTACAAGCTTGACATCATAACAATAGAGGAACCCCTTTCGGTGCTATAAAGCACATTCTCCATCGATCTGAAGAACACCTTTACGGTGCAGAGAACCTTTAATCATGCAAAGGGTTTTTTGAGTGTTCGTGGCCCTATAGAGAACCATTTTCTCTACTAAAGAACCCTTGAAGAACCAGCTTATTTAAGTGTTTATGCCAAAGGACAGTAAAACAATTGTTCTCAATATAAAAGTGGAGATATGAGGTTTTTGTGCGACAGCTGTGACGAACAGTAGCTGTAAAATGTGCCGTGACGCAATTGCGGCAGTGTGTGTGTGTGTGTGTGTGCGTGTGTGTGTGCGTGTGTGTGTGCGTGTGTGTGTGTGTGCGTGTGTGTGTGTGCGTGTGTGTGTGTGCGTGTGTGTGTGCGTGTGTGTGTGTGTGTCTACGTGTGTGCTTCCACATCATCCTCCTTCACACACCTCCTGCAGGTCAGCAGCTACAGCCAATCAGGAGTCAGCAAACAGAGGCGTGACACCTGAGCATGGTGACAATGAGAGGACTTTCAGACCGACACGCACAGAAACGGCACTCAGCAGTTACGCAATCACTGAACCGGCCTCAGACCAAACATTACAGCCTGAACGCCGCTTTATAGACGCGAGTTAAGATCAGTGCACAGCCGTAAAACACCTACTAATGCAGAGTTACATTAAAGCGATAGTTCGGTGAAAAATCAAAATCCCCCAGTTTCCCCCGGCACCCCAAACATAGTCGATCTGCTGAGACGTCTTTGGTGTCTGAATTGGTTCTGATGGTTCTGTTCAGGTACATTTTTCGTTCATCAAGGTACAAACAGTGTAAATGTTCCCTCAAAGCTCCAACAGTGGTTTTAAGGTCTGACTGTGAACCTTAAATAAGTTTTTCCAGGTGAAAAGTTCGTATTTGTACCTTTTCATAACCGAATGTTTTAAACAGAACAGTAAAATAAAAGCCTGGAGACGAGACGGGGTGTGTGGAGTCAGTACAGCTCAGAACATATCATTTCAGTGGATTATGGTTCAGTTATGTTCCCTGACTGAAGGTACTGAGATGGAGCCCTTGAGGGTCCCACCTCATTGCTTAGAGGGGAACTGACCCAGTGAGAGTGCAGTACGTTTTTTTTTTTTTAATAGAAGTTTAAACCCCCAATTACAACCCCAAATCAGAAGAAGGTGGGACAGTGTGGAAAATGCAAATAATGAAAGAAAGCAGTGATTTCTAAGAGAAATTGATTTGTATTTCATCACAGATAGTAAGAGCACAGGATATTTCATGTTTTGTCTGATCAGCATAATTTCATTTGTAAATATATACATCCATTCCTGCTGTTTAGACCTGCAACACAGACCAAAAAATTAATCAATCAACTTATCAATCAATCAGCAATCAACAATTATTTTCACTCGGAAATACATAGAGAGTGACCCTCATTTTCAGTGCATTTACAACATTAAAAGGATTGAAAAAGAAATTAAAGTAGAATTTAATCAGGTTAATCTAAAATGAACAAAACTGCAAATTAACAGAAAAAAACAGACGAAATAAGAGGCAGATGATGTGGTTTCGGACACTGTATGACTCGCTGTTATCTATAAATATGGACTAAAGTTCTGACAGAATTCAGGCTTCAAGCTGCTTCTGTTCTTAGCTTTTACATTGTCTTGTTATGCCTCATCTGATTGTCTACATTTGGGGGGAAAAGCAGACAAATTGTTGAGTTACAGCCAATCAGAGCAGAGCTCGTTTACGTATACCTGTTTAATTGTAGGGGATATAGAGAAGCTGGAGAAATGGTCATTTAAAAATGAATTGGGACTGTTTTTTGGTATATAAGACAACATATTCTAAACCAGAGGTGTCAAACTCAACCACTAAAGGGGCCACATTAAAACGAATCTGTGGGCCAGAAAAATAAAGTTTTTATTTCATTTTTAGTTCCATGTTGTGCCGTAAGCCAAACTGGCCGTTGTTTATTCAAAATACGCAAAAACTGCAGTAAAATACAGGCAGTTGTAGTAAACCGTGAAATATTACGCCAATATTCAGAGTGTAAATGTACCCAGGAGCTCAGTCTTTTAACCTGCCTGTTTGGTTGATCCTGCCATCCTTTCTCTGCTGCGCGTTCATTAAGACTTGGGCTCAGTTTCAGCTGCTGAGCTGACGTTGGGTGCTTATTTTGGTTGAACTGCAGCTGAAATGCTGTTAGTGTGTTTGTTGATGTGACTGGAGTGGAACTGTGTAGAATTGAGGTGTAACCGCTGTCCCATAGACTGTTGTTGATGTAGGAGAGTCAGAGCACATATTACGTTGCAGTGCATGCTGGGGACTGTAGTCAGTGGTGGACGAAGTACACAAATCATGTACTTGAGTTAAAGTAGAAAGTAGTCCCTTTAGACCTCCACTTGAGTAAAAGTACTAAAGTATTTGCCTTCAAATGTACTTAAGTATCGAAAGTAAAAGTACTAAAAGATTAATTATGACTCTGATGTCCTTATAACAAGACTCGCTTCATTAACTCATTTTAGGTGAAAATACTCCAGTGTCTCTCTTGGTAAACCAGTCTTTTAATAGAGTCATTAATTAGTGACGCTGATGTCTATTAAAATTATCATAAGCACAAAACACTGAAGGCAAACAGTTTCCATCAGGTAGAACTGAGTGGCTCTGAAATCACTTTTTACAAACAAGCAAAGTTTCAGTTTAAGATTTATTTGAACTCAGTTACAAGTTTAAGTTTAATAAAAACTTTAAACTCAGATTCACAAATGAGTTTCCTTTACTAAACTGCATCTGTAGGTCTCTGTTCATAAACATAAACTAGCCAAAACTAATTTACTATAAAATGAAATGTGTTTGTATAAATTCAGAATAAAGACACGTCAGTCACAACTGCATATGAGTACATATTTCTATATTGTGGTCTGTTTACACAAAGTTAGGTTAGTTTCTTTATTTATGTCGAACAGACACTCCCAAATTTTACGCTGCTGCCCTGACGTTGAACCGTGTGCTGCACTGGGTCGGTATGACCAACAGGTCAAAAACAAGCTCTAAACAAAGTGACCGCTGTGCCCTGATTGGTGTTCTGCTTCACGCTTCTTTTGTTTTGACGTTAAAGTTTTATACACACATAAACCAAAAGGAAGGACAGATTTCTCATAATGTAGTGCAGTGAAAGTAAAAAGTCTCCCAAAATGGAAAAACTTCAGTAAAGTAGAGATACACGAAAAAACTACTTAAGTACAGAAACAAATTACATTTCCTAAGTTACTGTCCACCACTGACTGTAGTGCAGCTCATTGTGAAACGGACTGATATTAATATAAAATGAAATACTTCCTGATCCGGCCTGCAGGCCTTGTGTTTGACACATGGCCTCTAAACCATAAGAAAAGAAGGATTAAATGGACACGTGTGGGACACAGGACCATGATAAGGCTCACTTCTTAGAAGGAGAACTGAACCTGTGTTTGATTAAAAAGGCCTGAATAAGCGAAATATGGACTGTTATCAGAAACTTGAAAATATTCTGCTGCTTAGCTCATCATATTTTTATGTAAGCGCAGAGTCTCTGACCTAATTACTAATCTTAATTTGATAACGTTAATCTGTGTCACTCGTAAAACCGTCTGTTTATGGTCATTGTAGGTTACAACGTGCAGTAAACACTCATTCATTCTGTCAGTTACTCTTAAAATCTAAACCATATGAGCTTAAGAGCTTATCCTGCTCATTCCAAACGTCCAGTATGCTGGACGTTTCATTCCAGTCCAGGTCTTTAGAAGCAGGTGTGTCACTTTCACTCAGCTTTGTGTTCCTCCAGAACTCAGTCTTTGTATTGATTGATCATTTGATGACGTTTTCTGTTTTGTTTTGTTTTTTTTAACTGGTCATAAACAAAAACAGTCATGGCAGCTGGAGAGACGGACAGTCACCGCCTCATTGGACATTGGAATGAGGCACATAAGGTCTACAAGATTTTCCAAAAATGAACATATTATCGTCAGGATAACAGACTCAAACTAAAAACTGAACATTTCTTGTGTTTCAGGAACATAATTTCCATCTGCAGCTCTGAGCGAGCAAATAAAATATATGTCATATGTGTCTTA
>NW_023494810.1:33836354-33928854 GCF_904425465.1 Colossoma macropomum | reverse complement strand
CTCCTACTCTGCTTCTAATTCTAGAAACCTCTAGTAAACCCCTGAGAATTCTAAACCTCTTAAGTGTTTTATAGTAGGATTACTGCTGGAAAGACTGGAGAGTTCTAGAATCATCTCTGTGTGAAGGTTTAAAATTCTCACTCTGTGGGTTCAAATTCTAGAAAACAACTGGTGATTCTAGAACTCCTAACTATTTTATGAGAGGAAAGATGTTGAGAACTTGCATCCTGTGTGGAAACTAGAGAGTTTTAGAATTGATTCTTGACTAAGTTTGGAATTCTTACTGCTGTTTCTTCTGTAGATAAAAAAAACTCTTGAGAATTCTAGAATTCTTAGCTACTTTATGACAGAGTTCCACTGCACAGACTGGAGAGTTCTTGACTCCCAGTAGAATTTAGTCTAGATTTAGAGGTCCAAAGAACTTGACTTGAGTGGGCGAGTGAATGGGCGAGTGAGTGAGTGTGAGAGTAACTGAGTCAGTGAGTCATTGAATGAGAGTGAACGAGTCAGCAAGTCAGTGAGTCAACGAGTGAGTGAGTCAGCGAGTGAATGGGAGTCAGTCAGCGAGTCAGTGAGAGAGACTGAGTCAGTGAGTGAGTCATTGAATGAGAGTGAAGTGGGAGTCACTCAGTCACGCTCACTGACTCACTGAGCGAGTCAGTGAGTGAGAGTGAGTCGGCGAGTTAGTGAAAGTGACTTAGTGTGAATCAGCAAATGAGTGATTCGGGGATTGAGTGAGTGGGTGAGTGAGTGGGTGAGTGAGTGGGTGAGTGAGTGGGTGAGTCAGTGGGTGAGTGAGAATGAGAGAGTGAGAATGAGAGAGAGTGAGAAAGCAAATCAGTGAGTGAGAGTCATTCAGTGAGTGATTCAGTGGATGAGTCATTGAGTGAGTCTGTGAGTGATTCGGTGAGTGAGTCAGTGAGTGAGAGTGATTCAGTGAGTGATTCAGTGGATGAGACTGTGAGTGAGTCAGTCAGTGAGTCAGTGAGTCAGAGTGATTCAGTGAGTGAGTCAGTGAGTGAGTCAATGAGTCAGTCAGTGAGTCAGTTAGTGAGAGTGAGTCAGTGAGTGAGTCAGAGTGATTCAGTGAGTGATTCAGTGAGTGATTCAGTGAGTGAGTCAGTGAGTGAGTCAGTGAGTGATTCAGTGAGTGAGTCAGTGAGTGAGTCAGTGGAAATACTGAGCATGTTGATGCATTTATTTTACAAACGAAGACAGAAGTACAGAATATAGTGAATGAGCCATGAAGCTACTGCTAACCACTGTCCTCCTCTGGACTGTAGAGGACTAAACTAGTGGGTTTAACGCTGTGGGGGGCGATTTTTACACTGTTTATTATAGTTTTTTAGTTTTTTATTAACACACTAAGATATTTTCCAGTATAGATCAGGAACGTCTCTGAATGAATCACTTGAAACGCAGATGACTGCAGGACCGTTTATGAAGAAACAGCTGTTTTTTGAATGCCTCATTTTTAATGTCCGCACACACCGAACAAGAGCCTCAGTGTGATCATGATTGCCTTAACTGTATGTTTAGACTTATATGATATTATTAAAGACTAATTACTTGTATTTTTTAACTAATTAACCTGATTTAAAGCAGTTAATTAAAGAATCTTTTCCTTGAATCATCTGTGTTTATGTGTGATTCTTAAACAGGTAAAGGAAAAAGAACCGTCCAGATGTTTAGTGTGACCGATGTCTGGGAGTCAGCGAGTGAGCGGGAGTCAGTCAGCGAGTCAGCGAGAGAGTCATTGAATGAGAGTGAATGGTGCTACATAGAACCCTTTCTGAAAAGGTTCTACATAGGCCCACGTTCATGGTTTTTACAGAACTCCAAAAAGGGTTCTTTTATCGTTACAGGCTTGACATCGTGACAGTAGCAGAACCCTTTTCAAAAAGGTTCTATATAGAACCATCTACAGCACATTCTTCATCAGTCTGAAGAACCATTTCACCATGCAAAGAACCCTTTAATCATGCAAAGGGTTCTTCGAGTGCTCATGGTGCTATGTAGAACCATTTTCTTTACTAAAGAACCCTTGAAGAACCATCTTTTTAAGACGGTACATGTTCTTCTTGTGTCAAATTTCCTCAGATTTAATTTCCTGATTGTTTTCCATTATAATAAATAATAATACAATCATTCATATAATAATGAAACACTTTGATGAATAATATCAAAGCAGTCCTCTGTAGACGGGGTGTGTGGCTTCAGCCATTCCTTTGTAGTTGCTTTTCTTGCTGCTACAAATATAGAAGTTTTCCAAATATTTAGTTTTAATATTTAACTAAGGTGTTTTAATCAGCTTTGAGCCAAAAGAGTCTCAGTCAGAGCAGTTCTGAGAAGAAAACTGCCAAATCATCATTTAGACAAAAGCTGCTCTACAGACTGAAGATCATGACGCTGAGAGTTGAAGATAAACCGGTTATTCTCACAATATTTGGATGGTTGGATACACAGTGATGCCTGTATGATCAAAATGATTAATACTGATATTAGATTGATTTTTAGTAATATTTCCCAATTTAAGTGACCAAAACCGGTAAGATTTGTAAGTAGAGCGTTTTAGATTTGATTCTTGACTAAGTTTGTAATTCTCACTGCTGTTTGTAATTCTAGATAAAAACTCTAATTCTAGATTTCTTAGCTGCTTTATGGTGGTATTAAATTAATATTAAACAGATTTTTAGTAATATTTCTCAATTTAAGCGACCAAAAACGTTTTTTTCAAAGATAAGTCTGTAAATAACTTCTTTCACAGCCTGCATCGTGCTGTCAGAGTATTTTAAAGTTAGTTATTATATTTTTGTGTATATTGTGAAAGATAATTTTTTGCAATTTTATCTCATAGACGGGCTGTGGGGCTTTTATTTTCACTTTTTGTTATTTTTGTTCACTTCCTCAGGGTTTATTAGAGAAAGATTAAAGAAGCAGGTAAAGTAATGCAAACAGATTTTTTTATAATGAAAAAATAAAAAATGATGAATATCAGTAATGAGACACCCTGGTGGTGAGAATTGGAGTAAAAATGCTGTAAAAACTTTAAAACTGAAAATTTGGCTCTTCAGACGTTTTGCTGTGCCATACAGAGCAGCAGCTGATCTACTCAGTGACATGAATACTGTTCATCTGCGTGATTATGACAAAATTTGGACATTTTTTAGTGAAAATTACCCAAATATTGTTCTTGGTTTTGTAAGAATGATGCAAAAATGAAAACGAAAACCCAAGATTTTGCTGAAAATGGTCATTTTGTCCCCAAACGTTTGATGGACAGTGTAAATGTCGCAGGACTGTGCTGTGGCCTGCGGTCAGATTATGTGGATCTCTTCAGAAACCCTGAGTGACCTCTCCTTCCTGAGTGAGTGATCAATCATCTTCTGTCTCAATCCCGTCATCGTTATGGGGGAAGACCCTGGTCACCTGATAGCGACCTTTGACCCTGAGAGGGCTGTTTTAGCTTGATTTTGAAGTGCACTCCTGAGTGTGGACGTCATCAGTTTGTGGTTTTCTCTGCACAAAGATGGCTCTGTTGTTCTCCGGGGGTCCTCTGCTGGGGTCCAGTCTGTTGGACTGTGTTTTAGAAGGTAGGCCACAAAGCTTGACAGTTAAACCGGCCTCATTCAGAGCAGCTCAGCACAGCCAGCTCAGCACAGCTGCTCTGGAGTTTCTATGAAAACTCGATGCTAAAGTGAGAATAAATGCTTGAAGCAAATCCTTTTTAGGATAGAATCTAGTTTTGGAGTTTAAATATTATTATTGTAATATGAAAGCCTCACTGCAGTGATAAGGACATTAATGTAATAACATTTTATTCCAGGTTAATTTTTTTTACCATTTCTATTAGATCATAGAGCTTGAAATGCAAAAAAGAAATGAAAAATTATGAGTTATGAGATATGAGAATATATCAAATATATCAGTACTGATACAAAAAAATTAATGTTGTATTAAAAAGTTATGCATATATTTCTGTTAAATATGTTTATTTTTTTCCAATGTGTTAAACTCAGCAAAGAAATGTAAATTGTTCACTAAAATTAGCAGAAAAATGTTATATTTGAGTGTGTGGTCGAGGATGTATTAACTTATTTTCACTTAGAAAATTAACAAATTAAAATAGAATTAATTCAGATAGAAATATATATTTTTAGATTATAGTATGATTTTAAAAATACGTATGTGTTTATCTATAATCTGCAATATATATATATATATATATATATATATATATATATATATATACACACATATCACTGGTGTTGGAACAAAACCTTGTATCTCCAAAATGGTAACTTTACAGTAGAAGGAAAAAACATACTTTACATTTAATGTAAGTCAATGGAACCAGACTTTTTGTCCAAGTAATTTTGAGCTGTTTCTTTAGTCCATTCATCATGAAATTTACACACAATGTAAAGGACAACAGGCATTTTCAAATTATGTCAAAAATTGAAAAACAATAAAAATGGAGATACAAGGTTTTGCTCCGAGAGCAATGATATATATGAGTACAGTGTATGTATATGTATATGTATATGTGTATGTATATGTGTATTAGGCTTGTCACGATCATTACAGCTTAACTAATGATTATCACAAAAATAATTGTGATTAACAATTGAATCTTCATTCTTCTATGCCACTATTACAGTATACGCTTGGTCAGAATGTAATATTGCACATTCCTTATTATGAAGAGCACTTTGGAGTATAAATTTAATGCGTACGTCTTTGAGTTCATTGAAAATTATTCCAATATCGCTGTTGTTGGAACAAAACCTCGTATCTCCAAAATGGTAACTTTACAGGAGAAAGAAAAAACCTACTTTACTTTTAATGTAAGTCAATGGAACCAGACTTTTTTCCAAGTCATTTTGAGCCGTTTCATTTGGTCCATTCATCATGACATTTACACACAATAAATAGGACCATGAGTACTTTTAATCTATGGCAAAAACTGAGAAACGACAAAAATGGAGATATGAGGTTTTCTCCCGACAACAGCGACATATTAGAATATAATGAAAATCAATGATGCGCAGGGCTGCTGATCCTTTACTGACCAGGTAGGTTCCACTAGCGCTCTGCTCATCAAACTGGTCAAAGTACATTAGCATTGCTAAAAACAGTAGCAGCCATCTTGAAGCCATCTCGGTCCAGACTGTTGTCCATTTTTTTACGTCAGACAGTGTCAGAAACTACATAACCAAGCCTATTAGAGATACTGAACACCTCCACACGGTCTGAAGAGAGTGAGTGATGAGTTAGGCTGAAGGTTAAAGGGGAATTCCACTGAAAATTCAGTATAGGTTAAAGATTAAGACGTAAACAAAGTCTTTAAGAGTGGTTTGGTGTGAAATGGTTCACTTCTTTACAGTGGTGATGTCCAAAAAAAGCAAATCTAGCCACTGTTACTGTACAAATTCAAGCCATTAACCTATAGGAGCTTTTATGTGTAATGTTGATGATGGTGATTATATATGGCGATTATATTGCCTTACGACACCCTGAGTTGATTTTAAAAATATGTTTAAGGCCAAAAACCTTCTTGTAACTATTGACAACAGTGTCTCAGTCATCAGGCAGAGAATTCATAACCATTCCATGTAGTAACTTTCTATGAGGGAGCTTTTAGAGGTGGACGTCTGGTTCCTATCACCACCACTGTGAACAGTTCTAACTCGGTCAGTTTCACACCAAACCACTCTGAACGACTCTGTTTACATCTCAACCATTTAATTATGCAGGCATTTTTAAAAATCAGAGGGATTCCCTTTTAACACCATGCTAATCGGTGGGGTATAAGCTCCCACTGCTTGTTAGCTACATTAGCCTCGTAGCTCCAGTCCAAAAACTAAAGAAGAAAACATTGCACCTCCCGTTCTGCTTGATCTTTATCTACCTGATGGTGTGACTGTGAAATCTAACCACTGTGTGAAATGATTGTGGTCACCTCAAATAACTGCGGTAAGGCGATTATGAAGTCAGTGTTGGTGTCTGGATATTAGCTGGCTTTTATATTAAAATGAAAATAGATTAATCATCCATCCCTAAAGTAAAGGCTTTCTAGCTGAAGCCCTACATGAGAGCCTGAGATCCAGATTGCTTTTTATTAAAAATTCATCTCTGGAGTGAAGTTAAACATCCTCTCACTGCTGCTTTAGTGTTTGTGATGCTGTACTGATGTGTAGTTCTTTATAATAGCTGTGAAACTGTGTTGAAATCAGGCTTGGTGGGCGCCTGTGGCGTCTCAGTGCTGTGTAACCTGATGAGAGTGGATCTCTTTCTACAATCATACAGGTGAGAGCAAAACGCTGACCCATGTCTGACCTAATGTAGCTACTGTATATTAATGAGTATATGTTTATTAGAAAGGCATCACAGGGTGGCAAGATGATATATTTATACACCGATCAGGCGTAACATTATGACCACCTCCTTGTTTCTACGCTCATTGTCCATTTTATCAGCTCCACTTACTATATAGGTGCACTTTGTAGTTCTACAGTTACAGACTGTAGTCCATCTGTTTCTCTGATACTTTGTTAGCCCCCTTATACCCTGTTCTTCAGTGGTCAGGACCCCCATGGACCCTCACAGAGCAGGTACTATTTGGGTGGTGGGTCATTCTCAGCACTGCAGTAACACTGACGTGGTGGTGGTGTGTTAGTGTGTGTTGTGCTGGTCTGAGTGGATCAGACACAGCAGTGCTGCTGGAGTATTTAAACACTGTGTCCACTCACTGTCCACTCTATAAGACACTCCTACCTTGTCAGTCCACCTTGTAGATGTAAAGTCAGAGACGATAGCTCATCTGCTGCTGCACAGTTTGTGTTGGTCATCCTCTAGTCCTTCATCCGTGGTCACAGGACGCTGCCCACAGGACACTGTTGGCTGGATATTTTTGGTTGGTGGACTATTCTCAGTCCAGCAGCGACACTGAGGTGTTAAAAAACTCCAGCAGCACTGCTGTGTCTGATCCACTCAGACCAGCACAACACACACTAACACACCACCACCACGTCAGTGTTACTGCAGTGCTGAGAATGATCCACCACCCAAATAGTACCTGCTCTGTGAGGGTCCATGGGGGTCCTGGCCACTGAAGAACAGGGTAACAAATTATGCAGAGAAACAGATGGACTACAGTCTGTAACTGTAGAACTACAGAGTGAAACTATACGGTCAGTGGAGCTGATAAAAATGGACAATGAGTGTAGAAACAAGGAGGTGGTCTTAATGTTATGGCTGATCAGTGTATATTATTGTATATGTATTAATTATAAAGGCATTGCAGGCTGCTAACATCATATATTTATAGTTTCAATCTGTACCTCAAACCACTTCCTGTATTACACATGTGCTATTACTGGATATACTTTACATAATACAAAGGTATACATAAACCTATACAATACTTATTACTATCTAATTACACTGGTGTTACATACTACTCTGTATAACGTGCTACACTATATAATATGTCTAAAAACTGAACTGTGCTGTTACTGAATGTCTCCTGTGCAGCAAGTGTCCACAGAACCCCAGCATTACTACGAATGTATCACTGTCGAAGCGTCCGGCTGTGGGGCAACTGGTCAGGGTTTTCCGTTTCTGCCTGCTGACCACCCTCCTCACAGTGGTGGGGTATAGACTGGCCATCCTAGTAGTGTTAGAGTTCTCCCTCAGAGCACTCCTCAGAACTGTTACTGCAGGACAGGTGAGGCTGCATCACTGACCACTTGATGGGCAACCGCAGTACAGGTCCTCTACAGTTAAGGCCACAGTGCAATATTAGCCCACTTACGTGCCCCAACACAGTATTAACCCCAGTGCAGCATTAGCCCCAGCACAAAATTAACCCTAATGTAATATTACGTAATATTGCCCCAGTGCAATACTAGCCTCACTTAAATTATCCTTACTGTAATATTAACCCCAATTCAGTATTAGCCCCAGTGCTATATTAGCTCTATTGCAGTACTGGCCTCCATGCAATATTAGCCCCAGTTTAGTATTAGCCCCAAAGCAACAGTAAGCGCATTGTTAGCCGTAGTGTAATATTAGCTTCAATGCTTTAATAGGCTAAAGCAGTATTAGCTCCCAGTGCAGTATTAGCCCCAATGCAACATTAACCCCTAGTCCATTATTAGCCACAGTGCACTAATACTAGCTCTAATACTTTTTTAACCCCAAAGTAGCATTAGCTCCAATGCAATATTAGACCCAGTGCAATATTAGCCTAACTTTAAAATTAGCCTTACTGTAATACTAACCCAAATTCAATATTTGCCCCTGTGCAGTATTACCCTCAGTTTAGTATTAGCCCCAATGCAACATTAACCTTAGCGCATTGTTAGCCGTAGTGTAATATTAGCTTCAATGCTTTATTAGCCTGAAAGCAGCATTAGCCCCAGTGCAGTATTAGCCCCAATGCAACATTAACCCTAGTCCATTATCAGCTGCAGTGTAATATTAACTCTAATGCTTTTTTAGCCCCAAAGTAACATCAGCTCCAATGAAAAATTAGACCCAGTGCAAAATTAGCCTAACTTTAAAATTAGCCTTACTGTAATATTAACCCCAATTCAGTATTTGCCCCAGAGCAGTTTTACCCTCACTACAGCAGCCTTACTGCAATAAGACCAATTTCATGTTCTCTAGGCCCACTGCAACGTCACTCACTGCAAAACTTCAATACTTCATATATACTCATGTTTTATTTATGCCATTTATTCAACTGACAGGCGGCCTGCACATCACTGCTTAGTTTAACTCTCTCTCTCTCTCTCTCTCTCTCTCTCTCTCTCTCTCTCTTTCTCTCTCTCTCTCTCTCTCTCTCTCTCTCTCTCTCACAGTCCAGCCCTTCCCATCTTCTCCTGGTCCAGAGTCAGTTCTCTTTGGGCTGTTCCCTGAGCTGCACTCTGCACTTCCTCCAGGAGGGGGCGCTGCGCCGGACGCTCTGCCTGTTCCTGGCCGCAGGGCTGAGTTCCCTGTTGGCCTACCTGTCTCAGCGCGTGGAGAGCCACATGCTGGAGTTTTACCCCACACACTCACGCTGTGAGCAGCAGGGCTGTGGGGTGTGTGTGTCTCTCTCCTCCCCGCAGGTCTCTCTGCTCACTGGCCTGAGCCGAGCTGTGGGCGCGGCCTTCGTCCTCGGTGTCGTGACCTCTCTGCATGCCCTCAACCAGCACTACATCACTGAGGTGGAGAGCGTGAGGACCTGGATCCCTCTGCTGCTCTGCTACACACTGCTGCTAGTCTACATCCAGGGTGAGAGAGAGAGCGAGAGACACAGAGACACAGAGACTCAGAGAGAGAGAGAGAGAGAGAGAGCACATTTAAAGTGATCGTCAATCAGCCAAGACGTGTTTGGTGTCTGAAGTTTAGCTTCTTTAGTTTTAGCGCTGGAGCTACGAGGCTAATGTAGCTAACAAGTAATGGAAGCTCTTGTAGAAATTAGCATGGTGCTAACTGCAGGCCTGAATCATCACACACTCACCCTAAACCCCGTGGCCCAAACACAAGGCCCGCGGACCACGTCAGGTCTGTGGCACAATCCTATCCGGCCTGCAAAATTATTTTAATATTCTATTAAAATAAGTCTGTTTCACAATGCACTGCACTACAATACCCAGCATGCACTCCAACGTAATGCGCACTCCAACCCTCCTTCCCCAACAATCTAAGGGAAAGCGGTTATACCACAAAAAGAAAAGATGTAGTTCAAGCAAGTAGGCGAAAAGTATAGCTTATATTGTGCTCTTGCAGTTTTTGCATATTTTGAATAAACAGTGGTCAGTCAGGGTCATAGCAAAATGTTTATTAAATGGAAAAAAACATAGGTTCTCTGGCCCACGGATTTGATGAGATTTTTTAATATGGCCCTTTTAGTGGTCGAGTTTGAACCCCCTGCCCTAAAGTGGGCAAAGGTGTTCAGTGTCTCTAATAGGCTTGATGATGTGGTTTCTGACTCTGTCTGACTCACTGTTATCCATAAACATGAACTAAAGTATGTTAGCATAGCTAAACACAGTTGGAGCCACAGTTTGACTGTACTTTTGTTCATTTATCTCGATTCAATTTTGGAAAAATCATCTACGTTGATTATATATATAAAAATAGACTAAACTACAGACAAAATTCAGGCTTCAAGATGGCTGATATATGAGTTAAACCAGCGTCAGTAGAACCTGAATTCATGATATTTAAAAAAAAATGCGTGCAAAATTTTGTGTTCTTGAAAATTTTCATTGCAAATTTTAGATATTTGAATGAGTCTGAATTTACCTTTTTGAAATTCAGGTCTTGAAAAATTCAGGTTATGATTTCAGGTTCAGGACACTGATTTAACTGCATGCTGCTGCCCATTTTGTTTACTTGTGCTACTTTTCTCCATTTTTTACAGGGAAAGTTGCCACATATAGCTTCTCCAAGCTTTCATAGACGTTTTTGAGAGTCACTCGTCATGAGCATTCAGCCCTGAGCGCCAATCTCTGATTCAATCTGACTGAATCGTTAAAATAATGAGTCATCATCTTAACCACACACACGTAATCAGGTGATAAGCCCACTCAGACTGTTAGGTAACCGAGCCCACACCCTTACAGCTGATAAGTCGAAGGGCAAAGTGTGAATAAAGGAGGTCGAGGCCAGAATTTTGCTGCTGTGAAGCTGAGTGGCTTCACCTGCCTCGGCAATTCAAGCTGATTTAACACTTTAAGCTTCCACTGTATTTGATATTTGCTGAAATAGAAACTGCCCTGTTCTGTGATTCCTTTAAGCGGATGCTGATCTGGTCTGGTAGTAGTAAATCACGCCACGTGGACTTGCAGAGTGATCTTCAAGAGTCTTGTTTTGATTTATTCCTAGACAGTTCATTGATCTGGATGACTTTTATTGGTCTAAAGATTACCTGACTCCACCTTCCAGGATATGCATATCAGAATATCAGTGTTATGACCTGTAAATCAGAGTAACTGGTATAATAGTGAAGGCATTTCATCTCTTGAATGAGCAGCAAAACACCTTTAATATTTCACCACAGGTTCATGAGCTTCAGCTGGAGTGCTTTAACAAAGTTAGCCTAGCGCTCAGAGTGAAACCGCTTGAGGTACCAGAAGTCCAGCCACCTTGACTGGAGTAGTGTTAGCTTAGCTTAGTTAGCTCAGCACTGAGTGGTGAAGCACCTTTCAGATACACCATAAATCCAGACACTTTGACTGGAGTAGACTGTACAGTCTACGGACGTAGCGTTAGCTTAGCTTGTATTTAGCTTAGTAGCACTGCCCAGATAGCAGCATATATCGGCCCACTGGCTTGATCAGGTGGCACCTGTTGACTGTTTGCCACTGCTGGACCTTCATCGGACCACCCAGATTACTGTCCTGCACACAAAGTCTAACTAGTTCTTGGAAAATAAACTACTGAGAGAAGAAAATAAATGACTAGGCCTGATATAAACAATTTAGTTGAAAAAGTTGTGCTAGACTAGTTACAGCTGTATAACCGGCTTTATTTCTGATATTACTGTTAAAATTATTCACTAAACTGATTTACAAAGGATAACGAAAGACAGAAATGAAGGATAAATAAGTAAACATGACTGTGAGAGGAAAACGAGCAATGAAAAGTGGCATTTTTGTCTAAAACTCGGCTTAAACTCGGTGGGCCGCCCGGAAAACTACCCAGATAGCAAGAGGACAGTGGGCCACTGTTGGCCCGATGACACCAAAGCAGGCGGCCCACTGTCCTCTTACTATCAGGGTACAAAAGATATGAAGATTAAACCACAAGTTCAGAAGTCTTGGCTGGACTAGCGTTAGCTTAGTAGCGCTGAGGTGTGAAACGTCTTTCATGTGTAATGGCTTTAGCCTCTGAAACACCTTCTGATTTTTGATTACATCACTGCGCACCAGTGGGCGGGGCAAAACAACACTGATAGAAGGAAAATGTGTTTTGATTTCAGAAGTCTGGTATTCTTGAATGTAGTACACTGAGAAAAATGACATCTTAGCAAGAGAAAACATCTTAAATGTAGTCAAAATATCTAATAGTTCTTATTATGGGATTCTTGTTCTAAGAATATTGTAAGATTATTTAACTTATTTCTTGACATTTTGTACCTGTTTTAAGTCATTTTATCTACATCGGCAGATCATTTTACTCATTTTACCAGCATTATTTTTTGAAATAAGCAAAATGACCTTCATTATTTCTCAGAACAAGTAAAATGATCTGGCAATGGAACAAGACGCTTTCATAAGATAAACGTCCTTAAAAGACGTGAAACATGTCTAACACAGGTGGAGTAATCTTAAAATATTCTTAATTCAGTCTCGTAATGAGAGATATTAGATATATTGGCTAAATTTAAGATATTTTCACTTGTGAAGATGCAGCCTTTGATGTAGCTCAATTAGTTTAGCAGCACTGAGCTGTAAAACATCTTTAATATTTGCCTTAATTTACTATTACTATTTCTCTCTCTCTCTCTCTCTCTCTCTCTCTCTCTCTCTCTCCTCTCACTCTCTCTCAGACGGTCAGGCTCGCAGGCCCGCTGCTGAAGCTTTGTTGCGCTCTGCTCTGCTGCGTTTGGGGGCGCTGTTGGTCCTCCTGCTCAGTCTGGGTTTCTGGGTGGACATTCTGCACCTCCTGCTGGTTCTGCTGGGGGAGCTGCTGTGTCTCACACACACACAGGACCTCCTGCACAAACACACTCCCATCACGGTAATAAACTACAGCGGGAGAACCCAAAACAATCCCTGAACCACTGTAACGCACCAAAGTACCATCAGCACCTGAACAAGAACCTGCTTAACTTTCTTAATCTTACGTTAAAAAACATGGTTTTTTCAAGGCTTCTTTAGTAAAAGGAACGGTTCTGTTTAGAACCATGGGCTCTATATAGAACCACTTCATGCATAAATGGTTCCCTGCATGGTGAAATGGTTCTTCAGAACGTATAGAACCATTTTCAAAAAGGTTCTGTATAGGAGTGCATACAACACATTCTCTCCATCAGTCTGAAGAACCATTTCACCACGCAGAGAACCTTTTAAGCATGAAGTGGTTCTATGTAGTACTCCTGGTTCTAAATAGAACCATTCTCTTCACTAAAGAACCCTTAAAGAAGCATCTTTTTAGCAGTGTAATCTTAAGCACGAGTGTGTATGTTTGGGGACGTATTGAGTCCGAATGATACGAGATGAAAAAAGAGAATTCTCAAACAAGTTCTAGATTAGGCGTTCTCCAGTCCATTCATGAGCCTTCACTGTTCTACAAGTGTTGTTCAGAAAAGTTTGGACATTCAGACTGATGTTTTGGCAGATCCCTCCACCAGAAGCTAATTTTAATTTTTTTCACGTCAATAAATCATATTTTCGAGCCATAAAAAATCTCACCTCAGGAAGCGTAATTCATTTTTAAAAATAACTGTCTGTCCATTTTCTGCGACAGGGTGGACGTTACACTCAATAGAACCTCTAAAAGATGAAAAAACTACAAATTATCAACATTGAGCAAAAGCGGAACGTGCCAGCGTTTCAGTTTGGCTTCTCTGAAGACTCAGTCCTCATCATATCACTTAATTTGATAGTATTATTATTATTATCATTATTATTATTATTACACGTAAATACTTTGCTAGTAATAAAGACAGAGCTAAATTTCTTTAAATTTCTTTTTAAATCAATATAATATTTATATATACAATGGCAGAAGTTTAATGTTAAAATGACTTTTATTTTGTAATATTTGGGCTGGAACTTCAATGGCTTTCTATACAGACATGTAAACATGCCTATATTACTTAAATGAATAGATACATACACACATAAACAAACAAACAAATCATTTTTAAAGCTTGAAAGAGACTTATTATCAGATTTTGGTCCCTTATGCATGGCATGAAATGTTGTGGACTCACATTGTGGTGGGGAGGGGGGTTAAATTTGACCTTTCACTAAAACTATCACTTCAAACTGTTGCTGACTCTTGTTTATTTTGCAGACGGAGGAGGAGAAAACCGACAAATCTTCATAAACTCACAGTGACGCTGCCGTATTATTGTTCCAAGGCAGAAAAGAGTTGTTCTGATCTTCTACCTCGCAGCGCAGCACCGTCTGAGACCTCAGCAGCTTTAGGTCAGACTCTCAGAGTCAGAGTCCCACAACCACTTTATGCATTTCATGCTTCTGAATGCAGTTCTAAGGCCAGACTTGGATCCTAGATCAGAACTCTTACTTTGTACTGTGGTTAATTCCACTTCTGTTGTTTTAAAGGTCCTGTCTTATGGCAAAAACCTATTTTTTAGTAAATAAATGTTTTTGCTTTATTACATAAACATTGTTCAAGTTTCAAACCGTACCCTTCACTCCTCAGTCCTTACTGACCATATATGGAAACTAATCTGTAATAGCTTCCTGGTTTGAACTGTGATGTCACAACCATGAACACCTTTGTATATGACCGCCATTCATTCTTCAGTAGTTTAGCCCCACCCACTCCATTTGAAGTGATGGAGCGTTGTTCAGATACATAGAGTCTGTAGCTGAGTGATTGGAGTTAAAGGTACTTTGTGACCAAAGCAAAATACAAGCCAATCAGAACAGGGCTAATTTACATGTATCTGTCTCAAAGGCAGCCTGTTTAAAGATACGTTAAAAATCGGCATGTAAAAATAAATGATGGCTGTTTTTGGCACATAAAGCCCCACTTTTACACTTTAACATCTCATATGTCATGTATAACTTCAAGGGGAATTCCACCCATTTTTCAAAATTTCTGAACAATTCAGTGTGTGAGATATAAACAGAGTGATTCAGAGTGGTTTGGTGTGAAATGGTTCAGATGTCTTTACAGTGGTGGTGATAGGAACCAGGGGTCGCCATGACTACAACACAGATATAGACATTTTATTTACTATCCAGAACCACCAGTGAACCTACACGAGTCTTCTGAGTCTATATGGAATGTTGATGATGGAAAATAGTGGAAAATCTGAAATAATAAGTTTTCTTTAGGGACTATTTTGCCTCACAGCGCCCTGCATGTATCCCTCCACCATGAATGGAGTTTAAGTTCTCAAAACTATCATAAAACAGTGTCTCAGTCATCAGGCAGTGAATTCATCACCATTTCATGTAGGAACTTTCTGTGAGGGAGCTTTTAGAGGTGGACGTCTGGTTCCTATCACCACCACTGTGAACAGTTCTGACTCAGTAAGTTTATCTAGAACAGAGCGTTTCACACCAAACCACTCTGAACGACTCTGTTTACATCTTAACCACTTAATTATGCAGAATTTTGAAAAATAAGTGGAGTTCCCCTTTAATGTGCTCTTTTTCATTTTTAATGTGTCTGTGTTTTGCACCCATTATCTTTAATTGCATTTTATTGTTTGTCATATTGATCACTGCTTATTGTTGACTTACAAAGCACATTGTGCTGTACCAAGCCCAAACACCACCAGTCCTGCTGTGTGGCAGTAAAGAATAGTAAAGAGGACTGGATTAACAGCTGGTCTGCCTGTGTGGCCAACAGGGGGAGCCAGTGAGTGCATTGATGACTCAGAGACCCCACTCTTAGCACCATCAGCATTTGCTCTACACACAGAGGCCTTGGTTTCCACTCACCCTCCTAATGAAGCAGCTCAGCCAGGACATTATTTTAGCTACGAGGCTAATATAGCTAACAAGTAGTGAAGTTAATTGGTGTCTACAAGCTTCCTTTACTTGTCAGCTAGTATTGTTGTCCTTGTCCCTCAGCGGTGCAACCAACTTCCCCCTGGACTCTGCACTGCGCTCACTCAGTGCCTTCCGCTGGGGTCTGAAGACTCACCTCTTCAGACTTTTCACACTTACCGAGTCAGAACTGTTCACAGTGGTGGTGATAGGAACCAGACGTCCACCTCTAAAAGCTCCCTCACAGAAAGTTCCTACATGAAATGGTGATGAATTCACTGCCTGATGACCGAGACACTGTTTTATGATAGTTTTGAGAACTTAAACTCCATTCATGGTGGAGGGATACATGCAGGGCGCTGTGAGGCAAAATAGTCCCCAAAGAAAACTTATTATTTCAGGTTTTCCACTATTTTCCATCATCAACATTCCATATAGACTCAGAAGACTCGTGTAGGTTCACTGGTGGTTCTGGATAGTAAATAAAATGTCTATATCTGTGTTGTAGTCATGGCGACCCCTGGTTCCCATCACCACCACTGTAAAGACATCTGAACCATTTCACACCAAACCACCCTGAATCTCTCTGTTTACACCTCACACACTGAATTATGGTGGAATTTTGAAAAATTGCTTTTACTGTATGATGGGAAACCTGTGATAAACAGTTCTTTAGGAACCTTTTAAAAACTATACATGTACATACCAATAAAAAGGGTTCTGCTATAAAGAACCCTTTTCTCTAAGAGTGTTTAAAGGAATGGTTTGGCAAAAGATCTAATTTACCCCATTGTCCTCTTACCCCAGATGTACAGTGGTCAATCTGCCGACACATGTTTGGAATCCAAGTTTTGCTTCCTGAGTTTAGAACTGGAGCTATGAGGGTAACATTGCTAATGAACTCTGGAATTCAGTTGCCACCCAAACAGCCCAAACCGTTTCTGTAAAAATGTGTCACCAAAAGCTGCTCAAACAGCATCCACACTACAAAAAATGGTGTCTTTTCTAGTGAAAAGATCTTAAATCCAGTTGACATATCTCATATTTCCCATTTCCAGATGTTTGTGCACTTATTATAAGATTACTTACCTCATTTCTAGACATTTTTACTTGTTTTAGGTTATTTTATCAAGTAAAATGATCTCACTGTACTGGCAGATAATGTTGCTGGTTTCAAGCACATTTCTTACAACAAGCAAAATGATCTGCCAACATAGTGAGATAATAAAATAACAATAAAATTACTCAAAACAAGCAAAAATGTCTAGAAAAGAGTTAAATAATCTTAAATGAAGCTTATGACCATCTCAACAGGAGAAATATTAGATTTATTGACTACATTTAGGATCATTTTACTTGACGAGACCATTTTTTGCAGTGCAGCTCTTCATTACGGTGGCACGGCCTTGTTAATGCAGCATGACTTCCTGTGAACTATTCAAAATAACAAAACTGAAGGAAGCCACTTTAAAAAAAACAGCATCTGTATTCACAAACCGCCTCAGCAGGGCTGATCTGGAGTCAGTATTTTTGGCACTGACAGTCATATATATGGAGGAATCTGATCCAAGATCAGTCCTGCTCTGTAAATACCAGCACTGGTGTTGTCTAATCTGGCTGCTCGTAGCAGTTTTGTTCATTTTTATAGTGCACAGTGAGTCTTACTGTGTTCTTAATCACAACTACAGGTCTGTGCAACCTTAATGACGACCTGGATGTGGTCTGAGCTGACTGAGACAAGTTTGGGTGATGTATTTTTACAGAAACAGTTTGGGTGACTATTGAGTTCTGCTGTTTGTTACTAACGTTAGCCTCGTCGCTCCAGTTCTGTACTGAAAAAACAGGGCTACGTTCACATTCCAAGCCTCATTGCTGAAATCTGATTTTTTGCTCAAATCCGATCTCTCTGACTCAATGGTTCACACTCGTTTAGGTAAGTGACTCAAATCTGTCATTAATGTGACGAACCAGCCTGAAATGACCCTCATGAGCTCATCCTACTCAGTAACGTCACGTGAATGAATCACGTTCATCATCAGCACAAACTAACGAGCAGAACGAGCTTCGCTGAGAAGATCATTAACTCTGATCAGCTCTCAGCTTCATTATTAGAGCGAGACGAAGGAGAAAAAGGTGAGATGAGCTGCTTTTCCACCGTTTACAGGCTTTAACTTCTGTTCGGCGCTGCTGCCATGGTAACGCTGAATGATGGCGCAGTGCAGTGGAAAAAAAGCCAGCGTTATCAGACGTTACCCCACTTCCTGAGCCGTCTCCTTAGCAGCGTCATGCGAACTGTGAAGCAGGTTTGATTCTAGTACTTAGTACAGGGGTCGCAACCCAAATGTTAAGAAGAGCCATTTTGTCCTTTCAACAAAAACCAAACCACCTTGCGGGTGGTTATGTCCATTTTGCCATCTTGGCTGTAAATGTGTCTCAGTATGTGCTGATGTTCTAGTATAGGCTGAAAAATACAATATAAACAAAAACACAGACTTACTTTGCTCTGCTTTAAGCTTTTGCTCAGCTAGAGCTGCTTTTTTCGCATCTCCGGCAGGAAACTTTTCCTCAAAAGTGGAATAGTTTCTAATAAAATGTCTCTCAGTGTTTTATATGTATATATATATATATATATATATATACACACACTAGGACATTATCTAGCACAAATTAAGACACATTTTCCAACCAATATAATGTGTGAACACCAAGTGTGATTGGGGCCTAATTTACCTGTATATTTCACAAAATTAACATTAACATTCAAATCATGTACGTTATTATGTGTTTTTCACAGCTGATAAAGTGGTAAAGTGTTTCGCTAATAGGGGTTAGTGCGTTTAGGAGAAATGTTGTCCTGCTAAAGTATTTTAAGCTGCGGTTGCAGCAGAGCTACATGCTCAAAAAGGTTACACACAGCTTTTATTAAGCAAGAACTTGCACGAATTTGCACAAGTTGTAGCTCGAATGTGTGAGTGTGTGTGTGTGTGTCTGTGTGTGTGTGTGTGTGTGTGTGTGTGTGTGTGTGTGTGTGAGTCTAATCTTTCTGTATGGCTAAACAGTGACTCACCGACATGCTGTATTAAGTGGGCCTGTTTTGCTCAAACTGTGCTGCACAGACACATAAACTGTCCCAGGCCGACACACTGTTACGCATAAACCTCAACGTTTCAACACTTTATTTTCGGATGCTTTTGACAACATTTCAGATTTCAGCTGTGGGTGAAAACGTGCTGCTTCAGCACAAATCTGCTCTGTTTTTCTTTAGTAAAAAGGATTTCTCTTTCTCTCTCTCTCTCTCTCTCTCTCTCTTTCCTCTGATCCCCTCTCTCTCTCCCTCTCTCTCTCCTCTTTCCTCTGATCCCCTCTCTCTCTCTCTCTCTCTCTCTCTCTCTCTCTTTCCTCTGATCCCCCCCCCTCTCTCTCTTTTTCACTCATCTGGGCTTTTGCGGTTTTTCTGGCAACAGTGATGCTAGTGAGTGGGCGGGGCTTGGACAGGAGGGGATGATGTCATCACTGGGCATGCTCGCTCTCGCACGTGTGACATCACTGAAACATTCCATTCTACACACACACGAACAACACGGACCCCCAGGCCCTCCCCCCCTCCTCCTTCCTCCTCTTCTTCTTTCACCACTTCACTCTTTCCCCCTCTCTCTCTCTCTCTATCCCCCTCTCTCTCTCTATCCCTCTCTCTCTTTCTCGCTTCTCTCTATCTCTCTCTTTCTTCCTCTCATTCTGTTTTTTTTTCCTTCTCCTCTGCTCTCGTACGTGGCCTCGGCCCTCTCGGCCCCCCTCGCTCCCCTCTTCCCCTGCCCCGTTTCCTCTCTGTTTGTGTTGGGGGCTTTGCCCCGCCCCTCTCAGACCCAAACTGCTCCCAGACGGAGCTGATATGGAGAATCACATCACTTTCTGAAAGAGTTTGGGCTTCTTTTTAAATATGTTACTGACAGTATTACGTTTTCTCCAAATAACACACTAACTGAGCTGGACTTGTTTTGCTAGAAAGACGTTCTGTTGTTAAATTTATAAAAAAAATAGATTGGCCAGTAAAATATGTGTGTAATTTCTTCAGATTCTCACAGATAGCCTGGATCAAAAAGGCCACACAATCAGCTGGAGCTCCACAGACTAGCTAAGAAGTTGTTGTAGCTCACATTAACACAACTTTCCACAACCTGTTCCAGAGCAGTTCTGCTGTCTGTACACTTAGACTGACAGAAAATCTGATCACTTTAAATCACTCTTTCAGTGTGTTAACTTAACGTGTCTGAAAGTGTAGCTACCCTAATGCTTTTATTTTGAAGACGTAATACCAGAGAACTTGTAGAGAGGAGAATTCCTACTCTGTAATGTCTTCCAGCTTGCTCAAACACTAGAGGGCGCTCCCGAACGAGTCCAAAATAAATGGGTTAAGATGGAGCATTTCAGTAAAATCATAGTTTATAAATGACTAAACGTTTTTACTGTTAAAGGATTCATTCATTTCCTGAACACAGAGCAGCATAAAACATTATAACACTGCTGTTATATTTTTAAGAGCTTTTAAACTCGAGTTATAGGAGTTTAAAACGCGCCTCATGTACGTTCATGACGTCTGTGAGCGCGAACAGCCAATGAGCTGCTCCGCTCACCAACCAATCAGCACTCAGTAGCAGTAATGCTAACTAATCAGCACTCAGTAGCAGTAATTCTAACCAATCAGCACTCAGTAACAGTAATTCTAACCAATCAGCACTCAGTAGCAGTAATGTTGGTGTCCTGCTGCCCAAAACCTGTTTGCTGTAGAAAAAGGAAAAATGAGTTTTCTTTGCTTTTTTAGTGAAATACATCCTTCTACTTTCTAAAATTAAAGAAAAGTTTTAAAAATTAAAAGAAAGGACAGCGCCCTCTGCTGTTTTGCAGTCCTGTTTTTGATATAACGATGGAAATAGGAAGTGGCCAGACTCCTTATACACCGGCTCTGGTAATGTACACTAGCTAATGTTTTGGGGAAATAACTAGCTGTAGCCGTAACCTTAACCCTTTTATTTAACGAACATTAATGTGAGCTGTCCACATAAACACATTAGAGTGAACTCATTAACACTTTAGCTAGTAGGTAACCCGCTAGCAAGTTGGCTGAGATTTGCCCAATGCTCAAGATGAGGTGTTGACCAGCCTGAGATTCGTCCGTAGGGCTGCAGTTGGAGAGTACTGGATCCCGAACTTTTACAATGGCCTTACATAGCATTACGCCACAGACACCAGACTCAATAACAATAACAACACGGCTGTTTTTAACACACCCTTGTTGGCTTACTCTGCTAGCTAGTTAGCTAGTAAGCTAAGGTCTGCGCTAGCAACGACAAAAAAGAAAGGCCTGGAGAAACCTGGAGTTAACACATAACGTACATTCACAAAGATAATGTACATTATGGTTAGACTGCAGATTCATACTGGATTAAAATTGCTCCACAATTATTAGTCAGACTGTAAAACTACACACTGCAGATTCATACTGGATTAAAATCGCTCCACAATTATTACTGTCAGACTGTAAAACTACACACACTGCAGATTCATACTGGATTAAAATCACTCCACAATTATTACCGTCAGACTGTAAAACTACACACACTGCAGATTCATACTGGATTAAAATCACTCCACAATTATTACAGTCAGACTGTAAAACTACACACACTGCAGATTCATACTGGATTAAAATCGCTCCACAATTATTACAGTCAGACTGTAAAACTACACACACTGCAGATTCATACTGGATTAAAATCGCTCCACAATTATTACTGTAAAACTACACACTGCAGATTCATACTGGATTAAAATCGCTCCACAATTATTACCGTCAGACTGTAAAACTACACACACTGCAGATTCATACTGGATTAAAATCGCTCCACAATTATTACTGTAAAACTACACACTGCAGATTCATACTGGATTAAAATCGCTCCACAATTATTACCGTCAGACTGTAAAACTACACACTGCAGATTCATACTGGATTAAAATCGCTCCACAATTATTACAGTCAGACTGTAAAACTACACACACTGCAGATTCATACTGGATTAAAATCGCTCCACAATTATTACAGTCAGACTGTAAAACTACACACACTGCAGATTCATACTGGATTAAAATCACTCCACAATTATTACTGTAAAACTACACACACTGCAGATTCACACTGGATTAAAATCACTCCACAATTATTACTGTCAGACTGTAAAACTACACACTGCAGATTCACACTGGATTAAAATCACTCCACAATTATTACTGTCAGACTGTAAAACTACACACTGCAGATTCATACTAAGCATTTAAAATGAATCCAGATTCGATGAAAGACAGAGACGCTCTTGTTAGATGAAGGTGAAATGATCTCTGTGTTATACAGTCACGTTGTGTATGATTCGACTGTCTCTCTGTGAAGTGAATATGTATTTTAGCGTCTCTCTGCCTTTATTTGTCTTTAAATGTCTTTTTCTCCCCTCCACTTTTTCCCTTTTTCCTCGGCCTCATGGCTGATAGTGTTTTCCACTGAGTCACTCTCTATAAAGCCCAGCACTGATCCAGTGAAGTTCTCTCAGTTCAGCCTGTTTAAAAACTGAGAGAGAGAGAGAGAAAGAGAGAGAGAGAGAGAGGAGAGAGAGAGAGAGAGAGAGAGAGACAGTGATACAGAGGAATGGGGGGGAAGGGTAGAGAAAAATAAAGGGGGACGAAAAAAGAGGGCAGACTCCATGAGGGAGGTAGAGAAAATAAACTAGGCAGAACAATGAGAGAGAGAGCAAGAGAGAGAGAGAGAGAGAGAGAGAGAGAGAGAGAGAGAGAGAGAGAGAGAATATAAACTGGACAGAAAAAACAGAAAAAAACTAAGTGGAGGGAAAAAGAGAGAGGGGAAAAGAGTAAATGCTGAAAAGAGAAACAGAAAAGAAGATAAGAGATGAAAAACAGAAAGAGAAAGAGATCAAAAGAGAAAATGAGACAGAAAGAGAAGTGAGATGGACAGAAAGTTAGAGAGAAAAAGACAGAGAAAGAGAAGGAGAGAAAAGAAAGGGGGGGGGACAGACAGAATGTGTGAGAGGAACGAGAATGAGAGAAATAGAAAGAGAGAGAGAGAGAGAGAGAGAGAGAATGAATTGGACAGAAAAGAAGAGAGACAAAACAGAAAAAGAAAGGGGGAGGAATAGAGAGAGGAAAAGAGTGAACCACAAAAAGAGAGTAAAAAGAGACTACAGAGAAAGAAAGATAAGAGAGGAAAAACAGAAAGAGAAAGAGAAAGAGACTACAGAGAAAGAGACGAGAGAGAGAGAGAGAGAGAGAGAGAGAGAGAGAGAGAGAATAAACTGGACAGAAAGGAAGGGGGACAAAACAGAAAAAGGAAGGAGAGAGGAAAAAGGGAGAGAAAGAGAGAGAGGAAAAGAGTGAGCGATGAAAAAGAGAGAGATAAGAGAGGAAAAACGGAAAGAGAAAGAGGCCAAAAGAGAGAGAGAGAAACAAAAACCAAGAAATGGGACAGAAAAAGTAAAAGTGAGAAGCAAGACAGAGAGAAAAAGACAGAGAGAGAGAGGGAGAGGAAAGACAGCGGGAGAGAGGGACATTGACAGAATGTGAGAGAGGGAAGAGAAAGAGAATGAGAGAAATAGGAAAGAGAGAGAGAGAGAGAGAGAGAGAGAGCTGGAAAAGGCAGGTACAGTCACATCCTGTTGCGTTTCAAAAGATAAAGGGGAGGAGGGGGAGGAGGGGGAGGAGGGGGCACTGTGAGTGGGCGAGTTTGGGGTGGTTTGTCAGTGATTAACTGTTCACCTTTTACGGCTGGGAAAGCAGAGCTGTCATTCAGAGAGAGAGAGAGAGAGGGAGAGAGAGGGAGAGAGAGAGAGAGAGGGAGGGAGGGAGAGGGGGAGGAAGAGGAGGAGCATGGGAGCAAGAGCGGACGAACAAGGGAGGGAGGAAAAGGAGTGGCCTTGTGCAGATATCTGCCTCTCTCTCTCCCTCTCTCTCTCCCTGCCTCTCTCTCCCCCTGCCTCTCTCTCTCTCTATGACGGTCTGGGAGTGACAATAGGATAAGGAGGGCCAGTAGTACAGAGAGAGAGAGAAAGAGAGGAAAGACGGAGGGAAGGAGAGACAGAAAGGGGGGTAAACAGCAGAAAGAGAAAGAGAGAGAGAGGGCAGAGAGGACGAGGAAGAGAGAGAGAGACGGGGCAGAGAGAGAGAGGGATAACGTCCGTATCTCAGGTATGTGCTGTGTAAACTCTGTAAAGAATGACTGGCCTGGACTTTGGTGTCTGTCCAGTTACTTTGAACACGATCAGCGTGTCTTAAGTGTGTTTCATCTGACTGAACTCAGCCAGTTAGATTAGATTTTTAACACAAAGATGAAACTGTTTCAATAACTTAAAAAGAGTGGGATGTCAGTGAATACATTATCAGGAAAGTGTGCCTTATTAGAAACCTTTAAAGGGCCCATATCCTGCATTTTCTGCTTTTGTGTAGCAAAAAACCACCATAACTTATATCACCATTTTCCAGTCTCTCTTTTCCCGTTAGAATTAAAGAGGCTGTTTTTGCTACTGTGCCTTTAAGACTGTATATGTAAATGAGCTCTGTTCTGATTGGCTGTGACTCATTCAGAGAGCAGGCCGGGCTGAAACACTCCTTACAGCTTCAGCATGAGTTGGCGGAGCTAAACTGACGCAGGCTGGAAGGGTGGATGTTTGTATATGTGTTGGTTTTTGTGACATCACAAACAGGGTGAATTCAAAACCGTCTGTTTTTGCAGATTATTTTTGATAGTTTTTATATATTCTAACAATATATCGCTGCTGTCTGAACAAAACCTCATATCTCCAAAACGGTAACTTTACAGGAGAAGGAAAAGAGGTACTTCACTTTTAATGTAAGTCAATGGAACCAGAATGTTTTCCAAGGAATTTTGGGCCGCTTTCTTTTGGTCCATCCTTCATGAAATTTACACACAATATAAAGAACAACAGGTATTTTAATTATTTCAAAAACTGAAAAACGACAAAAATGGAGATACAAGGCTTTGTTTCTGACAGCAGCGACATACAAGCTAGATCAAACTTCCATTTCAAGAAAGGTGAGTTAAATATGTTTTTTATGATATGGGCCCTTTAATATATTACTAATAGTTAGTGCCACCACAAAAACGGAAGGCAGTATATGATTATATGATCAAAATAGGTTTATGTTATCACTATTTTGCAGTGGTGAAACTTGATTATTAGAATTTTAGAGCTAGGCCTTCAGTTCAGGCCATACATTTCCAGAAAATACTTATCTACAACAGTGCAGTGTTCTGCTAGTGCCTCTATGGGGCTCTAGTAGTATATTAGCACTAAGCTACCAGTAATTCACATGAACATTTAATGGCCGTTCTAGATTAAACATGGTCATTTGGAGCTTGTAAAGTCATTCTGTATGTTTTATCTGAAGCTTGTAACAGTTATTATCATATATCTGAGCTTGTATGTATCAGTTTTACAGTGACTCTTTCAGTAAAGAGTCCTGCATAGAGCTGCTGTCACTGTTTTCCATTCATAACAACTAAGCGGAACACTACTCAGACTATGGCTCGTATTCACACATATCTAGAACTTCCAGAAGGGCTAGAGTGACATTTTCCCCATCCATTATAAATCAAAGCGTGATTGGTCGGTTCCTCTGTCACTTCTTTACTATGTTGGTAGTTAATCTAAAGTGTAAGGCCTTCAGTCCAGCTCCTGAAGTCCTGACCAATGGCTGAGGAGCTTGGTAGGTTAGTCCCAAGGTGAAACAAAGGCTAAAGGTGTTGACTCACTATTAGCTTATAGACTTACTGGCCACTCTTAGAAACGCCCACCCTGTGCTTCCACCCACTGGCCACTTTATTAGAAACACCTAACTTGAGCTTCCACTAACTGGCCACTTTATGTTTATGTTTTACCTGAAGTTTGTAACAGACATTATCAGATATCCGAGCTTGTATGTATCAGTTTTACAGTGACTCTTTCAGTAAAGAGTCCTGCATAGAGCTGCTGTCACTGTTTTCCATTCCTAACAACCAACCGGAACCCTGCTCAGACTATGGCTTGTATTCACACATATCTAGAACTTCCAGATGGGCTAGAGTGACATTTTTCCCACCCATTATAAATCAAAGCGTGATTGGTTGGTTCCTCTGTCACTTCTTTACTATGTTGGTAGTTAATCTAAAGTGTAAGGCCTTCAGTCCAGCTCCTAAAGGCCTGACCAATGAGCAACTTGGCTGTATCTACCTAGATACCACAGAGAGAACAATCCTGATTGGATAATTTTCTGTTTGGCATTTTTAACCCTTTTGTTTCCAACAGTAACTACTACAATACTTATAAAGTTTAAATACAACAAGTATGATGATGATTCTGTTGAATAAAAATAAGCTGAAAATTGCAGACATGTATTTTTTTACTTCACAGAAATCTTCTCTGTAGACCAGACGGCCCTGAGAGTTCCCCACTGCTATTTTAGCATGTTTTGTGGTCGGCCACAAGAACCCAGTATATATCCGCCACAGAATGTGCAAGTAGAATAGATATTTGTCTTAAATAAGACAATATGTGGGTTGTGTTAAAGGAGAAGTGGTTCCCAAATGTCGTCAGTCAACAAAGATGTTTGCTGTCGTCTTTAGTTTTAGCACAGGAGCTACGAGGCTATTGTAACTAATAAGTAATAGAAGCACAGACACCACCAGCTAGCACTGCACAAACCATGTTCTTTCCTATTGTTATTGATAAGTGTTTTATACAGTGTCAGAAACCACATAATGAACTCCACACGCTACAGGAGTGACTTCACAGACTGTAACATGCTCATACGCTTCACTGCGCCTGTCTTGTTACATTTCCAAGAGCCGTGGAGATTGACAATTGTGGTTTTGTGGGCTAAAGATAAACATGAAGCCAAGATAAAGCTCAGCTGACATGAAGTCACCTGTCATTCCACTGAGCTCTGTTACACGCCCTGCTGTACGCGCTGTGTTAAGTGACGAACTGATTAGACAGGTTAGTCTCCAGGTGAAACAAAGGCTAAAGGTGTTGACTCACTAGTAGCTTATAGACTTACTGGCCACTTTATTAGAAACAGCTACCTTGCGCTTCCACTGATTGAACGCTTTATTAGAAACACCTACCTTGTACTTCTACTCACTGGCCACTTTATCAGAAACACCTACCTTGTGCTTCCACAAAGTGGCCATTTTATTAGAAATACCCACCTTGTACTTCTGCTCCCTGGCCACTTTATTAGAAACACCTTGTAGTTCCACTAACTGTCCACTTTATTATAAACATCTAGCTTGTACTTCTGCTCCCTGGCCACTTTATTAGAAACACCTTGTAGTTCCACTAACTGCCCACTTTATTATAAACATCTAGCTTGTGCTTCTATTCACTGGCCACTTTATTAGAAACACCTGCCTTGTACTTCCACTACCTGGCCACATTATTAGAAACACCTACCTTGTGCTTCCACTTACTGGCCACTTTAGTAGAAACACCCACCTTGTGCTTCCACTTACTGCTCCACAAGGTAAAGCTACAAGTTAGGTGTTTCTAATAAAGTGGTCAGTGAGTGGAAGTACAAGGGACGCGTTTCTGATAAAGTGGCCAGTGAACATTGACCAGTAAAACCAACCTCATTAGCAGCATTATTAGCTTTAGCTATCATTGCTCACTGTGTGTTTCATGGGCTCCGCTACAGAAGAGCACTTTAAAGGTTCAGTATGTAACACTGTCTTGTTTGTCGTTCACATGTTTGCAGCTTGCTGCCAGCCATATGGCAAGTTGTGACATCGTAACAGGAAGTAGTGTCCACATGTGGCCTCACTATATGGGGCTTGTAAACATGCCTGTAATTCCTCTGGAATTAAACGTTGTAAACAAATGCTGTTCATTTGCAAGAATGAGAAACTCCTGACTTGATTTGATGGAATCCGTGAACCTTTAAAGCGCTGACTGAAGCATTTCCTTCAGAAAGGTTGTTGGCTTTTGTTTTAAAAAGGACGTGATTTAGTTAAAGGGTTAGTTTTAGCAGCATTTTAATAATAACAACTAATAATTTATGATAATAAATTATCAAAAACTTTCACTCTGTGCTGTCCACACTGTCTGAGGTATTTATTCACTTCATAAGTAACTGTTTTGAGTCATTTCATTTTTGGAAGATTTAGAAGACGCTTTGCAGGGTTTTGTGCGGGAGCTGTGAGACTAATAGCTAACCATTAAAAGACACTTCAAAATGGACATAAATACAGACAAATTCAGGCTTTATAAAAGCTTTTTGGCTGTGCAACATGCCACAGGCTGATATTCGTGATAAAGCAGCTAAATGTCCTAATATAGCAGCTCTGCAGTGGCTGAGTTTCTCTGGGCCTGTTAGTCCACTCTAATCAGCACAACACAGCTGAGTAATGAAACCACAGCCACCACCAACACAACCCCCCTTACACACACACACACACACACACACACACACACACACACACACACACACACACACATAGACACTCGGACATTCAGCTGCAGCTGCTAGGCCAGTGGCTAATTTGCATCAACAGATGTGCTGCACTCTTTAAACCAATACAGTTGATCAATAAATCAATAAGGTAAATCAGTTCAGTTTTATTGATGGACACTTCTTTGTTTAACAGCAAACTGAACCACTGAGGTTTCTCCTGAGAGGCTTACTATCAATTACTGAACATCTACTATCAATTATTCAGTATCTTTTATACATTATTCAATATCTACTATGAATTATTCAGTATCTGCTTCGCATTGTTCAGTATCTACCATAAATTATTCAGCAGCTACTATAAATTATTCAGAATCTACTATGAATTATTCAGTATCTACTATAGATTACTCTGTCTACTATGAATTTTTAGCAACTACTCTAAATTACTGTGAAATATTCAGAGGATGTGTAAGTTATGACTGCTGTCATTCTGCCTTTTTTCCTTTTTTTGCACAATTTGAAAAGCTGTCATTTACATTGTCTGAGTGTTGATGCTGAATGGCCCATTAGAATAGAGGTGGAGTAAAATATCGTTATATTAACATCCATTAAAGTTTAGAATGCTTTCTTATATCCTGTTTTAGAGACAGGAAGTTTTGTTATAATATGACGAAATTCATTTTTACTTATTTTCGTTTACTTTCAGCACTATGGCCTCTGCTGCCCCCCAGAAGAGGATGGTCTCCTCAGTGTTCATCACACTGGCCTCCCCTTACAGAGCCACGGTCACTCCGACCCCCCAGATCCTGACCCCTCCACCCCAGATCCAGCACACTGCCGTCCCCCTCAGCCCCACCGGGACTCAGCGGAGACCCTCCGCTTCCTCCAGCGCATTCCAGGACAGCACCGGGTCTCCCATCCCAGCCAGCCCTCTTCGAGCACAGGCTAGGACCGGACCTCTGTCGCCCGCGCCGGAGACCCGTTACGCTCACCCTGACCCTCCATCCAGACCGGTGGACACACGGCAGCGCAAACAGGACAGAAGCCCAGGAGGTAAACAATAAACAAACAATACAGTTTCACTTCAAGGCTTTCTTCAAGAGAATAGACTCTGTAGCAAAACTGATGTTTAAAGTCAACCTGAAATGAAAACTGACCTTTAATGACCTTGTTAGTTCATATCTATAGGCATGTAAAGCACAATTCATCATATCATATTATTCAGAAGATTAAATTCTTGTTTTTCTGTAATCTTCCTTCACAAAAAAGACGTGAAAAAACATGAAAATAAATAACACTATATGGACAAAAGTATTGGGACACCTACACATCACACCTACAGGAGCTTTAATGACGTCCCATTCTAAATCCATAGGCATTAATATGGAGTTGGTCCCCCTTTACAGCTCTAACAGCTTCCACTCTTCTGGGAAGCTTCTACAAGATGTTGGAGAGAGTCTGAGGGAATTTCTGCCAATTCAGTTAAAAGAGCATTTGTGAGGTCAGACACTGATGTTGGATGAGAGGGCCTGGCTCACAGTCTCCGTTCTAGTTTATCCTAACGGTGTTGGATGGGGTTGAGGTCAGGGCTCTGTGAGGGCCAGTCAAGTTCTTCCACACCAAACTCACCCAGCCATGACTTTATGGAGCTGCTTTGTGCACTTTGATCTTAGGCTTGTGTGCCATGGAAACCCATTTTGTGAAGCTCCTGATATGCGGTTCTTTTGCTGATGCTGCTTCCAGGGACAATTCGAAACTTGTTAATGAGTGATTCCGTGTGTTTTTTAGCACTCGGCGGCCCCTCTCTGTGGGTCTGCGTGGTCTACCCACTTCGTGGCTGAACTGTTGTCACTCCTAGACGCTTCCATTTAACAATAATAGCACTTACAGTTGTCTGGGGCAGATCTAGCAGGACAGAAATCTCACAGACTGACTTGTGGTCAGAGGCAGCATCCTATGACAGTGCTGTTTAAAGTCACTCAGCTCATCAGTGCGACCCTCTACTGCCAGTGTTTGTCTATCGAGACTACATGGCTGTGTGCTTAATTTGATCCACCTGCTAGCAATGGGCGTGGCTGAAACACCTGAACTTAATCAGGAGGGGTGTCCCAACACCTTTGTCCATTGTGTGTTTATATCGTCACTGTTATTCACCAGTATCTCCAAAATGGTAACTTCACAGGAGAGGGCAAAACCTTCTTAACTTTTAATGTAAATGAATGTAAAGAGAGTTTATTCCAAGTGATTTTGGAGGGTTTGTTTTGCTCCATTCATCATGAAATTTTCACACAATAGGACTGGACCCTGGACTTTTGTCTAGATCAGTCCACTACAATCACAGTAACCCCTCACTATTAGCTAGTTAGCAAGCTAGTTAATTAGCCAGGCTGTCCATCTGTTACCTTAGTTTACAAGGAGAAGTCACGATTTACCTTTCCCGGTTGTCATCATTACGGCAGCATTTGCCATTGACCACGCGTTGAGGATACAGTGGACAGCCAACATTTCTAGATATGTGCACTAGATATATCTAGTACTCACCCGGCACATGCCATTCATCCCAGGTGGTCTCCATTCATTTATATATGGCACTACATTTGAAATATCAATGCAGCTGGGCTAATATTTTTATGCTGTTTCTCTCAGCGACCCCCAAAGTAACGGCCCACTGGGAATTGTTAGGTTTTCCCAATGGCCGATCCACCCATAGCCCCCATCATGGAGAGAAAACACTAAGCTAGCTCAGAGAAAATATTACATCAATACAGCTACAGCCGGAAGTAAACTGAAAGACAAAAACTGTTGATGTAGCATATTTTAGTCATTCATGAGGAAATGATGTGTCTGAATGGAGTAAATCAAACCACTTTAAGAGAGCAAGACGCGCTAATCGTTAAAAACATCGTCATCAGACTCTCATAACTGCCTGGTTACGACCCTGATTGGAGATTTTCACCATAAGGCATAAATGATGCTTTATCAGTGATGGCTGTCTCACCTTCCACAACTGGGTGGTCAGAAGGAGAGGCGTAGCCAGGACGTCAGTGCCACACTGGTATGAAGCATGGCCACCTCTGGCCACCTCTTGGCTACGCCTTTGCTTAAGGGGAAGAATTTGATGAATAACAATGTACACATTTCTTTCTTTTTACCCCAAATGCAGTCAGTCCACCAAGACTTGTTTGGTTCTTTAGTTTTAGCGTGCAACGCTAATGTAGCTAACAAGCATAGATATCCATATCTAGATGCCGCATTGTCTGCTGTTCTCTATCTGAGGCGATACGTCTGTACGTCCGCCATGTTGGAGAGGTCAAGATCCGCTTGTGAACAAACTCGATTGTATTGAGAGACGAAGAGTCTCAGGATTAAATCAGCCACAACTTCCTTATTACTCAACTGATTTTCACCAAATCTGTCTAGTTATAATCCTCAGACACAGATTAATCCAGGCTGCACGGATCTGCTCTCTGTATCTTTTATTACTGTAATAACTGATCGAGCTAATTAGCCGTCCGGACCAGCAGGAAAGAATTCAGTCTGCACCTGACGTTAAAAACCGAGTTTAGCGCGAGAAACATAATCAGACTCATCAGTAAATCCATCAATGAGTGAATCACTTCTAATCTTAATACACATAAAAATAAAATAAACCCCCCAAAACACAGTAAGAAGGACGAAGCTGAAGTTGGCTTCCTAGTCACAGCTTCTTGTTTGAGTTTTCCCATTCCACCTTAAATGGTACAGCAGTCACTTTCTGGTGCCTGAAGCTGCACCATTTAAGGTGGCATGGGAAAATTTGAACAAGAAACTAACTTCAGCTTTGTGTAATAAGTTGCTGATGTTAATCTATTATGAATATCTACATGGATTAAGGAATGCTATAACTTACTGAGCTACAAACCTTTAACCATCTGCTACATAAAGTTAAGATCCCTTGAATAGACTGTCAAATTAAATAGGTTCAATATAAAACCACATCAACAGGTTCTTTGTGCATCACCAACCACATAAATATCACACAGACATGAGTGTGGATCACTGCGTTCCCTCTGTTATATAATCCTATCCCACTTTCTGAGTGGAATATTCCTGAAATAGTGTAATTTTGGACAGTGTCTTTCTTAAACTGCCGCTCTGTAATGGTACTGAATGCAGTCCAGCAGCGATGTTGACCTCCCTAAAATGGTGGCGCCGTTGACGTGCCTGGCTGGACCCAACTCAGCATCTAGGCATGTATATCTATGCTAACAAGTACAAGCAGGATAACAGCCCGGAAGGTAAAGAAACTGATCAAACAGAGTGTACACCTGCGTTTCACTTGAAGGAGAGCATTCCATGCTGGTCTAAGCTGGTCTATTCTGGTTTCTGCTGGTCTGATGCTGGTTTAGCTGGTCAGTCACTATCAGGTCATGCTGATTGAACAGCATTCTAGCATCCAAAACACAACATGGTTGAGGTCAGTAAGTGATGATTTAGGCATACAGTTAGCACCATGCTAATCAGTGAGGTTTAAGCTTCCATTACTTGTTAGCTGCATTAGCTTCGTAGCTTGTAGCTTTTTCCCTGAACTCTTACTGTAAGGTTAGATATCTTAGATGCTGTTAACTTTCTTATCGCATATATTACATTTTAATATTCTGAACATTCCCTTTTCAGCTCGTCCTCCATAATTAATGTTTTAGCACTTTTAGCTAATATTGCTGATGTATTGGGTTGTTTGTTTTTGTTCTCTCAGAGTTTTTCCCCCCTCCTCCTCCCCCTGCATCTTTGGACTCAGAGGAGAGTGATGAACTGGTTGCCCCCTCACACCAACCACTCACCACCCCCACCCCCGCCTGCCCTCCAGCTGACCCCAAACACAGACCACCGGCCTCCACAGGCGAGGTGAGCTGCCCTCACAACGGTTACATCCGAGTTCGCATTACAAACAAATCACACACTTAAAGGTGTATAAAGAGGGACATGAAGCATTAAAAGAGGTGACAGAATATTCATTCATTTATATTAAATATTTAACAATACTTTAATCTTCACTAAATATTAAATGGTCACAAAAGATTAGACTGAAGTTATTACACTGTTTAAAATAAAGGCTTGTTAATGGTTCTTGGCTTGGCTAGGAGAAAACCTTGAAAACCTGGAATAGAACTTACATGTGTGGAGGTTCTTTAACTTTAAAAAGGTTCTACACACTAAAACGTCACAGATCTCACTTAGAAACATGATTTCACTCTCGACACATTTGAAAAACAGTGTGCAATACTAACATATCGTTGCTTTTGGGACAAAACCTCATATCTCCATTTTTATCGTTTTTCATTTTTTAGGCAGTTGGCTTTTATGTTGTGTCAGAATTTCATGATGAATGGACCAAAATAAATGGTCTAAAATGACTCTGAAAAAAATATTTCTCCATTTACTTCCATCCGAAGTTAAGAACTTTTTTCCTTGTCCTCTAAATTTACCTTTTTGGAGACACAAGGTTTCATTCTGACTGCACCTATATATTACTTGTAGCATGTATACACTGTGATATAGTATATTTCCAGTCAAAACAGCCATACGGTACAAATGAACTTTTTAAGAGAGATTGAGGGGTTTAGAAGTAAGATAATCCACTTGTATAAGAAAGCAGAAAGACAAAGAAAAACAAGTGAAAAAAAACAGTTTCCAGAACTGCAGTTCAAAAACTGTTTAAAAGCTACAGAGAAAATCCTAACAACCACCTGGAAGAGCTGTTAGACCCCAAAACTGCCCCCATCAAATAAACAGCACTTAAAGCTTTCATCTCTGAGAGAGAGGAGAAAATCAAGCTGCTTCAGATCTGAAAACATCCACAGGTGTTTCTGTCCATCCTTCCACTGTGAGAAGACGACTCAGCGCTGTGGGTCTGAAAGGATGTGTAGCTGATCAAGAAGAACCTCACTGAGAAAAGGAGACGGACACATCAAACAAAGAAGCTGAACGATGGACTGACCACCCCAGAGTCCAGACCTCAACACCACTGAATGTGTTTGATTACTTCAGAAAATGATCAACCAGCTTCTAAGACTGAACTTTGGAGGTGTGTCTGCAGATTCTCTGAGGAACTGAAAGTGAGGCTCCTGAAAAGAATGGAAGCTGGAATGAAGGGAAAGAGTGGAGACACTAAATACTGAAAATGAATCTGTTAATGGTGATTTATAAAAATCACACAGAGCAACAAATCTGTAGAACTGCATCAGAATCAGCCACAGCGTGTCTCCACAGTGGGTCTATGAGTTTTAGTCTCTGGTCATGTAAGGGTTAACACATGAAGCTAAGCCCCTGATTAGCTGAGCTGGTGTTAAACAAACACGTCTCCAGGATGGATCAGATAAGAAGAGGCAGCGCTGCGGAGCAGGCCGGCCTCCAGCATGCCTCGACGGGCAAGCTTTAACTCCGTCCCAGTGAAACACTACACCTCTCTTTATTTTATTACTTACTGTGAGTTATATTGTGCAATGCTGTAGCGGCTGACTGGCTCACTGGCTGTATTAATCCAAAGAAAAGGCAGCATCAGGTTATCTACAGCCTGCTGACTCAGGGATAGAGTTTATGAGCTTTAGCTGCCCACATAAAAGAGGCCCACAGGATCAGCTGTGTGGGACACACTCACTGTAACTGCAACAGTTCAATTAATGTCGAATAATTCAACAAAGAATCTACCGCACACAGTCCGCCCCTATATTTGATCGTTATCTGAAGTTCGCTTCTTTAATCTTGCACTAGAGCCATGAAGCTAATGTAGCTAAGAAGTAATGGAAGCTTATACCACAACTATTAGCATGGAGCTACTTCATGTGCTCAACTCAAAGCGTTGAGCTGTTAAAGTCTCAGGAAACACAGTGTAAATTATTCAAAATGTTGGTAAGATAAAAAACTGAGTGTCAAGTTAAACATTCAGCAAAGCTTGAATGAAAAAGAAAGATAGAAATATATGGTGACATATATAAATAAAAATAATGCGTGGTCACGACTTAGTAAGACATGGGAACAAGATAATTAAGTCATGGCCATGACTTAGTAAGGCATGGGATCAAGATCCCAATGCGTGTCCACAACTGAGTAAGGCGTGAGAACGAGATCCTAATGCATGGCCACGACTTAGTAAGGCATGATCTTGTTTCTACACCTTACTAAGTTGTGGCCATGACTAAATTATCTAATTCCCACACCTTAATAAGGCGTGGCCACACATTGTTTTTATTTATATGGGATGTCACCAGAAGGGCTCCGTAGGAAACACAGTGTAAATTATTCAAAATGTTTGTAAGATAAAAAGTGTCAAGTTAAACATTCAGCAAATCTGAATGAAAAAGAAAGATAGAAATATATGGAGCCCCGCAGGTGACATCTGTATAAATAACAATAATACGTGGCGACAACTTAGTAAGGCGTGGGAACAAGATAATTAAGTCATGGCCACGACTTAGGAAGGCATGGGAACAAGATAATTAAGTCATGGCCACAACTTAGTAAGGCATGGGAACAAAATCCTAATGTGTGGCCATAGCTTAGTAAGGCATGATCTCGTTCCCACGCCTTACTAAGTCGTGACCATGGGAACAAGATCCTAATGCGTGGCCATGACTTAGTAAGGCATGGGAACAAGATAATTAAGTCATGGCCACAACTTAGTAAGGCGTGGGAACAAGATCCTAATGCATGGCCATAGCTTAGTAAGGCATGATCTCATTCCCACACCTTACTAAGTCATGACCACGACTTAATTATCTCATTCCCACGCCTTACTAAGTCGTGGCCACACAATATTTTACAACCCCATTTCCAAAAAAGTTGGGACGCTGTGCAAAATGTAAATAAAAACAAAACGCAATGATGTGCAAATCATTTAAACCCTGTATTCCATTGAAAATAGTATAAAGACAACATATCTAATGTTGAAACTGAGAAATTTGATTGTTTTTTGAAAAATATTTGACCATTTTGAATTTGATGCCAACAACACGTTCCAAAAAAAGTTGGGACGGGTGCAAATAAATAAAATAAGGCAGATGTTACATACATACATACATTCAGTTACACCTACAGCTCCCTTACCAAGCTGTTTAAAAGTATTTTAAATTGACGAAAAGGTGAGAGTTGTTGGATTTTGTAAAGCTGAATGATGTTTTTAGAAACAGTCATTATTTCTAATACATATTTCATTTGTTCTGCCTGTAAGGATGAAATGTGGGGTGGAAGCTGTTTCAACAGAGCTTTGCAAACAAAAAAAATGTCGCTGCCTTCTAATGTACGAAAAAGACAAGTCACCTTTGCAGCACAGCTCACAGTGCTGGGTTTTAGGTCTGTGCTCTGTTTAATATTCACTTGGTGTTGAGTTTTAAAACCGCTGTGAAGATTTCCTGTAAATTATATCTTATATGGCCAATAAAAACAGTTCTAAGTCCATTTCTTGCCTCCCAAGTGTGATGATAAGTGAACTGGTAGCTTTGTGTTTGCCAGTTTACCAGGTTATGCATTCATAATTCTGCCGCTGTACCTCTTGTCCAGGTCTCTGTAGCTGGCAGCTGGCCTGTGGAGACACTGCCCCCTGCTGACGGCAGACAGGACGAGCCATATGGAGAACTTCTGATCAGCGGTGAAGAGGAGATCAAACCAGGTTAGTCAACACAAACTCAAATCACTGTGACCTCTGTTATTTAGTCATGTGTAGTGTTACACCTTTAACACGGTACACAGTACTGTACAACTGTGCATTTCATTTTTGCACTACTTATATAATGATGTACTGAACTGATTCAGATCACATGAATTAAATGCATATAACACAGTTACTGCAAAAGGTAGATAATGTGCTTTGGGTTATATGTTCTCTTAAGAAATCTTTCAGTCGAACTATACGGCTAAAAAGGTCTTTTTATCACTTATTCACTGAGCAATAAATTTAGTCTTTTGGTCACATGGAACCACTGATTTTAAAGAAAATAAACAATCCAAATTTAATTGTGAATAAAACTATGAAAATTATCCGTAATCAGAAACACTTGATTACTGTACAATGTTCATTCAATTTATAATAGCACTAGCTTTCACTCCTTTAGACCAAATTCTATGGCATTTTTCCTCAATATACTAAACGTAGTAGTTGGACATGAATGGTTTAATGTGGAAATGATGTGAATCAAGTAAATATGTCACACACTTGTATTTGTCAGTAAAACTGTGAGTAAATGTACCAAAAACCAAAGTCATAATTCAAACATTACCATTTTCCACCCATCCTTTACAGGGCTGGCCCATATCCTACATTTTCTTGTATTTTATATTTATGCCAGAGGTCCACTTTGAGACTTGACGATGACGTATGTGCCAAAAACAGTCGTAATTCATTTTTTCACGGCCATTTTCTAATCTCTCTTTAGCTCTTACAATTAAACTGTTTGTTACTGCGCCTTTAAGACTGATAGATGTAAATGAGCTCTGTTCTGATTGGTTGTGTCACTTTCAAAAGCAATGTGAGCCAAAACACTTCTTATAATTTCAGTGTGAATAGGCGAGTCTAAACTGCTGTAGGCTAAATAGAGGAATATATGTGGCCTAAATAATTTGGGTTTTGTGACATCACAAAAACAGTGACTGAAAAACGGGTTGTTTTCTCAGATTAGTGTCCATATCTGGACGGAGCTTTTTAAAACTTTAAACATATTTACATATTACATCAAACAGTTTTACGTTTAAAAATTGGATGTTGAAACTGCTATAAGATAAATAGGCAGATATATGCAAACATTATGTTTTTTGACATCACAAAAACAATAAATTTGAAACGGGCTGTTGCGCCTGTGTTTGTTTCTTTGTCAGCAGCACCGCAAAACAAAGGATTTCTTTGCACAGTGAACTCTCTGTGCATATGACAGGAAAAATGTGACTAATTGATTTGTGTGTGTGTGTGTGTGTGTGTGTGTGTGTTTCAGATGTGTGTGGGTTCTGTCGGAAGCCTGTAGCTCTGACGGAACCAGCCATCGAGGCCTTGAACAGGACGTACCACAGCAGCTGTTTCCAGTGCAGGCAGTGCCACACGCCTCTCGCTGGGAAAATGTACTACAACAAGGCCGGCATACCGCTGTGTGAGGACTGCTACCAGGTAGGAGCTTCAGACTGAACGTAAAGGGGAATTCCACCTAATTTATCAAAATTTCAGCATAGTTCAGAAGAGTCATTTGGTGTGAAATGGTTCTTTGTAGAGTCTCTTTACCACTATTGCACCCTGGGAGTAAACAAATATGTTCCATACCAGAAACGTTTTGTCCTTAATGTCACTGAACACTAAACTGATATCCTGGCAGGACATCCCACACAAACCAGCAAGCTTTGTCTGGTGTGGTAGTTAAAGTGGAATTCAACCAATTTTTTTTAATTCCACATAATTCGATCAGTGAGATTTAAACAAAAAATCAGTAGTTTGATGTGAAGTGCGGTCTAGAGGAACTTACTGACTTAGTTTTTCTTTACAGTGGTGGTGATAGGAACCAGGGGTCGCCATGACTACAACACAAATATAGACATTTTATTTACTATCCAGAACCACCAGTGAACCTACACGAGTCTTCTGAGTTTATATGGAATGTTGATGATGGAAAATAGTTGATTCCTCTGTCACTTCTTAATTATGTTGGTAGTTAATCTGACATTTATGGCCTTCAGTCCAGCTCCTGAAGTCCTAACCAATGGGAGAGCAGCTCATCTGTATCTGCCTAGATATCACAGCAAAAACAATCCTGATTGGACAATTTTCCAATTTTAAGATTTTAATAAACTTGATAATGAAATTAGAGCATCACTAAAACACTCACAGAGTTTAAATACAACAATCATGATGATTTTATTAAATATAAGTATAAATTAAAAGATTGAACTACAGTTTTTATTTTGTAGTTTGCACCTTCTCTGAAGGTCCAGAAGGCCCTGAAGGTTCCACACTACGTAATTAATTGAAAACACTTTCACACAAACGTTACATCTGGTCTGAGAACCTTAAAACATACAATGAGGCTGTGTTCATTATTGACATGCTATCAAAGGTGATATTTCATTGCAATAATTAGATCTAATATACAGGCAAAGACCTCTATAAAGAGCTATTATTAACATCAGGAAACATTCGTATCACCAAAATAACAGAATAATTATGTTTGGACTGACCGAACAGCAGGGCAGAAAAGGTGGATGTAAGAATGTTTCAGTGTGAGCTTTTCTTCCCGTTATGGTCATTAACACAGTCGCAATCATTCCTGCTGCTGTTCTCCCACAGGCCAGTCTGGAGCCCTGCTGGGCGTGCGGTGAGGTCATTAAGGACCACGTGATCCGCGCGCTGGAGAGAGCCTATCACCCGCCCTGCTTCGTCTGCACCACCTGCAGGCAGCCAATCGGAGAGCAGAGATTCGCCCAAGGGGAGGTGGGAGAGGTGTACTGCCTGCAGGACTATTACAGGTACGGGACGTCCCAAACGGTCAAGATCAGATCACGCAGCTGCATCATGTACAGTATCCTTACAGTCCTGTGCAAATGTTTGCACACCCCTGGTCAAATTCCATGTTTTGTTGGTTTTCTAAGCTTAAATAAGTTACACATCTTTAACAGATAACACTTCTGCACATTTTAATGCACAACTTCTATAGTCTAACATAAAACATAAAATGTGTGGTCACTTTTCCACAGGCCACATTTAAAGATTTATTTATTCTTCGAATAAGTTATATTCAGCAAATTTTAAAAACTGCAGAAGTGTGTTCTCTGTAGAGCATGTGTTAACCTGCATTCATTTAAAAAATCAACAAAACAGACTTTGACTCGTGGCGCCCGGACTTTTGCATATGCCTGTAGGTGTGAGGCAGTCTGGCAAAAAATCTTTAGTTTCAGCATTGGGGTTACAAGGCTAATGTAGCTAACAAGTAATGGAAGCTTATATCCCGCTAATTAGCTTTGTGCTAACTGCGTGTGTGATGACGTGATTACACTAAAGACGGCTGCTCCTACTGTTTTTAGCTATGCTAACATGTTTTTGTCTGTTTTTATGGTTAACAGTATATTATACTATAGCTAAGTGTGGCCCAAGCCATCTGTGGCTGGGAGTCCAAGAGAGCATAACTGTCCTCTCTCTCTGGGTGGGTATGATGGTCCTCCCTCTCCCCAAAATGGCTTAACTCTTTAACCAGTACTTCCAGTAGAAACTCTTTAACCAGTACTTCCAGCAGAAAAAAAACAGAACTGTGAAGGTGGCCTGTTAAACTCTCTTGGACGTGGACGGGCCTGTTAAACTCTCTTGGACGTGGACGGGGCCGACGCTTTGCCATATGATATAAAATGGACAAAATTGCTAAGTGGTGGGCTATAAGCCTCTATTACATGTTAGCAACATTAGGCTTGTAGCTCCAACATAAACCTAAAGAGACTTTAGATACCAAACAGCTTTTGGCTGATTAACTACATTTATTGTGAGATAGTTTTGACCGAACCATCACTTTCCTGTCGCTGTGTAGGAAGTACGCTCCTCAGTGCAGCATCTGTGGAGAACTGATAATCCCTCGAGAAGATGGAACAGACAGCTACACGGTGGAGTGTCTGGGACGCTCTTTCCATGAAGACTGCTACCGCTGTGAGGTCAGTGTGAGGCCTGGATGTGTGTAAATTCACATTTATTTAATTATTCTTTTTTATTTATTAAATGTAATATTTATTCTTATACTATACACTATTTTCTTACATCATGTACTATATTTTTACACTACGTAGTAAGCGCTACATTCTTGCATTAATCAGTATCTCCGTTTTGGTGATTTCCCCTTTCAAACCCTGAAATAATGGTGGACAAAGTTGCTTATAAGCTACAGCAATAAACTGTAAACTGTTCTATAGGTTACAAACTACTCCACCTGTTACACAACTGTTGATACAACCTTATCACTTTCCTCTGCTAGTTGGCTCGTTAGCATGCTAAGGGCTACACGGCCAAAAGAAAGCCACTGCAGCACAGCTCTACTCCAGGTTTATAACCAGACAAAGCAATGACTCACACACTTTAGCTGCGATTCCAAAGTCTGGGCTGCAGCCAAGGTAGTGCGGGTCCTCGGTAGGACTGCCCTATGAAGACTCCTCCTTAGCAGCCTATTGGTCACACAAATGGAGCAGCAATTACAAGGCTGTGTGGTGACGTCACTAAAAAAGGTTCCTCCTCTCGCAATTGTGGCACGAAACTTGTGAGGGAACCGGTGAGAGAAAACGGGGTCTTTTGCATTGAGTTTGTTGCTTTTTCATTTCTTTAAGAAAATGGAGGAGATAAACTACATACATACAAACACTTCTAAATAAAATACGATATATGGACGATATACAACCCCGTTTCCAAAAAAGTTGGGACACTGTGCAAAATGTAAATAAAAACAAAATCCAATGATGTGCAAATCATTTAAACCCTATATTTCATTGAAAATAGAACAAAGACAGCAAATCAAATGTTGAAACGAGAAATTTTATTGTTTTCTGAAAAATATTTGCCCATTTTGAATTTGATGCCAACAAAACGTTCCAAAAAAGTCGGGATGGGAGCAACGAAAAACTGGTAAAGTTGTGTGATGCTAAAAAAAAACACCTGGTGGTTGATTGGCAACAGGCCAGTAACATGATTGGGTCTAAAAGAGCGTCTCAGAGAGGCGGAGTCTTTCAGAAGTAAAGATGAGGAGGGTTCACCACTCTGTGAAAGACTGCACCATCAAATAGTGCAACAATTCAAGAATAACGTTTCTCAACGTAAAATAGCAAAGAACTTCTGCTTTTCATCATCTACGGTACAGAATATCATTAAAAGATTCAGAGAATCTGGAGAAATCTCTGTATGTAAGGGACAAGGCCAAAAACCAGTATTAGATGGCTGTGGTCTTTGGGCCCTCAGACAGCACTGCATTAAAAACAGACATGATTCTGTAGAGGAAATCACTGCATGGGCTCAGAAACACTTCTGAAAAACACTGTCTGTGAAAACAGTTCATCACTGCATCCACAAATGCAAGTTAAAACTCTAAAACGCAAAGAAGAAACCAAATATAAACAGGATCCAGAAATGCTGCCACCTTCTCTGGGCCTGAGCTCATTTAAAATGGACTGAGGGGAAGTGGAAAAGTGTCCTGTGGTCTGACGAATCAACATTTGAAATTCTTTTTGGAAATCATGGACACTGTGTCCTCCGGGCTAAAGACCACCCAGCTTGTTATCAGTGCACAGTTCAAAAGCCAGTATTCATGATGGAATAGGGGGGCATTAGTGCACATGGCATGGGTGAACGATATATACATGTTTTGGCAACATATGCTGCCATCCTTTTCAGGGAAGACCTTGATTATTTCAGCAAGACAGTGTCAAACCACATTCTACATGTATTACAACAGTATTGCTCTGTATTAAAAGAGTCTGGGTGCTAAACTGACCTGCCTGCAGTCCAGACCTGTCACCACTGATAACGAAATGAAAAATATGACAAAGGAGACACCAAACTGTCGGGCACTCAGTAGCAGGAATGTTAGCGCACTGCTACCCAAAACCATTTGCTGTAGAAAAAAGGAAACGTACAGGTGAGTTTTCTTTGCTTTTTTAGTGAAATTCATCCTTCTACTTTCTAAAATTAAAGGAAAGTTCTGGGCGAGAGATTAGAAACTATTTTAAGTTTTAATTTTTAGCCGTTGAGCTCCATCCACCCTCATTCATTGAGGACTCGCTCATGGGCGCCCTCTGCTGTTTTTGATATAACAAGGGAAATAGGAAGTGGCCAGGCTCCTCATAAACCGGCTCTACCGTCTCCTCCTTTATAACATCTCTGGCATTGTCTGTGTTTCTTCCTCAGGGGTGCGGGGTGCTTCTCTCTCCGGAGCCGAATGAACACGGCTGCCACCCGCTGGATGGACAGATACTGTGTAAACCCTGCCACCTTTCTCTGATCCAGACAGCCCAACATTAAAACCTTCTGCACTTGGGGGCTTCGCACTACAGCACACTGAATCCGCTAATGATCAACCAGGAAAGAGGTGGAAGAGAATTTACAGAATTTAAAGCTGCCCAACTGTGATTTTGTCCATTAGTGGAAGAAACAGGCTTCGAAAGAAAAGGCCCCCAAAGCTCATGCACTTGTGGCTAGAATGGCATTACAAGCAATCAGCTTCAGTAGGGCCGTCAAAAACAATGCAAAGGTACATTGTCTCAGAACTACGGCGCCATTCGATGGACAAAAACTCTGCTGGGCTGCTTTAACCTACATTTGGATAAAGATTGTACACGCAAATGCTGCAAAACTGGGAAAGCATAGCTGGGAGAGCAGAGCTTATTTTTTATTTAGTTAGTTTTTACAATGATCCAATAGTTAAAAATTCTTTTAATATTACCTTATTTTTATATTCGCATTTTTTAAACTTTCACTGCATTTATCAATGATGTAACGACACATGTATCAAACATATCTGAGCTAATCTGATATTTTGCACTGTTGTGTTATAATATGCACCAAAGTTCATTACGCCAAAGATATTTATTCATCAGTAAGTCAAATGTTTTTTTTAACTGATGAAATAACATATCAAAATTGCAAAGTATTACTTGATTAAACAAATAAACCAATATGTGCCATATTTTGTTTCTGCTTCAATGTGCATCTCATTAAATATTTCACACCGACATTGATACTGACTATAAGTACATAGCCAAATTTTTAACTAGGAAATTTATATATATATATATAAAATATATATATATGTGGCCAAAAGTATGTGGACACCTGACCATCAAACCTACATGAGCTTCTTGGACATCCAAAACCATGGAAATGTGTCTGTGGTAATTTTGCCCATTTATCCAGAAGAGCATTTGTGAGGTCAGAAACTGATGTTGGACGAGAGGGTCTGGCTCACAATCTCCGTTCTAGTTCATCCCAAAGGTGTTCAGTGGGGTTGAGGTCAGGGCTCTGTGAGGCCACTGGAGTTCCTCCACACCAAACTGGTCACTCCATGTCTTTATGGAGCTGCTTTGTGCACAGGCGTTCAGTCATGCTGGAACAGGAAAGGCTCTTCCTCAAACTGCTGACACAAAGCTGGAGGTGTAAAACTGTGTAAAATGTCTTTATGCTGTAGCATCAACATCACCCTTCACTGGAACTGAGGGGCCCAAACCCTGAAAAACAGCGCAGCCCACCATCCCTCCTCCACCAAACTTTACCATTGGCACAATGCATTCCGGTAGGTAGCGTCATCCTGGCACCCACCAAACCCAGATTCATTATCAGACTGATAGAGAAGCTGATTCATCACTCCAGAAAACACGTTTCCACTGCTCCAGAGTCCAGTGGCGGCGCTTTACACCACTCCAGCCAACGCTTGGCATTGTGCATAGTGATCTTAGGCTTGTGTGCAGCTGCTCAGCCTTAGAAACCCATTTCATGAAGCCCCAGACGCACAGATCAGGCATAACATTCCTTGTTTCTACGCTCATTGTCCATTTTATCAGCTCCACTTACTCTATAGGTGCACTTAGTAGTTCTACAGTTACAGACTGTAGTCCATCTGTTTCTCTGATACTTTGTTAGCCCCCTTTTACCCTGTCCTTCAGTGGTCAGGACCCCCATGGACCCTCACAGAGCAGGTACTATTTGGGTGGTGGATCATTCTCAGCACTGCAGTAACACTGACGTGGTGGTGGTGTGTTAGTGTGTGTTGCGCTCGTCTGAGTGGATCAGACACAGCAGTGCTGCTGGAGTATTTAAACATCTCAGTGTCACTGCTGGACTGAGAATAGTCCACCAGCCAAAAATATCCGGCCAACAGGTTGACCAACAACAAACTGTGCAGCAGCAGATGAGCTGTCGTCTCTGACTTTACATCTACAAGGTGGACCGACAAGGTAGGAGTGTCTAATAGAGTGGACAGTGAGTGGACACAGTGTTTAAAAACTCCAGCAGCACTGCTGTGTCTGATCCACTCGCACCAGCACAACACACACTAAAACACCACCACCACAACGTCAGTGTTACTGCAGTGCTGAGAATGACCCACCACCCAAATAGTACCTGCCCTGTGAGGGTCTATGGGGGTCCTGACCACTGAAGAACAGGGTAAAAGGGGGCTAACAAAGTATGCAGAGAAACAGATGGACTACAGTCTGTAACTGTAGAACTACGAAGTGCACCTATATAGTAAGTGGAGCTGATAAAATGTTATAATACTCACTGTACGAAAACACTCGGTCCGGCTGACCTGACGTGACATGGGTGCTCCCTGCACAGTAAACACAGCCTCTACGGACGGCTCTGTCTGCAGACAATTTCCAAAAAAGCTCTTTTTTTCAAAATAACATGCTGTGCGTCCAAGTCCAGAGCAAAAACATTGGATCAATCTCATATGACTCCCTGCTCCTTACATAGTTCACCACATAGGAATTAAAACACTGGCTCCTGCACCTGTACAGTGCATCATGTGTCTAATAAATAGCCATTTGGGATTCAGCCATATGTGCTCAATTCCATACTGGACATATAGTGCACTATTTTGGTGTAGAATCCAGAACTTGCATAGTGCACTTTATAGGAGGGAGGAGGCCGTTTTGGATTCACACACTGACAAACTGAGCTACAACAGCTTTGCTAATTTGCAACACACTGTACACTAAAAACCAGGTGGTCCATAGACAGTTTTACGACAGCAGTTTACGAAATTACAGTATTTATTTATTTACACCACGCACTTCATTTCAAACGGTGCAAAGTCAGCATATAGGACGTTGATATTACAAATGTCAAAATATGGTTTTTTGCCTCCATTTATGTGTGCTCACCTGTGTAGGAGCAGTGGTTGTGAAATTTGTGAAGTTTGTGAAGCTTGTGTGTGGTTTTGAGTGCTACTTTGAGAAATCAGTTCATGAGATGGCTCCTACTGTGAGACAAGCAGCCAAAATTCCTCAATCTGAGCTTGTTTGTGCAGTTAATTGGGCATCATTTCCTCTCTCACAGCGCACAGCAAATGACAACTAACGAAACAAAAATTTGACCCAAGTATGCAATTCGGATGGCTCCGACCATATCAGGCTTAAAAATGGGCTAAAATTGCACAGCGTATGCCTGGCTTAACCCCATTAACCAGCCGCATCTCTGAAACACGTCAAAACTGAGGTGGATGGGCTACAGCAGCAGAAGACCAGGCTACAGTGGGCGCAGCCTCACCCATATTGGACAGCTGAAGAGCGTAAAATGTTGCCTCATCTGGTGAATCTGCTGTGACATGCAGATGGTCAGAATTCGGTGTAAACAGAGTCCATGAATCCAATCTGCTTTGTGTCAACAGTTCGGGCTGGTTGTGGTGTAATGGCGGAGAAGTGTTTTCTTAGCACACACTGGGCCTCCCAATACCAACCAAGCCTTAGCCTGTCTGAGTATTGTTTATGACCATGTGAATCCCTTTATGGCTGCAGTTTACTGTCTTCTAATGGTACTTCCAGCATGATAATGTACCTCGTCTCTAAGAACCAGTCATCTAAAACTGATTCTATGAACATGACAATGATGTACTTTAGTGGCCTCTCCAGTCACCAGGTCTGAATCCAGTAGAGCACCTTTGGGAGAACCCAAATTCTATTCTAATTTTATATATATATATATATATATATATATATATACCCTGTTCGTCAGTGGTCAGGACCCCCATGGACCCTCACAGAGCAGGTACTATTTGGGTGGTGGATCATTCTCAGCACTGCAGTAACACTGACGTGGTGGTGGTGTGTTAGTGTGTGTTGCGCTGGTCTGAGTGGATCAGACACAGCTGTGCTGCTGGAGTTTTTAAACACCTCAGTGTCACTGCTGGACTGAGAATAGTACACCAACCAAAAGGACTAGAGGATGACCAATACAAACCAAGTACTTGTGTTCTTCTAAACAGCTCATAAAATATCAATTACATTTTTTTTTAAACAAACATTTCTTACTTTTTACTGCATTTATGTTTATTAGTATTTAATTTGTTTATTTTGACCAGGCGGCCCTTTTCAAGTGACATGTTCTGTTGATTTTCTGTAAAGGATGTGTTAATAATAATTAAAACATACTCAAAAAACAACGCACTTCTGTACATTTTAATTCAACAGTTTAACACATTTGGGGAAAAACAACTTTTGTTTTTTTCCCCCAATATGATCAATTCAGTAAATAAGTAGTGTGCTCTAAATTGTGTTCGAAACTATCCAGAAATTCAAGCTTTGCCATATTTAAGAGTTTCTATTACAGAGCCCCTAGGGTGACATGGTGATTATTTTTTTAATAAGACATGGCCACAAATTACTGTACTGAGGCCACAAGTTAACTTTCTCATAACTCTATGGTAATCTGTGACCTCATTATAGTAATTTGCAGCTTCAATGTAATAATTTGGGGCCACAATATACTAATTTGCGGCCATACTATAGTAATTTGCAGCCTTGGTATAGTCATTTGTGCCACATGGCCACAATATACTAATTTGTGGCCTCAAAATAGTAATTTGTGGCGATTATATAACTCATAGCCCCAATATATTAATCTGTGGCCACGTCTTATTAAAAAAATAACCTTATATGTCGCCTTAGGGGCTCTGTATTCTATACTATAGAGGATGTGTTAACATTTCTTTCCCTTAGCAAATGAACATAACAATTTGGAGTGCGCGCACACACACACACACACACACACAAATGTATATATACATATATATGTATTACCCAAATTGTCTGCGACCTCATACTCCCTCCAGCACAGTAGTAATCGAGGACGCGCAGGAAGGTTTCGTGTGCACGCAGCTCGCTCTCGTCACTCGAGTTCACACGCTTTGCGCGTTCCTGGTTAGTGGAATTCACACGCCTGCGCGCTCCCGGGCAGCCAGTCGAGTTCACACGCCTGCATTTCAGACACACACACGCAAACACTCGCATACCCACCAGCCAGGAACCCGAGTCTTTTCTCCACACGCGATCGTTCATTTCGGAAGGTGGATTTTTTGCCCCTCCAACGGTTTTTTTTTGTTTTTTTTGGGAAAATAAAAGCCGTGAAGAAGCATATGTGCATGAACGGGGAACGGGGCGCGCAGGATGGTTCGGGAAACCAGACACCTCTGGGTGGGAAATTTACCCGAACATGTTCGAGAAGAGAAAATCGTCGAACATTTTAAACGGTGAGTTTTGCGCGAAAAGCGGGGTTTCTTCCCCCCCGCCGGAGCTGTGGTCGTGCTAAGCTAGGCTACGCTAAGCTAAGCTAACGAGAGGGTTCCTCGGACGAAGCTAAAGTTAGCTTCCTAGTCGAATTTCCCGGTCCACCTTAAATGGTGCGGCGGTTACGCTCTGGCGCCTCGGGCAACATAATGTAACCACGGCACCATTTAAGGTGGAACGGGAAAGTTCGGATCCTCGACAGGGCCTCCGCTTCGGGGCAGCTTCAGCCCGCGCTGAAAAACAAAAATCAACTAAGAATAATCGCAAATATACACCATATTATGGACTTTTGATGACTAATTAAAACTAATTGATAGTCAAATGTACATTTAAAACGCACAAATGTGACTCACGAACATTTCTGTCCTATCATATTTTATTCTGTCCTGTTTTAGCCCACTCGTTAACTGGCGAGTCGGTTAGCTAGCGTTAGCTCGCTTGCTAATTTTACCTCGCCTTATTCGTTTTCTTTCCAAAATATTAAACTAATATTAGGTTTTCGTTACACCTACATAACAGGCAAATTAAATGATCCCAAAAAACCAAAACCTGTATTAGTCAGGCAACGTTATATTGTCGTCTTGTTTCGTTTTTAGCTAGCGTAGCTAAGCTAATGTTAGCCAGCGAGCTAATCTCCCGTCCCAAACTAATTCGTATAAAAACTAACTTCAGTTCGCCGTTTTAGCTCTTTAGGTAGCATAAACGAAAACATCTCCCTTCACCCACGATCATTGGTGCCACTTAGTTGAGCTGCGAACTTGTTATAAGTACATAAATAGCTGATTTGTGAGATCGGCTAACGTTGATTCTCCGCCGAGAAACTATTTGCCATTTTGAATCATGCCGTCCACCATCCAAGTTTGAATCCTGGGCAGTTAAGTTACTCAAACTTTCAAGTTTTAGTCCGTCACAACTCTAAACAGGACTGTTTGTAAAAGTTAGTAAGCCAGCTATGATCAGCACAGATTATTTAATGTTTGAAGACTATATAAACTAATAGCAAAAACAGACACTTATGGATAATATTAAAAAAACAAGGTTTCTTAAGGATTTTTAGTAAAGGGAATGGTTCTGTTTATGACCATGATCTCTATGTAGAACCATTTCGTGCTTAAATGGTTCTTTACATGGTGTGTTGGTTCTTCAGATTAATGGAGAATGTGTTGTGTATGGTTTGATATAGAAACTTTTATGAAAATGGTTCTATATAGCACCAGAAAGGGTTCTGCTTTTGTTAAAAGCTTGACACAAACAGTAGAGGAACCTTTTTTTGGTGCATTGTTGAACCATGTAGGAAATATGATGGGGAGTGTGTTGGATATGCTTTTAAGTAGACCTTTTTTTTCTTTTTTTTTTTTGAAAATAGTTCTATCCAGCACCAAAAAGCGTTCTTCTTCTGTTACAGGCTTGACTTTGTGACAATATAGACAATAGAAGAACCCTTTTTGCTGCTGTAAAGAACCATTTTCAATAAGATTCTATGTAGAAACATGTACAACACATTCTCCATCAATCTGAAGAACCATTTCACCATGCAGAGAACCTTTTAAGCATGAACTAGTTATTTGAGTGTTCATGTTTTGGTCTAGAACTCTTGTCTTTAGTACAGAACCCTTGAAGAACCATCTTTTTTGACAGTGTAGGAAAGTGGAAATGTGAGTAGTTGGACGGTATAAGGAGGGACAGGACATTCGGCGTGTCTTACAGCATGATCTAGCTGACATGCTGGCCTCTTGTGGCTCTAATGAATATAAATAGATTACAATGGAAATCTCAAGGGATTTTTAGCGATCTTGTATAACTCGCAGGAAAGTAGCCAGCACAGTGAGTATACTCGAGGGAGGGTTCTGGGCTGATGCTGATGTCCGATATTTTTCATGTACATGTAGAGAACGTTTATGGGGTTGTAAGTGCTTGAGTTATCAGTCAGATCCAAGGTTCAGTCCAATGCCATTAATTTTTCTTTTCAAACAGTTCTTTGCAGATACTGATAAGATTCCAGTGTTCGTGCATTTTTAATTGCTCTGATGACACATTTTTTGCTTTTCCTTGACTGATACCAACCTCAGAACTGATATTGGTTGTGCTGCCTCCTTCACACTTCCTCCCATCTCTAACCTCTGCTTCTCTCTGCGTTCTTCCGCAGGTATGGCCGGGTGGAGAGCGTTAAGGTCCTCCGCAAGCGTGGCTCGGAGGGCGGCGTGGCAGCCTTTGTGGATTTTGTTGACATCAAGAGTGCTCAGAAGGCTCACAATGCGGTCAACAAAATGGGGGACAGGGACCTTCGCACTGATTACAATGAACCTGGCTCGGTCCCCAGCGCAGTACGGGGACTGGACGACAACTCCCCCTCTAGCAGTCATGGGAGGGAAGTTGCGGGGTTCTCGAGGGGTGCCGTGGGGCCCGTTTACGGACCCCCGGTGTCTCTCCACACCAGAGAGGGACGCTATGAACGCAGATTAGACGGGTAAGTGGACGCAGTCTCCCTCTGAGCTGCAGGGGGACTATGGTGTCAAATTAAAGCATTTTTTCCCCACTGTCAAAGGGTGGTAAGGTTTTCGGGTTAAGAGCAAAAGAGAATGAACAAAGGCCATTACGTTTTGCGTAATCTAGGGATTTCCCTCTTCATTCTCTGACGCCCGACTCCGCTCATGGAATTATTAACCCTTATCTCTTTTATCGTTTTAAGAATGAGTGGATATAAGGTGAGATGATTTCAATATTTGGGATTACTGTGTGAGCCATATGTTTCCTCCGAGCTGGATATTACCCCTGTGGAAAATATCCTGGTGAGTTTGGATATTATGATCGCGGGGACGTATCTGGTGAGTTTTGGATATTAGGCGTTTCTCCCCCCTTGCCCGAGAGTGTCGGATATTACCTGTACTTCCTCGGATCACCTGTCTGGGAGTATTTACCATGCCATTGATGGATTAAGTACGTACGTGATGTGTTTTGTTTTTTTGTTTGTTTTTTTGTTTGTTTTTTCTTTTTACATGAAGCTAGTTTCATTCAAATCTACTCAAGAATCAGATCCTCTTTGCTCAATTTGTTTTCCATCTTCCATCTGGTCATTGTGCTAACTCTGTCTTTCATGGTGCTGTGCCAACCCTGGATGTGTACTACACCAATGGATTTAGGACGAATCAAAAGATCCAATTTTAAAAAGGGCATTGGATTTAAGAAAAGTCACCCGTTTCGCGTAAAAAGGTGAGGTTTGACGTTCCAGGGTCCATGTGGAGTATCCGTTTGCTGTCAGGGCTTCCTCATTTTCCATCATTTTCAACTGCTAGTCGTGTTCAGGGCGGGAATAAACATGAGAGATGTGGCAAAACGGCAGAGCGGCGGATAATTTTGGAGTCTACCAAGAGAAGCCAAAGACAGAAGACCAGAAGACCTCTCTGTTGGATAGACGAAGAAACATTTCTCTCGCAAAACCTTGGATCTAACCCTGTTTTTGGATATATGAGCCAAGTTGCTGGATTACCGAGCCTTAATGTGGATGTACCTGTCATTCGACTCAAGTGGGCTTTAAAATGGACTTAAGAAGCAGCGGCATCTGCAAATTTATGGAAGGTACTTTGCAGACCAGAGGATTTTGTATATTGTGGCTTAAAGTGAAGGAATATCCCAAAGTCTGACTAATTTGTACCATTTGACGGAAGTAAGCTGCTGCCACAGACTGGGATTACTTTTATTTTTTATTTTTTCTCTGTCAGCTAAAGACATCGTCTTTTTGTCGGTTCAAGAAGCTGAACCTGAAGTTTTATTCCTGTGTCCTGCCCTGAAACTGTTGTTGGGATTACTCCTCATTTAACCAGTGAACGTGGATATTTTTTGGTGACCATTGGAATGATTTTTTTTTTTTTCTATCCTGTTAAATCCCCCCTATGAGGAAAAGGATGTATTTTTTATGAAAGAATTAGGTACGTTTCTGCCAGCTCTCAAGAACTTTTAGTCAGCAGCCATATTTGGATATTCTCTTGAACATCTGGGAGGATATTTTTATCAAGCCGGCAGCCAAACTGCCTAGTTTTCCAGTCCACTGTTTTTTTGACCCCAGTGTTTTTGGCTCACACATTTGCCCGCCCAAATTGTATTTGGAATATGTAGGTTCATTTACTACTCTGAAAAGGTTGGTATTGCCCTGCCTTGTGCACCTTTTGCGCTTTCTTTTTCTAACCCAGATATGCACCTTGTTTCTTTCCTCCTCCCCCCCCCACTAACAATATAGCTTAGAAAAAATAATCTCCGTCTTTGGGCAGAAAGGCCTCATGGAGTCTTTCTGAGCTGATAGTTTGGCTTATTAACCCCTCTCTCCTCCTCTGTTTGTTTCTGTCTTTCCCTGCTTTTGCCCTCTTGAATGTCAGTCCTTCCTGTTTTTCAGATTGTCTGCTTTTCAGTTTTGTCTTTAATCTTTGCTTTATTTTAAATAAGGGTGGGCGATATGACAAAAGTGACGTTACAGTGCTTGAAGGCACTATTTACAATACACAATACATGATATTCATCAGAGTTTGTGAACAGATTTTAAGAGAGAAAATGCACCAGCTAAGCAAAGGCCAGTAGTGCCATGATTAAAAATGATGTGAACACACTTTACTTTATAAACGCAGCTAACATAAACATTTAAAAATAAAACAAAACTTATATATATTTTTTATCGTTGCTGTTGGAAACAAAACCTTCTGTCTCCAAATTGGTAACTTTACAGAAGAAGGAAAAAACATACTTTACTTTTAATGTAAGTCAGTGGAACCAGACTGTTTTCTGAGTCATTTTGGGCCGTTTCTGTTGGTCCATTCATCATGAAATTTACACACAATTTACAAAACAAAATGGAAATATGAGGTTTTTGTTCTGACAGTAGCGATGTGTGTGTGTGTGTGTGTGTGTGTGTATAAATTTATATAATAAGTAGTATAGAGTCATAGTAATAAAGTAGTAGTGTAATAGACAGATATCAGCCACTTATTACCATGTGGATTATGCAGTTACTGTATACTGTTATTCACAGGCACTTATTGATTTAAATTACAGTAACAAATGACAATAGGATTAACTTATAATGCCTTTATGAAACCAAAGGATGCTTTACAGTTCTGAATAACAGCAAAAAGAACACACACACACACGGTTCTCTAGCTGCCAGGGAGAAACCTCCTAGTCCATGACCCGGTCAGACTCAGCTACCATGATGCAAACTCCCCAGCTCGTGTCCCAGTCAAACTCTGCTATAATGATGCAAAGTTTCCATCTCGTGTCCCAGTCAGACTTTGCTGTCACGATGCAAAGTGCCCAGTTCACGACCCAGTCAGACACCACTGACCGCAATGACCCAGTCAAACTCCGCTATCATTATGCAAAGTTTTTTGCTCGTGGCCCAGTCACACTTCGCTGTCCCAGTCGAACTCCACTACAGCGATGCAGAGTCTCTCAGCTCGTTTAAAACGAAATCAGACAATACAAAACAAACAAAAAACCTGATGTAAAGCAGCAGCTGAAAGTGTACAGAGCGTTTTTACACTGGACACACAGCCACTTTAATACTTATTGATCCACGCAGTTGTTTAGTGTTTTGTAAATACTGGCGATTTCCATCATAAGTTAAAGAAAACTTTGACTTTAACAAGGACACCTGTCACTTGTCCACTTATCATGGTATTGGTTGTGTTCATATTTGAACAAGAGGACTCTATGTGGCCCTTTCACAATAAAAATTAAATAAACCCAAATGCACTGAAGATGTACCCCAGTGTTTACATTTACTTAGATTTACAGAAGAAGATATACGTAAAAAGTTATTTTAAGTGTAAAAGTTTTTGTTTAAGTAAAAGTTATTGAAAGTTCAGGGAAAAGCAGAAAATATCTCCAGTCTAAATGACACTTTTATTATCCATAAACAATAAATAGTGTTTTTAGTTTGTTTTTGAGCAAACAAAACATGTAAAAAGGTGCTCAATGAACAGGATATGCAAGAATGTTAGTTCTTAGATGGTGATGAGCCGTAAACTGAAAAACGTCTTTTGTGGATGAGCAAGCTAACTGTGCAAATAAACTTTAAAATTAAGTTAAATTTAAGATGAAAACTTAATTTGCAACTTGTGTAATAAATCCATACAGGTTTTATAGGATATTGTGCTCGTCAAATTATTGTAATAGTTTCTCATTAGTCAGCACTGGCTAGTTTTATTTTCAGTTAGTTATTTAGTATTAGACAAATAGCATTTAGGACCTGTTTCCTGGAGATGACAAGGCCTAGTAAAAGACAGATTAATACTGTCTGTGTTAATAGCATTTAGAAGCCTTTTCTAGTCAGGACTTGAGCTTTATCTGGATCTGAGAAACCCGACCTTTGAAAAATTAGGTGATGAAATGCCTTCATCATGATAATTGTAGCTAAAACCCTACTCTCTTTTTGGGTATATTTAATGGTGTTAATACATCAAATTTATTTGCATTTACGTAATTCAGTTTTAATCTTGGTTAGTGTTTATTTTAGGGATGCATCAATACTGTTTTCATAAAGAGTAAAAGTACGGCTACATGTTTTTTTAGTTCTTGCTGATACCAAACTGAGTAACCTACTTAGAATCACGTGGTTAATGAGGATGAGTGCAGCTTTAACAGTTAAATCATTAAAATTTAGCTGATTGGAAATGAAAGTGCATTAGCTAGTTATGCTACATTAGTTATCTTGGATCGAGTAGCGCTGCAGCTACTTCTATACAGCTGTAAATAAAGTAGTTTTCATAGTTTTGATCCTCATCTGTCTCTTTCAGCAGCAGCACAGCGACAGCAGGAATCACATCCGAGGCTGACGCGTCTGAGGAGCTCAAGCTCACACTTGAGCTGTAGCTGAATGTTCTCTAAAGCCAGAAAAATTGTTCTTTGGTGACGCACGCTGTACGTTTGAATAGACCATCGTGTTCAGACAAAGCTACGATTTATATACTCGCACTGTACGAAACCCTCCGTCTGACCGACCTGCTACGTGAAGCGCAGCTTCTACAGTCTGTAGACCGTTATCAATAAAGCTGATTCACTCAGAATAACACTGAGCACTGAAGTTTAAGGCAGGCGCTGATGTTCACGGTAGGACAGTACAGTCTCTCTCCAGCCTGAGTTACAAAGAAATCACTGTGTTAACTTTTATAGCTCAGTCAAACAGAGCGAGGTCAGCATGGATGGACTTTGGTAGGAAATGCTGACTCGTTTGCCTCGTTTTCTAGCCTTCGTGTCTCTACTAGTGAATCTGAATGTTTAAAGTGACCAGAGACTTTGTGTCCGGCTAACGTTGAGTCAGTAACTCTTCTCTGTGTGAGCAGATCCTCCTTCACTGCCGGCTTGAGTTGTTCATTCATTAGTGCAGCCGCGAACACTCGGCTTACATCGCAGCTGGTATAGAAATGTTTGTATCAGTGAATTTTTATGAATACCAGTAAACGAGCGTGGTAGTGGCCTGATACCAGTATCGGCACTGATGCATCCCTAGTTTAGTTTACTGCTAATTAAGTATAATTACTTTGTGAACTGTGTAAACCACCATTCAGAAAGGTTATCAGTTATGATTTTTTTTTGTTCTACTAATCATCGCAGCCCTGGTTTTAAGTGGATCTATTTCCTCAATCATAGTTGAAAGCCTTTTTAGTGTCTCAGTCTTGCAGAAAAAAAATAATCTAAGTTTAATTCGGGCAGAATGCATTCAGATGACAGATTATCCTCTTAATTAAGACAGACCTCCTGTCACTACAGCTATAAAACAGTAATGAAGCATCAGGTACCAAGAGTAGGAATAAGCAGGATTTCCTTTCAGATGTTTAGCAAATTTGATGCCAGGTGGAATCGAGCAGGTAGTGACCATTAAATTAGAGCTGAAGTTGCTGTCCCACTTCGTCATCGCCCACCAGACCCCTGCGCAAGTCTCTGATGGCTGTGCCTCAATTTGTAAACTACCACACTAAATAGTATGTTCAAAAAAGTTATGGCACCATTAGTGGTGTACTAATTTAACGTAATTTGCCTGTTTATGGTATATGTAGCTTGAGACGCAGTCGAGAATTTTCAGTGCTATTTTTCGCAGATGGAGCAAAAACACGTGACTTTTGTTCCTGCTACAGCATCACTTCAAAAAAATTCTGTTTCCATCACTGTTTTCCGCCCTTCTCCTTCACAGATAAACCAACTTTTCCACCTCGTTTAAGCATAATTTTTTTTTAATTCATTTATTTTTTTGGATATTTAAGCACGTTTTCAAATTTCTAGCTTTTCCATCCAGGGTTTTAACACACGTTTTCAAAATTCACGTAAGTGCTGAATGGAAAGCTCTCATGTTTGATGCAACTACATTCCAGGCTATTGCTAATGTGGAACTCTTTTAGCCACCATATTGCCCAGCCCTATTTCTTCTTCCCTCAGGCTGCCAGTTATTTCTGCTTTGTAGAGAGTAATTTGAATGTAATAGGTTAAATGAATTAAAGCACAGACAGAAGAACAGGTTTTAAATTGGGGGCTTTACTTAGATCAAAACCTCTTATCATTTATGATTTTCTCTTTTATAAAGTCTGCAGATTAACTGCTTTAGATGTGGTCATGCACTTGTGCGGTTGTATATATTTATAGATAAACACTAATCAGCCATAACATTTAAAGCCATCTCACTGTTTCTACACTCACTGTCCATTTTATCAGCTCCACTGACCGCATAGTTTCACTCTGTAGTTCTACAGTTACAGACTGTAGTCCATCTGTTTCTCTGCATACTTTGTTACCCTGTTCTTCAGTGGTCAGGACCCCCACAGAGTAGGTACTATTTGGGTGGTGGATCATTCTCAGCACTGCAGTAACACTGATGTGGTGGTGGGGTGTGTTGTGCTGGTCTGAGTGGATCAGACACAGCAGTGCTGCTGGAGTTTTTAAACACGTCGTGTCACTGCTGGACTACATCCAGCCGCCAGCGTCCTGTGGGCAGCGTCCTGTGACCACTGATGAAGGACTAGAGGATGACCAACACAAACTGTGCAGCAGCAGATGAGCTGTCGTCTCTGACTTTACATCTACAAGGTGGACCAACAAGGTAGGAGTGTCTAATAGAGTGGACAGTGAGTGGACACAGTGTTTAAAAACTCCAGCAGCACTGCTGTGTCTGATCCACTCACACCCACTCTGACTCGCCACCCAAATCATACCTGCTCTGTGGGGTCCTGATCATTGAAGAACAGGGTAACAAAGTATGCAGAGAAACAGATGGACTACAGTCTAAAACTGGAGAACTACAAAGTGCTCCTATATGGTCAGTGGAGCTGATGAAATGGACATAGTGTAGAAACAGGGAGGCGGTTTTAATGTTATGGCTGACTGGAGTGTGTATGTGTGTATATTCATTTACATTTATATATTATTCAGACTTACATACACATGCACACATAAAGTGGGAGGAAATGTAAAGTGTTTGTTACTAAAGCTCATTTGTGCATTTAAATTGTGTTGTGCAGGTGCAGATCAGTTTTGGGGAAATGTTGGTTAAAATCTGACCTATGCATCAGTGGGTTTTAAGAGAATGTTAAGTGGCAGTTACACAACTGTGCAACAGTCTTAGACCAAATGTGAAAAATGCACAGAATATTTTTTTATCTGGGCAGTCAGTGTTTATTTTCTTGAAAAACATTAACATTAAATGCAAATCAGCCTGGTGATAAATTGACTTTGTTTGTGTTAGGTTAACTGTTTCCAAAACATGTCCTCGAAACAACCTGGTATTTGTGGTCCATCCAATACCTGGTTGGGCCAATCAGAACTTCAGTTCAAGTTAATTTATTCAGTCTTTGAAGTTCGTTAAAGTTCGCCTCTGTTGGAATTGAACAGATTCATGCAATGGCTGGAGCTGCATCCAGGAGGAAAGGAACTAAACTTAGAATGGTGTAAAATATTTTTACAAGCAAAAACACACTTACTGCCAAGGTAAATAGCTGAAACAGCTTTTTGGATGCCTTTCTTGGAAGACTTTTGCACAGTACTATGTTATATTTGCATGAACTGATGAATTGGTTTATTTTTAGTTAATGTTGAATATCTGTTTCCTCTCCTTTCCCATTTCTTTCTTTCTCTCATTCTTGCAGCAGCTCAGACAGTCGGGATCGAGCGTACGAGCACAGTCCTTACGGACACCATGAACGCGGTGGCACTTTTGATAGGCCGCGGCACTACAACACTGACTATTACCGTGACCGCACCATGTTTGCCTCTGGGGTCGCCTCCAGCCCAGCAGTTAGTGCAATTAGTGGGGGATTTGACACCCCAGAAACTCATTTTGAATCCCGAATCCGCGATCCCTTCACCTTGTCCAGCTCCGCACGCAGGGACCCCTACCGTGACGATAGGGGGCGCCGCGTCGATCGGACTTACCACCATCGCCGCAGCCGGTCTTCTCACTCCTCGCAGTCGCGGCACCCTTCTCCCCAAAGGACCACCGGACAGACCCCAAAAGCCCCCCACTCGCCCAAAAGATCAGCAGTCTCTCCAGGCCGAGGTCCACGCTCACGGTCCCGCAGCCGATCATCCAGTTCGGACTCAGTCAGCAGCACCAGCAGCACTGGCAGTGGCAGGTAGAGTTACGGTTTTGAGGAACTGTTGTTTCTTTAAGTCAAAGGCATCAGGCGTAGAAACCCTAGAGGTTGCTGTCATTTGGTAGAAGCCCATCAGTTTCTGCAGGGTGTCCCTAAAGCAGAATTTCCCCACCATAGAAACTGGTAGGTGGACCATTCAGTAATATCAATAATCTGTCTACTGATTCTGTCGAGTTTTTTTTTTTTTCTCCGCAAACAGAAGGGAACCCTGCTGTTGCAACACTAATTGTTGTCCACAGTGTTTGTCGTCCTGTTCCTATCCTGCCATTTTGTTATTTGACAGCCAAATCAACCAGAAGCAGTAACTACTCTGCGTTGTACCATGTTGATATCGTTGCAATGTATGGATTTAAATCAGTGTCACTTGAACCTGAATTCATGATGCTTAAAAAATTAGTAATCAGATGTTCTTGACAACTTTAGATATTTAAATATATATAATAGTCTGAATTTACCCCTTTACAATTCAGATTGTAAAAAATTCAGGTCATAGCAAGTTTAGGTTAAAAAATTCAGGTTTAAAAAAAAAAAACAAAATTCATTTTCAAAGAGTACCCTGAATATTTTTTTGAATTTCCTTGACTGGCATTTCACTATCATGCCAATTTGAGGTACTGCATTTTGTAGTAGTTTCTAGCTACGAACAGTATGAAATCTAGCTTTTACTTTATTGTGCAGTCTGTGCCAATACTCAAAACAGTATATGTCCTTTATTTCAACTTGCAATACTACTGCAGCAGCAGTAACTTATAGGCTAGTGACGATCATATTTGTGCACACAGTTCTAGTGGGAACTCTGCTATAGTTGTACACATTTGAATATATTATTTTATAATTAAGTCACCAGAGATAAAACTGTAGAATCTGTGAATTATACTTGACATGTTTGAAATGCTCTTAGCTGTGGACAAGTGGCTATTAAAATTGACTGTAGATGTGGTGATATATTTAGCCTGTAAATTGTGTGGCAGGTCAAGTGCCAGTTAAACAGTTTGTCAATAGAAAAGAAGAGGTTAGTGTTTTAATGATGTGAAACATTCTACTAGGTTTGCAGCCTAGGAACATGACCGATTTCAGAGAGAGCGCTCTGATGTGTTAATGTTGGGCATTCCACTGGAGATGTTGGAGTATATCAGAGTAAAAGACCCATCCTTTTAAATAGTAATGACTGTTCAGGCATTAACAACAAAAAAACAAGCTTTTGCTGAATGATAGAGGGGTGGAAAGTGGGTTTCTTTGTACTGTGTTAGTGTCTTACTCTAAGGTGACTGTCTTCTTTCCCCATCTTCTGGTAGCAGTGACTCAAACAGCAGTTCTAGTGAGGGTTCTCGAGCACGCTCAGTTCAGTCTGCAGCCACTCATGTTCCTGTTGCACCTCCTCCGTTGTCTCTGGACTGCGATGAGCCACGTCGGAGCTTTGGCATCAGGGTCCAGAACCTTCCTGTGCGATCCACAGGTTAGTACCCAAAATCATTCATCAGTTGATCCTAACACCTTGGCAAAGTCCAACCAAAAGATATGTTTTTTGAGCTACAGCATGTTGTATGTAAAGTACTTAAGTGTGCCTTTGTTGTCCTCAGATACAAGTTTGAAAGATGGACTTTTCCATGAGTTTAAGAAATATGGGAAGGTGACATCAGTACAGATACATGGTGCATCAGAGGAACGTTATGGCTTAGTCTTCTTCAGACAGCAAGAGGACCAAGAGAAAGCTCTTAGCGTGTCCAAAGGAAAGCTCTTCTTTGGTATGCTGATCGAAGTGACTGCCTGGAATGGCCCTGGTGAGTACTACGCAAATTGGCCAGTGTTTGCAGGTTTTGCAGTTTGATACTCGTTAGTTTAGCTATATCTCTTTTTTCTAACAGAGACAGAAAGTGAAAACGAGTTTCGTCCCTTGGATGGGCGGATAGATGAGTTCCACCCGAAGGCCACTCGAACATTGTTCATTGGAAATCTGGAGAAGACGACAAACTACCAACAGCTACTTGATGTATTTCAGCGCTTTGGCGAGATAGTGGTAAATAGAAAAATTTTCCTTCAGAGTTCAATTACACTGTTTTAGACTTTCCTTTTAAAATTTGTCTTTTGTTTTCAGGATATCGATATTAAAAGGGTTAACGGTGTTCCACAATATGCCTTTGTGCAATATTCGGATATTGCAAGTGTGTGTAAAGCCATCAAGAAAATGGATGGGGAGTACTTGGGTACCAACAGACTCAAGGTATTCATCTAGTTTACTGTGTCATGCAACAGTAACTAACAATGCCAGGTCCATGCTAATGAGGGAAAGTCACACAAAATTAAGCCTTGCGCACTCTTCCAATTACAAAATGTCAGGATTTAAGTGCTTAAAGATTTTTATTTGGCAATGTGTATTCTTTTGCAGCTTGGTTTTGGGAAGAGTATGCCTACAACTTGCGTGTGGTTAGATGGCTTGTCAACTAACATCACAGAGCAATACCTTACACGACACTTCTGTCGATATGGACATGTGGTCAAGGTAATTATCTCCTGTGTATGTTTTGCTTGACTTTGCACTGTGTGAGATCTTGTTCGCTAACTCTTGAACAATTTTATAGGTTGTTCTTGACAGAATGAAGGGGATGGCTCTCATCTTGTACAACAACACAGATTTTGCGCAAGCTGCTGTAAGAGAGACCAAAGGATGGAAGATAGGTGGCAATAAAATTAAGGTAGTTAAGTTTCCCCTGCATTTTATAACTGTGCTCTAGTTTTAATGGATGAAGGTATTGATAATTGTATATGCGTCTTCTCTGCAGGTTGATTTTGCCAGTCAGGAAAGCCAGATGGCTTTCTATCGCTCTATGCAGGCATCAGGACAGGATATCCGTGACTTTTATGAAATCCCCTCAGACAGAAGGTACACCTGTGACAAGACTTGTCAGATATGAGAATATCATGCTTTAGTGCTTTGCTGACTGCTGATAAAAATGTTGACTGATGTTAATTGTCCTCTTATTCTCTCTCCTTTATCAGAGATGATCGAAGACCTCCATACCATGAATTCTCAGCAGAGAGAGCATACTATGAGAATGTTCGGACACCAGGAATTTATGCTGAAGATCCTCGGCGAGACTACCCTGCCCGCAGTCGTGAACGTTATACAGAATTAGACCATTACCAGGGTGACCACTATGACCCACGGTATCATGAAGACCCTCGAGAATACAGAGATTACCGGGACCCTTTCGAGCAGGATATCAGAAAGTACAGCTACATTCAGCGCGAACGTGAGCGAGAACGTGAACGCTTTGAGGCTGACCGTGGCAGATGGAGTCCATCCCATCAGCGCCGCCCTATAACCCCCTCTGCCTCCCCATCACCATCTGACCGTGTCTCAAGGGAAGCAGAGCGGCGTGTGTACAGGCACTCGTCTGAGAGAAGTGGAAGCTGCAGCTCTTTATCGCCAGCACAACCTCAGTTTGAAAAGCCTGAAAAGTCTCCAGTGGATTACAAGACAGAGAGTCTGGAGAGAGAAATGGAGCAGGCCGAGGCAGAACGTGTAAGTGGGGCAGAGAAGAACAAGCGTGGCAGGCGAAAGGAAAAAACAGACCGAGAGAAGGGTGAGAAAGCAAAGTCAAGGAGAGGGAAAGTACAGTCTCCGAGCATACCTCGCACCGAAGCGGACAGGGAGCCTAGTTTGGATTCTAATTCTGGAAAGATTAAAGTTTCTGATGTAGATGGCTCAGAAAGACAGAGACATAAAGGTGAAAATGAACCCTCTCCTGATCCTGTTTTGCGCCTTGAGCCACAAAAAGGAGAAAGACTTGATCAAGGTAAAAGTGAGTCAGTGGATCGGGATAGCAAAGGAAGATCAAAGAAGCACCTCAAAACTGACCCTGGAAATGAGGGGAAAGAGCCCCTTTTGGATTCCGACAGGCTTGCGGCACGAAAAAGGCGTTTTGGTGATCCCAGTTGCAAAGCCATAAAACATAAAAAAGGTCGTGTTGATGATGAACAAACTGGTGGGGTAAGCCAGACTGCAGACTTTGGGGCAAATGCAACTTTCACAAAAGAGGCAGAAAATGATACAAAAGCATTAGAAAAAGAGGTACAGAAGAGGGAACATTCGAAATCCAAATCTGAGAGGATAGCTCACTTTAGTCAAAGAGAAGAGTTGGATCCCAGTGTGAGAGCTGAATTTCAGAGCTCATCTGTACGGCAAGGAGAACATTCTGAGCCTAACTTGGAGTCTCTGGACTCAAAAACTCAGACAGGACCAAGTGTATCTAGACGAATCTCCAAAGATGGAACCCCAGAAAAGGAAAACAAAGGGAGGGAAGAATATTTGGACATTGATCTTTCCCAGAGTTATCGCAAGCAAATGGAGCAAAACCGAAGACTTCGGCAGCAACTCCAAGAACCTGATAAACAAGGAAAAGCAGAAACTCCTCATTGTGTGGAAACAGAAGACTTCGAAAACCGTAGCTTGGTGCATGAGGTAGGCAAGCCTCCTCAGGATGTCACTGATAACTCTCCACCAAGTAAGAGCAAGAAACAGGAGCATTTTGATTTGGATGTCAGTGCCAAGAGAGAGCGTGTATATAGAACTTCCCGGCCAAAAAATGAAGAAGCAGACTGGAACAGCACACATTCTCCAAGGTTTCAGCATGCCCCCCAACATGCAGAGGATGAATATACAGAAGTCCCCCATTTAATTACTGGTAAAGAAGTAAAAGAGCTACCTAAGCCTGAGGATAATGCCCACCCAGACCTGGATGTTACAGTTAAACGGGCACATACCTCACAGATGTCCAAGCAAAGCACACCTCTCTTAGATGAGCAACAGAGGCGCTGGGAGAATCGTTTAAAGCAGGACTTGTTACCTGATTTTTCAAGGAGCTCAGAAAAACGACGATTAAATCGGAAGTATTTAGAATATGGACTTTGGCCTGATTTGGAGCCTGGTGAGGTACGCTCAGATTCTGAAGAGGATAGAGAACACAAACCAAACTCTCCTATGCCCTCAACATCAATGTCCTTCCCAGAACGCCATCGTGGAGACAGATTATCAGAATCCAAGCTCACCACCTCGTTGGAAAGGAACAAATTTTATTCCTTTGCACTTGACCAGACAATCACACCAGATACTAAAGCTTTGCTGGAACGTGCAAAATCCTTGTCCTCCTCAAGGGAAGACAATTGGTCTTTCCTGGATGGTGACTCCCATTTTGCTAGTTTCAGAAGCAGAAAGGACACAGAAAAGGTAGAATCAACACCACGACCAACACCCTCGTGGTACATGAAGAAAAAGAAAATACGAAGCGAGTCTGAGGATAAAATAGATGACCGAAAGGAAGATCCTAAGCCAGAAGAACAGGAGCGACGAGAGCTCTTTGCCTCTCGCTTTCTTCACAGTTCTATCTTTGAGCAAGACTCACGACGCCTTCAACATCTTGAACGAAAACATGAAGATCCTGAACATGGTATGGGATATCCTAATGCTCAGCAAGGCCAAAGTGATGGTCAGCCCGATTCTGAACCAGTGGTACTCTTCCATGATCGCTTTTTAGAGTTAACAAGGCTCCAGCAACAGAAGGGTAAAGAGAAGACTGAGCAGGAATCCAAGAAAGATGAAAGTGTGGATGGAAGAGTCGATGAGAAGTCACAGGAGGAAGAGGAACCAGCTCATCAACTCGGTACTGTTGAACCTAATGTGCAGCAAGCAGAGATTAAACCAATCAGCCCTGCACAAGCCCCTCAGGCAAGCCCTGCTCAGACGCTTCATGTAAACCCTGCCCAAGAAATTCAGGTATCACCACCTGTCTTGACAGTTAAAGAGATGTCACCACAGCTTGAAACAAGTAATGTCCAAGCTCCTTCACCTAAGCACATTGATCCTCTGGTGAAAGAAGAAAAGCAACCTGAACAGATTTTTGCAACTGCTCCGTTGTACCAAGAAACATCTGAATCAAATGGCTCAGAATGCCAGGAGACAAAGCCTTCAGTGACTGAGATAAAAGTAAGTCCAACTAATGATGTGGAAACGCCTCTTAACAGAGATGTTGAGCAGGCCTCTAGTAATGATACACATACGGATGACACACCAGTGTCCCATGGACCAAAACCTGAGCCACAAGCAGAACTCCCTGAACTACAGAATTCCCCATCCCCTATGATTATAGATGAAACAGACAAATTAGAAAAATCTGAACCACTAGATACAGGAACTGAACCTCCAGTCAAAGAGGTTGAATCAAAATGTGTTGACAGCTACCCTGTGGAAGAACCAATCTCTCCTCCACCAAGGTCAAGAAACAAGAAAGCCAAGACTTCACCTACAACACCAGTAGCCCCTTTGACCTCACCAAACACCCCAGACAAACAGACCACACGCAAGAGTGAACGCATTGATAGAGAAAAGCTTAAACGTTCATCTTCTCCAAGAGGAGAGTTATCTAAAGCTGTTTCAGATAAGTCAACTGGCAAGTCTCCCATCCATAGCGCTGACTCAGAGCAGTCTGTAGAGCAAAATGTACCCCCTGTAAGGGCAAGACGTAGGAATGTACGTTCTGTTTATGCAACTGTTGTTGAGGGTGAATCTGCCCCACAGACTAGCAAGGATGTTGAATCACCACGCAGTGCACGCAAGCGTGGTTCGGACAAAGAGAGTGGAACACAGCAGCAGCCTGAACCAGATGTTCTTACTGCACCAGCAACTTCTAGACGGGGACGTCCACCTAAGAATCGACGCCAAGGAGAAGATTTTTTGTCTGGAAAGAATGACCGGTCAAAAATAACTGAGACCAAAGAGACAGATGTAAATGAATCTGGTAACAATGAAGCAGTCACTAAAGTTGGCAAAGGCAGACATTCCCCATACTTACACAAAGCAGCAAATCAGGGAACTACTTGTGTGTCTGGAGTTGGGAAGAAAGGAGAAAAAGTAGATAAAGTATCTGAGGCTAGTATTCAAAAGATTGATCCTTCTGAGATGGATGTGGATTCTCAAGACGGCACTAACCAGCATGATGGTGATCCTTCAGGTGAAAATGAGTCAAAAGATGAACATAAACCACCAGGAATTTCAGAAACTAAGCAAGAAAAAGATAAAATAACCCAAATGGATAAAGGAATTGGCAGCCAAGAAAAACTTGATTCTGCTCAAGAACACTCTTTGGATAAAAGTGGAAGAACAAAACCAACTCGACTAAGTCGCAATTCAAAGCTAATGACCGAGGATAAATCTCTTGGTCTCAAAAACCTCAGAATCAGGCTTGATATGACCGAAGTAAAAGTAAGGCTTCAGACAGGTGAGAATGAATCTGGGCATGATGATTCTTCTAAAAAGACTCTGGCAGTTGCCTCTCCCAAAGATCATTTACAAGAACCTAGATTTGAAAAAGATGTCATGGGTGATGGTGATACTAAAGAAGACAATGTAACGGGTCCCACAAAAGTCAAAGATCCTCCTGAGGCATTATCCCGTGAATTGGAGCTTGAACAAGCGGTGGAAAATATTGCCAAGCTTACAGAAGACCCTACTCCACTTCAGTTTAAAAGCCCAACAGAGGTACAGCCGCCTTTATCAGATCTTGTAGAGGAGGCTGTGCATGAACCTGAAGAAGACAAGCCTGCTAATCCTGCTAGTGAAACTGAGCTTGCTGCTGCTATTGATTCCATCACATCTGAAGACATGTCTTCCAGTCTGCCACAAGACCAGGTCAGCTCAGTCATAGATTCAGACTCAGATATTCAAACTTTAGTCCCAGATGCTAAAGTTAATGAGAGCAACTCTGCTACTATTCGGGGGGAGACTTCAAACACAGGAACACCAAGAAAAGGGGGTAAAGGCAGAGCAAAAGCCCAGAAGAGAGCCAAAGGCCAAAAGGCCAATGTGAACAAGAAGGAAGCGAACAAAGAGGTGGTATTAGAGACAGAGAGTCTCCCTGTTAAGTCACTAGAAGCTATACCTGAGTTACCAGCGGTCACAGAGACTTCGCCACCAGCTACTGCTGCTGTTATTACTCCATCATCTAAGCAGGATATAAGCTTAACAGCTAATGTTCCTGATGTTCCTAAAGCAACAGAAGTTCCTCTTAAAGAACAGCCTGACCTGCCAAAATCATCTGGGCCAGCAGCTAACAAGAGCCCAACATCCCTCAAGCCTCAGCCTCATCCTTATGAGTGTACATCCCCCTCTCTGTCTCCCACAAAGTATTTGCCTTAAACCCTCACACCTAAGCAGACTTCCTGTTTCCCCCACAGACCGATTGAATCAGCCTAAAGAGGCTGCAGTACTCTCTCCTTCAATAACACCTTCAGCTCCATCAGAGAATCCAACATTACTCCCTGACTCCTCTCCCAATGACACCAACACCAGTGATCTGCGTAAAATTCTTTCAAAGCCGAGAACTATTCCAATTCCAGATATTAGTGCTACGCCTGGGAGCATGCATGCAAGGGAGAGTGATGCCAAAAACGCACCGCATGAAAACAGGCAGGCCTCTCTTTCAACCCAACCTGTAGTTCGACCACCAGCCTCTTTACCATCCCCAGAGACAAAGCAAGTCTTTAGTGAGAAGTCTGTGATTTCTGTCATTGCTTCCACTGCTACCTCTGTCATCAGTCGAGTTTGCAATCCTACTGAATCTGAGGAGAAGCCTAGTATTCCAATGGGGAATCCGTTTGTGGACAAACAACCTCCAAAACAGATGTATCAGCCCAGCATGGATGACAGTAGCACCTATCATGGCCCAACAGTTGGAGAGGAGGGTGGAAATGCAGGTCGCTACATAGTGGAGAGCACCTCCCTGAGTACAGGCCCTACTGCTGGCCTCAGGGTGAATACTTCCGAGGGAGTCGTAGTACTGAGTCACTCAGGACAAAAAATTGAGGGACGACAGCGGATTAGTGCCAAAATCAGTCAAATTCCACCACCTAGCGCTGTAGACATAGAATCCCAGCAGCTGGTGTCCATGCCCCAGATCAAACAAGATCTTTACAGTGCCTCGCAGCCAGCTGCCCCCAAGGGTTCCCTACCTCCGTCAGACCACGGTCATTCTCTGAAATCGCAGCCAAATGTCCCTTCTATTAAGCCAGATTCTGGACTAGACAAATTAGACGCATATGCTTCAGTTCAAAGTGGGGTTGTAAAAAGACTGCAGCAGACTGGGCCTTCACAAGTAATGGGTTTCCATCACTCAGAATATGGTATGGTGATGAAGCATCCCAAGAAAGAAGGAAATGAGCCTCTCAATGTGGAAAATGTGAAACCTGCCTGGGTGTCAACTATAAGTCCTGCCATAAGCCCTCACCTACCCTCTCCAGCTGGTAATGTTGGTTTCATACCAGGAACCCCCACGGATAGAGCCTCTTCACATATTCAGTCAAAACAAGAACCACGGTCCCCACGCAAGTCTGGACATCCCCATTCTCCCTTTGTGTCTTCTCCCATTGGTTCTTCATCTCCCAAAGGTGTTTCTATGGTATTGTCAACTGGTTTGCCAACAATGTCTCAGTATGTCCCAAGTGTACATCACTCTGAACAGTCTGTGATCATGCCCCCACATAATACACATGGCAACCTTGGAAGAATGTCGCCTCACCGTGTAGGTCAGACCATTCCCATTGGTCACCTTTCTCAGGGAGATGTGAGAGTTAACACACCCCCACTATCGATGATGAACTATGGCATTCACTCTGAGGGCCTTCCCTCAACCTGGCCTCCTGGTCAGCAGCGCCCCACATCTCCTCAGGCTGTGGGGAATAGAGAGATGGTCCTCAAAGTCAACCCAGCTAACGCAAGAGGCCATGAAGGAGGTGAGGAAGAAGCAAGACGTTTTCACCAAGCACTTGGAAGACCACCAGCTACTCAGCTGAAGCCAGAGTCAATACCCGCAGAATACCGTGGGCCGATTCACAGTGGACTGCCACTGGAAAGATTTAATGTATCACCAAGAGACATGCGAATGCTTATGCACCATCAGCAAGGGGAGCGTCCAGCTTCAGAACTTCACCAAGGACACATTGCTGAGGCCGTCCCTCCAACCTCAACTCCCACCAGCATTACAGCATCTCTGTCCCCACGGGCGCATCTGTTACAAAAGACTGTGGCTGACAAGGATTCTTTGAAGTCTGAATTGAAGAGGACCACATCACCCCCTGGTAAAGATGGAATCATGGGAATTCGGAGCGCAGTGCCTTCCATGGCCTCTCCTCAGCGGGTACAGCTGATTCCCTCAGGGCCTGTTCCACCCTTTTCTGAGTATTCAACCATGTACACCAACCTGCGCACTGTCCACTCCCAGTTTTCTGAAAGTTCGCCTTTGGGGATTGCCCAGCCACCCCGTAATATCACACCCTCACAGGTAGGTTGAACTTGAGTGCTCAGGTATTTAAGCTGCATGTTTTATATTTGAATCACACTAATGTGTATTTGTATTTGTCCAACTAAGGGTGTTCAAGAATCTGACCACAGCCAAGCACCGACTGAAGGTAAAGTGGAGCATGTTGGACACCAGCAAGTCAACATGGTGCAACTTCTGACGGTAAGAAGGTCAAATGTGTAACCTGGAAGAGTTGTAGGAATTACTTGAGTTAACTGTTAGGATTGGAGCATTTCTTAGCGAAGTCCATGGAGTTTACAATGTAACTCCGTGGTGAGCTACAATGACTGTCAATTTATGCATTTGTTTTCCCCCCAAAACAGAAGTACCCAATTGTGTGGCAAGGCTTGCTGGCACTGAAGAACGACACTGCTGCAGTCCAGTTGCATTTTGTCTGTGGAAACAAGTCTCTTGGCCTACGGTCACTTCCTGTCCCAGAGACAGGCGCTCTCCTCCGTATTGTCCAGAGGATGAGGTTAGAGACACCACAGCTTGAAGGAGTGGCCCGCCGAATGACTGTAAGTTCCTAATTCAGTTAGGGCATAATTTAACCAGCCTGCAGATATTTGAAGAGACATGGAAACGTTACTGTATGTTTCATTGTCTGTCTGTCCTTTGACTGTAGGGCGAGAGTGATTTCTGCCTCTTGCTGGCCATGCCTTGTGGTGTAGATCAGGAGGATGTGGTGAACCAGACACAGGCCCTCAAATCGGCATTCATCAACTACTTGAAGGCCAAGCTGGCTGCAGGCATCATCAATGTGCCAAATCCTGGCTCCAATCAGGTGTGTGCATATTATATTCTTTAACAATGCATTATTTATGATCTATGTGATGAGCATTGCTGCAGGAACATTTGGTTACTTAGTTTGACACCTTTACAAGAAAAGCGCTTGTCACTGTTGTTCCAGGCCTCGGTTCTCTGAAATGGTAGCTTTTTATAAACATCCTTAACTTCTTAACAATAATATATCGTAATGCAACAAGAATCTTTAGATTCTGTGCTATTTTTATTGATTCATTTGTTGTAAAATATGTGAGTCTTACCTGCTGTTTTTTCTTTTTTCTTCTAGCCTGCCTACGTGTTGCAGATTTTCCCTCCCTGTGAGTTTTCGGAGAGTCACCTTTCACGACTGGCTCCTGACCTTCTCAGCCAGATCTCCAGTATCTCTCCTCATCTTATGATTGTCATCACCTCAGTGTGATACTACATTCGGTCAGGCCAAGCTCTACACATCAGCGCCCACTTCGACTCGCCACCTTTACAGATACATTTGCATTTACAGCCTGGAGGGACTCTGATCTCTGGAGATTTAAGTGTTGTTTGTCTGGAATCCTCCCTTCTACATATCAGTCTTTAACTCTAGTTCGTCTTTCCTCTGGTGGCCCTCTGTCTCTCCGGACAACTCAAGGATCTGTCTGTCTGCAACACCACTCCAGATTATGTACAAGCTAATTTCACCATTTCTCTGCTGTATTTGTATTTATTGGTGATTCTTTTTTTTTATTTTTTGCTCATGGAAATTCTTTGGGAAATCAGGATGTTTTGAAGAACAAGAAAAAAAAGAAAAAGTGACGAACTGGACGCTATAAATTTTTTTTTTTTTCTTCATTCTTCAATGATTCAGTTCTATTAATTTTTTTAAAAGATGGATAATAGAAACCGTTGTAACAGACTAATGGGTTTTTAAGTAGTCATGCACATTCATTGGTCAGTGCTCCTTGTGGAGAAGAAATAACGTTGGGAATGTACGTTTCAGGGGATCTTCTCATCAGCCTTGCTTTGTCACTCACTTTGCTAATCCAGATTAGGGCAGACTCATCCGTCGGCTCAAAACAGACGAACAGCTACAGGACTCTGGAGTTTTTGGATCGCAGGACTGTAAATATTTTAAATATTTAAAACCCTGGCAAGTTGGCTTAAAACCCAGGAGAGTTGCCCTTTATTATTTTCAACCACGGAACTAACCACGGGAATCTTCGATGGAAGAGATGAGCGAAGAGCATCAACACAAAACCAGACTTAAATTTGTGATGTAAATACTTAAGACTTTTGGGCTGGCAGCTGTTGCGAGGGTTTGTTGTGGGCACTTCAGTTTTTCTTACTCAAATAATAAAAAAAAAAAAGATCCAGAAAACTTGAATATAACAGTCATATGCTCTCTCTCATTTCATTGTTTGTGTTAATTGATCCTCCATGAGAAAATCATTTTGTGTGAAATAAATGTCTCTAACCAAACAAAAACATCAACAGAAATACTTTTGTTTTTTGGCGTAAACAGAATAATTACATTCCTGGATGAAAAATTTAATCTACACGTATCTCTAATTTGCCAGCACTACACATGAATTAGTGATTGAGTTTAGCTCTTTAAAAGACTTGATCTTATTTTTGAATTCTGGACATTTGTCCTAAAATTGAAGGAGTGATTTAAATAGCAGTTAGAGTACAGACTCTGATGGGTTCAGTTCTAAATAGAAATTTCACATCACTTTCTCTATTCCGATGCTTCCAAATATAGAAACTAATGTATTGATACACATCACCTTTGGAAGTTAACATGCATAACACATGCAGTAGTGTGCAAAAGTCAGACTTTAATTTCCAGTCAAAGCGGCCATCAATTACACAAGTTATTCATTTTTCAGCAGAAGCACTAGATTTAACAAAAATTACACAATCTTCAACATCTAAATCTAATATCACTCTTTCCCTTTATTCCAGCTTCCATTCTTTTCAGGAGACTCAATTTCAGTTCCTCAAAGAATCTGCAGACACACCTCCAAAGTTCAGTCTCAGAAGCTGGTTGATCATTTTCTGAAGTAATCAGACACATTCAGTGGTGTTGAGGTCTGGACTCTGGGGTGGTCAGTCCATCGTTCAGCTTCTTTGTTTGATGTGTCCGTCTCCTTTTCTCAGTGAGGTTCTCCTTGATCAGCTACACATCCTTTCAGACCCACAGCGCTGAGTCGTCTTCTCACAGTGGAAGGATGGACAGAAACACCTGTGGATGTTTTCAGATCTGAAGCAGCTTGATTTTCTCCTCTCTCTCAAAGATGAAAGCTTTAAGTGCTGTTTATCTGATGGGGGCAGTTGTGGGTCTGCCAGCTCTTCCAGGTGGTTGTTAGGAGGCCCGTTAGCTTAGTCCCTTTTTCTCATTTATTTTTCTTTGACTTCTGCCTCATTATGCAAGTGGATTATCTTGCATCCAATCCTTTAGAAATATCTTCTTTAGTCATTGTAGATGCTCCTGAGAGAGAAATGTGTGAATCAGCTGAGGTGAGGAGTTTGGGTAGATGTTTGTGTGAATGTCAGTGAGTCCTTTGAGAGCAGCGTTTGTTGGCAGGACTCGGCTGTAACTCACTGGTTTTAAGATTGAAAGGACCGAAGAGTTAAAGTAGCAGTATGTGTCCTAAACTAAGTGGACAAATTAAATTCTGACAGATCTGATGTTACACTTAGGCCCAATCCCATTTCTTCTTATTACCCCTACCCCTTATTTTCGAGTGTCACCCCTTGGAACCGAGTTACAGGGTAGTGGTTGAAATCTTCCCTCTGAAATGGGACCCTCAAATAAAAAGAGCATCACTTCATTAACAGCTACCAGCGCTGCACTGTAGGCGACCCTGCCAGTCTGCAGTGACAGCAGAGGAGGGTAAAGTTCAGCTCCTCACTGCTGGGCTTTAGTTACATTTAGGGCATCATATGACTTCAAAGAGGGGGGCAATTATTTATTATCACCCACCCCTAATTCTTCAGTGATATGAAGCTGAAGTCAGATATTCACCAGCTTCTCGTTCGAATTTTCCCGTTCCACCTTAAATGGTGCAGCAGTTACATTCTGGCGCTTCAGGCGTCAGAACTGCTGGACTATTTAAGGTGGAACGGGAAAGTTAGCTAGCTAGCTACCGGGACATTAGCATGCTATTTGCGTTTTTTATGCTTGTTATGAAGAAAACAACCATAATACACTGAAACAACATTAAACTAAGATAATACAGTGATTATCGTAATTTTTAATGGAGAAAATAATCACATTTGTGGGTTTCTTTGGTATCTTGTTCAGCCATCTTGCCAGTTTTTCATTTTTTCTCACAACACTCTGTTTGGAGTATCTGAAAAACCTCCGTTTGGAGGGCCATGTAGCCCTAACACTTCACCCTACCCCTCTATCTCAACAAGAATTGGGACACCCTACCCCTAGACATGAACGCGCAAAAAAGAGGTCTAAGGGCTAAGTGGTAGGGGCGGGGGCTGAAATGGGACTGGGCCTTAGTGTTGAGGCTTCTGTGTAAATTTTTGTTGAATGCATTTTTTGGAAAACTTCCGTTATTATTTGTAATTCTAACGCTGTGCTACTTTCCCCTGTAAAAAACGAATACAAAACATTCTCTACAACCTTATTTACTTCTGTCTAACCCTCTATTGCACAGTGTTGCCTCAGGGCAACAAACTTTACAGTAACATTACACACACACTATATCGCCAAAAGGATTGGCTCGTCTGCCTTCACACGCATATGAACTTTAGTGATGTCCCATTCTTAATCCATAGGGTTTAATATGATGTCGGCCCACCCTTTGCAGCTATAACAGCTTCAACTCTTCTGGGAAGGCTTTCCACAAGGTTTAGGAGTGTTTATGGGAATTTCTGACCATTCTTCCAGAAGTGCATTTGTGAGGTCAGACACTGATGTTGGACGAGAAGGCCTGGCTCACAGTCTCCGCTCTAATTCATCCCAAAGGTGTTCCATCGGGTTGAGGTCAGGACTCAAGTTCTTCCACACCAAACTCGCTCATCCGTGTCTTTATGGACCTTGCTTTGTGCACTGGTGCGCAGTCATGCTGGAACAGGAAGGGGCCGTCCCCAAACTGTTCCCACAAAGTTGGGAGCATGAAATTGTCCAAAATCTCTTGGTGCTGAAGCATTAAGAGCTCCTTTCACTGGAACTAAGGGGCCGAGCCCAACTCCTGAAAAACAACCCCACACCATAATCCCCCTCCACCACACTTTACACTCGGCACAATGCAGTCAGACAAGTACCGTTCTCCTGGCAACCGTCAAACCCAGACTCGTCCATCGGATTGCCAGACAGAGAAGTGTGATTTGTCACTCCAGAGAACACGTCTCCACTGCTCTAGAGTCCAGTGGCGGTGCTTTACACCACTGCATTCGACGCTTTGCATTGCGTTTGGTGATGTAAGGCTTGGATGCAGCTGCTCGGCCATGGAAACCCATTCCATGAAGCTTCTACGCTGTTCTTGAGCTGATCTGAAGGCCACATGAAGTTTGGAGGTCTGTAGCGATTGACTCTGCAGAAAGTTGACGACTTCTGCGCACTATGCGCCTCAGCATCCGCTGACCCCGCTCTGTCATTTTACGTGGCCGACCACTTCGTGGCTGAGTTGGTGTCGTTCCCAATCGCTTCCACTTTGTTATGATACCACTGACGGTTGACTGTGGAGTATTTAGTAGTGAGGAAATTTCACGATTGGACTTGTTGCACAGGTGGCATCCTAGCATGGTACCACGCTGGAACTCACTGAGCTCCTGAGAGCGACCCATTCTTTCACTAATGTCTGTAGGAGCAGTCTGCAGGCCTAGGTGCTTGGTTTTATAGACCTGTGGCCATGGAAGTGATTGGAACACCTGAATTCAATGATTTGGATGGATGAGTGAATACTTTTGGCAATATAGTGTACTTGAAGACAACGATAGGGTTAACAATAGGTTAACAATAACGGGAAGAGTTTGAGTATGTCAATAAAAAGCATGTGCTTGGTCAAACTAATTTTTAAACATTGAGTATCAATTTTTTTGTCTTGAGATTTTGCAGAAATATGTTTGTTGCCTAGAAGCAACATTGTGCGACAGTGGAATGGATTTAGCTGATCACAAGCCAGGTCTCACCACTTCAGGGAATATGGCTCTAAATCATTTCTTCCCATTGTCGCACAATGTTGCCTCAAGGCAACATACTCCAAAAGGACCCCTGTACACATTATTGTTATTATTTTTAATGTGTGTTATATATGTAATTTAATAAACGGGTCTGAACAAATAAATCAAGGACTACTTTATGCAAGAAAAGTGAATTGAATTTTTTTTTATTTGCTCTCACAATGCCTGCAGTAGAGGGTTAAAAAGTTTGCGTGCTGTCGTAAATTAGCTACTTTGGGGTCTGCAGGGTTTTAGGTTTCATCAATGTTGGATAGGACACAGATTTAAGATTCACTTAGCACGTCACTTAGTTACAGATTCTGCTGTAAATGTAGTCATGATGAACATTTGAGGTGAACAAGCTCATAATCAGGTGCTGGAACAGGTCTTGGAGCTCCATCTTGGAGACACATCTATTTCACGACCACTTAAAGTCTGCATTAGGGATGGGACGGTATGAGCGTTTCTCACAAAAGAAATAAATATGAAATTATCCCAGTTTTAACAACATGCTAATTGCACACAGTTATCAGTATTTAAGCACAATACATACTGCAGAATATCATTAAACACACTAGATAATTATCTAGTTATCTCAAAATAACTAAATTGTGATTTCCAGATAACAAGATAATGAACTCATTATCTGAAGATAACAATCCAGAAAATTATAACTACCTTATGGCCTCTCTGGACTTTCGTAGCCCTTTGGCTTCAACAGACCAAATCAGAATGTTAGTTAAAAATACAGTTTGGCTGCTTCCAGGTGGATAATTTGCATTCAGTCAGTGTAAACTAAGCAGTAAATACAAACAGACTGAACCAAAACAGTGGCAGTGCAGTTTGGGGGTAAAATCATGTTATGTTTGAGACTTACTGCCTAAAAGTACCCAAATATATATGAGGTTTAAGTTTCCAGCTTTCAAAAGCAGCTAGAGGTAGAGCTGAGATGAAAAGAACAGGTAGAGTTATATACACTGCACATTAGCTTGTTGCTAACGTAACAGCAATATTGCTTAACAATGAACAGAAGCTCAGAGACTCTAGTTAACATGAAATCTTATGAATGATGAAACATTACAGTACAGCACTGTTAGCGTTGCGCTAACGTAAGCAATCCCCTAAGAGGCGCTAGCGGAAATTAGCTTCACAGCGGTCAAATAAAGGCAATATATAAAGCTTTCGTCACTAAAAAACAAAAAGTGTGGCTGAAGCATGTTTGAGTTTATATGACAAAAAAGTCCTGTTAGTAGTGAGTTAATCAACCTGGGCTGAACCACACCACCTTTAATAGCATACAGGCTCGCTAATATCAACAACAACAACAATAGGGAGCATCTAGTTTGTCAAACTCTGAATATTTAGCAGTATGATAACTGAATATTTTTCATATTTCATCGCAAAATCATTTAAAGCTTTCAGTTCTTCCAATATCTTGGTTAAATATATCTCAAATACTTCTGGATTCATACAAAATCCTGTTGTGCCAGCGTAGCTACCTGTGTTCTCCACAGATGCTAATTTGTCCTGTTATAATTATATTTTGATTCAGTTTCAATGCTTAGAGGAATGGCTCAGTCAACAATGCTAATGTTGCTAACAATGTATGAAATTAAATAGCCACCAATTAGCATTATTCAGATGATGTCATGCTCACTAGTGGCTACTAGCTTCCGTTCATTGTTAGCAACATAAGCATGTGTGGTTGAACTATTATTATGAACTTATTATTCGCTGTATATTAAAGAAGTTTCAACCATACATGTGATGTTTCTACCCAGTTAGCAAAATGTGTCTGGCTCACTTGTGGGCCACGTCCTTGGTTTGTTCTGGCCCAGTATACGACTGGGTCCTCGGCCCAGATCTGGTCCACACTCTGTAAAGTGAGTAGAACTGAAGGATATGGCCCAAATCTGGTCCCAATCTGGCCCAACTACACTGTTGGTTCACAATATTCACGCCAGAACTGTCCCACAAATGGACACATGAGCCAAAACAGTATGAAGCTGCCCAGGATCTGACCCTATTCTGGCCCACATGCCTAACATCTACCCCATAGTCAACCAACACTCACACAGGGAAGCCAGAATCGGCCCAAAACTGTCTGCTATCTGGGTAACAATGAACAGAAGGAGTAGCCACTAGGTAGCATCATCTGAATAAGGCTAATCAGTGGATATTCACTTTCTTTCATTGTTAGCAACATTAGCATTGATGGAGCCATTTCTCTATGCATTGTAACTGAATGCTAGATTGGAGAAGCACAGCATGGCTGTGTGTCCAAAGGTGCAGCTCCTGGTGGATGTTATATGAAGCAGGATTTCTCAGTTAGCCACATAAATTTAGCTCCAAATCAGAACCGTCCATAGAAGAAGAACTAAGGAGAATTTCCTACTGGACAGTCCTCACTTTGGGTTTAAGTTATCCAGCTAACTCTCACATCCTGCTTAACGAAGCAGCCCTCAGGTGTCCTTCAGTGTTTTAGATCGTCGCTGGATCCGAACAGCGCCACCAGCTGCTCCTCGTACGAAGCGATGTTTCTCTTCATGATCTCTTTACACGGGCCCAGCAAGCGCTCAAACGCCTGGACATCAATCACTGGAACAGAAAGAGAGACGCTTCAGGATGAGCAACACTCGAAATACAGGAGGCTTCATATAAGACAAAAATGAAGAAAACCTCGCATTTCCAAAATGGTAATTTTACAGGAGAAGAAAAAAAACCTACTTTACTTTTAATGTAAGTCAATGGAACCAGAATTTTTTCCAAGTCATTTTGAGCCGTTTCTATTCTACATGAAATTTACATACAATGTAAAGGCCAACAGGCATTTTGAAATTATGTAAAAAACTGAAAAACGACAAAAGGCTAATAGTTAAAATAGTTTCTAATCTCTCGCCCAGAACTTTCCTTTAATTTTAGAAAGTAGAAGGATGAATTTCACTAAAACAGCAAAGAAAACTCACCTGTATGTTTTCTTTGTTCTACAGCAAACGGGTTTTGGGCAGCAGGACGCTAACATTACTGCTACTGAGTGCTGATTGGTTAACATTACTGCTACTGAGTGCTGATTGGTTAGCATTACTGCTACTGAGTGCTGACTGGTTAACATTACTGCTACTGAGTGCTGATTGGTTAGCATTACTGCTACTGAGCGCTGATTGGTTAGCATTACTGCTACTGAGTGCTGATTGGTTAACATCACTGCTACTCAGTGCTGACCGGTTAGTATTGCTGCTACTGAGCGCTGACTGGTTAACATTACTGCTACTGAGTGCTGATTGGTTGGCGAGCGGAGCAGCTCATTGGCTGTTCGCGCTCACTGATATCATGAACGTACATGAGGCGCTGTTTAAAACTCCTATAACTTGAGTTTAAAAGCTCTTAAAAATATAACAGCAGTGTTAAAATGTTTTATGCTGCTCTGTGTTCAGGAAATGATTGTATTCTTTTACATTAAAAATGTTTAATCATTTATAAACTATGATTTTACTGAAATGCTTCATATTAACCCATTCATTTTGGACTCGCTCAGGAGCGCCCTCTAGTGTTTGAGAAACCCGGAAGATACAGAGCAGAAATTCTCATCACTATAAGTTTTTTGCTTATACAAAAATTAGCATGGTGCTAGGTTCATGTTAAAATTATTCACAACTAAAAACAGTACTACTATCTTGAAGCCTGAATTTTGTCCGTACTTTAGTCCATGTTCATGTTTAGAAATCACATATTAAGTCATCTCTAATAGACTTCATCAGCTCCACACAGTTGGAAGTGAGTCTGTGATGATATAGGCCTGCATTTAGCACCATGCTAACTGTTGGGGTATAAGCTTCCATTACTGGTTAGCTACATTAGCCTCGTAGCTGAAGGATATGCAGTAAAGAAATTCACACATTCTAACCTAAACACTTGGTCTCTCCCACAGCATAGACAGACGCAGCTCTCGGTTTATTAGTGACCAGCGCCAGCTCTCCGAAATACTGCCCCCTGCTGCAGCGGGCGACCTCCACCTCCTCATTACCCCTCTGACCTGCTTTAGTCTGAAGAGAAACACACAGACAACCGATGTAAACAGAGTCATTCAGAGTGGTTTGGTGTGAAACGCTCTGTTCTAGATAAACTTACCGAGTCAGAACTGTTCACAGTGGTGGTGATAGGAACCAGACGTCCACCTCTAAAAGCTCCCTCACAGAAAGTTCCTACATGAAATGGTTATGAATTCACTGCCTGATGTCTGAGACACTGTTTTAGGATAGTTTAGAGAACTTAAACTCCATTCATGGTGGAGGGATACATGCAGGGCGCTGTGAGGCAAAATAGTCCCCAAAGAAAACGTATTATGTCAGATTTTCCACTATTTTCCATCATCAACATTCCATATAAACTCAGAAGACTCGTGTAGGTTCACTGGTGGTTCTGGATAGTAAATAAAATGTCTATATTTGTGTTGTAGTCATGGCGACCCCTGGTTCCTATCACCACCACTGCATATTTTGAAGTATATTAGTGAGTAAACTCAGTTCCATTGTTGTCCATTTAGTTCCTAATTCTCTTTTTTGGGTTTAATGTCATTCTGTTGTGTTGGTATCATTATGGTATTATTTTATATTACATTTGTAGTTTCTGAATTTGTGACTAAGTTAAAAAACTGGACTATAAGATTAATAAGTTTTAAAACTCCACTGTAAATTTGCTGTTTGTGATTTTAAGCTACTAAAAGGTTGAAAGTGATTAAGCAGACAGATGTAAGTGGGATGCTGGGTATTCACTTTGCTCTTGATCAGAATCTTCACCACTCCAGACTCCACTACGTAGAAGCAGTCGGCCTCGTCGCCCTGGTGACGAAAAGAGGAATCCTCATTTACACTGTGTACAGCATAAATACTCTTATTAAATATCAGTTATTAAATATCAATGAACCTGTTTAATGATCTGCTCTCCATCTTTGTAAGCTCTCGCTCCTAAAACGTCAACAATCTTCATCCGCTCAGACAACTACAGAGAACAGGAGAGTGTGAATTCAATATAATAATAATAATAATAATAATAATAATTTAAGAGAGAACATGAGAGCAAATTTGAGACCAGAAATGACTGATACAGGCAATGGACAAAATAAAAGAAACACTGAGCCTATTTTCTTTATAGTAATAATAATAATAAAACAATAATAATAATAATAATAATAATACTTACAAGCCATTTTTTTTTCAGACATGCTATTTTGACCCAAGAACTGACCCAATAACACATTATTACTCTGTAGAAGTTCATAAAATCATACAAGCAAGTCACCTGACTGACCTGTTTATCATACACGCCACTTTAAAATCTAATGATTTACATTGTGGGTCCCGACTTCTGGTCCCCACAAGATGAGCGTATAAAGAAGCGTCCCCACAACGTGGCACAGACCTGATACACACACACACACACACACACCTCGAGGGACTTCAGCAGGGGAACACACTCGATGAAGGCCTCGTACATTTTCCTTTTCTTGGCGTTATTTTTCACGATGAGTCTGTGGAACGTTGCTCTGTCCTACACACACACACACACACACACACACACACACACACATTCAACATGAGTTTACAGGTATATTTTATACAGGTCCTCTTAAAGCTAAAATGTACATAAAGTATTTTAGCGTGTAGGTTAAGTTACCAGAGCCCACAGCGCCCCCGACTGGGTGGCGATGATAGTGGCCGCTCGTGGAGTGTTATACATCAGCGCCAGCTCCCCAAAACTGCCTTTATTATCATACTTCCCCACACAGCGGCTCACTCCATCCTTCATCTTCACCACGATATCATACACACCCCTGACAGAGAGAGAGAGAGAGAGAGAGAGAGAGAGAGAGAGAGAGAGAGAGAGAGAGAGAGAGAGACAAAGAGAGAGAGAGAGAGAGAGAGAGAGAGAGAGAGAGAGAGAGAGAGAGAGTAAGGGACAAAGAGAGCGAGAGACAGAGAGAGAGAGAGACAGAGAGAAACAGAGAGAGACAGAGTAAGAGACAAAGAGAGAGAAAGAGAGAGAGACAGAACAGAGTAAGAGACAGAGAGAGAGAGACAGAGAGAGAGAGAGAGACAAAGAGAGAGAGAGAGACAAAGAGAGAGAGAGAGAGAGAGAGAGAGAGAGAGAGAGAGAGAGAGAGAGAGAGAGAGTACAGAGGCATCTCTTAAAGACAGACAGCCACACAGATAGATAGATAGATAGATACAAAGAGACATACAGACAGACAGACAGACAGACAGACAGATACATAGATAGATAGATAGATAGATAGATAGATTATACATAAAACATGCTATATATGATGATGAACTGAAACAAACCTCTCAATGACATAGAAATTATCTCCGTCGTCTCCTTGGTCGATGATGTGCTCTTGTGGCTTCACCAGCACCTCAAACATGGCGTCTAAAACCTCTGCGAACTGTTCCTGAGAGAGAGGAGTGATAAACTTCACACTGTTTCCTCGAGAGAGTTAAAACTGCAGAGAATATCTGAATATCATGACAGTACTGTACTTTATTTGTTACCTAAACAGGAAATTTACTCAGGGTTTGCAGAGACAGACTGACAAACCAGTTGGGTCCACAGGGGGGCACCAGTTCCCCCCTAAAGCTCTAATGAAATGAATGTTTTTAATCCAGTAACATGCTCACTGAAACAGCACTGAGGGTGTGTGTGTTACCTTTTCCAGAGTTTTGAACAGTAATATGTCTTTGCAGGCCTCCTGAAGTCTGGAGCGCTGCTGGTCAGTTTTGGGGTGGACAACCTTCGGCTCAGAGTCGTCATCCTCATCGTCATCTGGGTTATACGCCTCTGCACACACTGGATGGATAAATCAATTAATATGATGATTAAAATACACAACACTGTACCCAAGCCATCACACACATTACAATCAGAATATAAACATAAAACATAAGCATAAAACATAAAAAACAAAAGTGGAAAGCCCCAAAGCTAATGCCCTTTGAGGTAATTATATAAATGAGAAGTCAGTATGAAATGATGGTCGTAATATCCGTAACGTGTGTCTGTTGCTTTGTTTTTTCTCTTTTTATGTGCAGGCTTTATTATGCGCAGGTCCAGAATTGACCACACGGGGACGCACTGCTGTATAAGAGGTCGCCAGGCCTCCTTCTCGAAACACGTTCAGGGCTCTCTCCCTCAGAGAACTTGTAGAGAAAAGAATTCCCACCTTGAAATGTCCTCCAGGTTTCTCAAACACTAGAGGGCGCTCCTGAGCGAGTCCAAAATGAGCGGATTAATATGAAGCATTTGAGCAAAATCATAGCTTATAAACGCCTAAACATTTTTACTGTTAAAGAAAACGTTCGCTCCTGAGTGGCGCAACCGTCTAAGCGTTGGCCGTATCATCAGGAGATCATGAGTTTGATCCCTGGTGATGCTACAGCCGTCCGTAGCCGGGAGTCCAAGAGAGCACAACTGGCCTCGCTCTCTCTGGGTGAGTAGGATGGCCCCCTGACCCCCCCATCACTTAACGCGATGCTGGTCAGTGCAGGCGTCTGTTAGCTGACGCGTTCGGCTGTCCAGTGACGTTGCGTGAGCGGCAGCTCGAAAAGAAGCGGTGGAGCTTCACAGGTCTCGGAGGAAGCCTGTGTTAGCCTTCACCCTCCTAGCGTTGATAGTATCGTGTGATTGGGGGAGACTAACTAGCGGGTGGAAAATAAAGAATACATTCATTTCCTGAACATAAAACATTTTAACACCGCTGATATATTTTTAAGAGCTTTTAAACTCGAGTTATAGGAGTTTAAAACAGCGCCTCATGTACGTTCATGACGTCTGTGAGCTCGAACAGCCAATGAGCTGCTCCGCTCGCCAACCAATCCGCACTCAGTAGCAGTAATGTTAGCGTCCTGCTGCCCAAAACCTGTTTACTGTATAAAAAGGAAACATACAGGTGAGATTTCTTTGCTGTTTTGTGAAATCCATCCTTCTACTTTCTCAAATTAAAGGAAAGTTCTGGTTCAGTGATTAGAAACTATTTTAACTTTTCGTTTTTAACCGTTTAGCTCCATTCACTCCCTTCACTGAGGACTCGCTCATGGGCGCCCTCTGAAAAACACTACCAAAAAGGAAGCAGTGTTAGATGGGAAATCAGGATCACAATAATGATGTAACGATCAGGAAATCTGCGCACAGTTGTGGGTCAGTGTTACTGAAGCAGCTCCAAAGCACTAACTGACCCTCTAAACACACAGAGGCACTTTATTCAACACTGGAAGCCAATCAAACAGCCATTAACACCCACCTGATACTCTGCGGTTGGATTTAGTGGGAGGCGGCGCTGAGGAGAGGGGGAGAGAGAGAGAGAGAGAGAGAGAGAGAGAGAGAAAGAGGATGAGTTCACATGATGAGTTCATTGTTCCTCTTGATGGTGATCTCAGTCCTTCTAACGAGTGACTTTAGCTACTTTAAAGGACTCTTATCATGGAAAAACTGAAATTTTCTCACTTTTTCAAAATAAGAGTGTGATGTTGTATGTAAACACTGCTGAAGCTAAAACATACTCCCCACTCCATACAGGCCATATATGGAAACTAAACTGCAAAAACAGCCCGTTTTGAATTCACTGTTCTGTGATGTCACAAAAAACCAACACATTTACATATATGTGTCTATTCAGTCTATAGCAGTTTAGCTCCGCCCACTCACACTGAAGTTATAAGGAGTGTTTCAGGAGTGCCCAGACTGCTTTTTTAATGAGGCACAGCCAATCAGAACAGAGCTCATTTACATATCCTCACTGGCAAAAGACAAACGTATCCCCCCAAAAAAGTAACTTTAATTGAGAAGGCAAAATATTTGTAACTTTGAATGCAAGATAATATAAAGTATTTTAATTCTGAGTGATTTTAGAGCATTTTCATCATGAAACGTCCAAATAATGTAAATGAAATAAATGTCATGCTCAAATAATGTAAAAAATAAAACTAATAAAAATAGACAAAAAATGGAGATACATGTTTTTTTTGGACAGCCTTAAAGGCCCAGTAACAAAAACCGCCTGTTTAATTCTGCGGGATATGAAAGGTTGGAAAATCATCAAGTAAAAATCAATTTTGACTTATTTTGGTACATAAACAGACACAAGTGTTGTTAATGGTCCTCATTAAGAAAAATAAACTACTGAAAAATGTAGGATCTTTAAGCTGCACCCATTGCTGCCAATCACACAGCTTGTATAATCTCCATATAAAAGCACCGACCAATAGAATGGAGCTCTGGAGCAGCTGCACATGAGCCTAAGGTCTCGAGGCCCAATGCTAAGTGTGGGCTAGAGGGGTATAAAACCCCTCACCATTGGGCTGTGGAGCAGTGGAGCTGTGTTCTCTGGAGTGATGAAGCTCCATTTGGGATGAGTTGGAGTGTCCAGAACTGACCATCCAACATCAGTACCTGACCTCACTAATGCTCAATCAAATCCTCACAGCAATGTTTAACATTAGGTGTAAAGCCTTCCCAGAGGAGTAAAAGCTGTTAAAGGCACTTTTGACCTACGTTTGAATGTGAAATCGTCTGGGAAGTCATCATCTTCCTCGTCTTCCTCGTCCTCCTCGTCCTCCTCTTCCTCACTGGACTCTGTGGGTGTTGTGTCTTTATCAAAGGCCACTCCTCTCTGAACTGGAGACCTGCTGGTGTTGCGGCAGCTGATCTCAGCATTGCGGCGGTTCCCCTCTGCTGTATGATGGAGTGATAATGATAATTATTGATTTATCATATTTGAACAGTTTTCGATATCGATAACGCTCGTTTGAGGTACTTTTGATAAAAATGATAACAATGTTTTATTCCTCAGCTTGTACTTCATACAGTTGATCCAGACTTCCTCACAAATGTCTTCTAGTTTAGCTACTCAAATTTAACCTAATGAGAAACTGTAGAACAGACATTTTTACAGTTTATATACTCTAAATGTAGGTATTGTGATATAAACTGAGTCTGTCCTACAGTTTCTCATTAGGCTGAATGAATAACCGACTCTAAATGTAGGTATTGTGATATAAACTGAGTCTGTTCTACAGTTTCTCATTAGGCTGAATGAATAACTGACTCTAAATGTAGGTATTGTGATATAAACGGAGTGATATAAACTAAAAAGGGCCCTGAATTGGAGCAAAACCATGTCAGAACATGAGGAGATACCAATCTCTGTGGTAGAGGTCTGCGTGGGACTGTTTTTTCAGTCCTACTCCCACCCACTCCTGCAAGATTTCATCCCACTCCTGCAGAAAATCAGAATCATTTGTCCCGCTCCCGCCCGCACAGCTCCATCAAGGTGAACTGACAACTAATGCTCCACACAGTCTGTTCACGAACATGTTATACTCTGCTGCAACACAGCAGTCGTGGTCATCAGGCTCACTGTGAGTAACTTCAAACGCCACTTATTCACCATCGAAACACAAAGCAGGAATTAAACCACAGAGCGGTTATTGTTGGTGTTTTGCTGGGCAGCTGTGGTCGTCGGACTGAAGACTCATCTGTCTCTGTAAGATAAGAGAATCTGCCTGTTGTTGATGTGATCAGCTGCTTCACAGCTCTTTAGAAAGACTTAATTCATGTTAACTGTTTCCTGTTATCATTTTATATTGCTTGTACATTATTTAGTGATCCTTCTACTTTATTTAGGCTGTTTATTAATTTGCGGGATTTCTCTTCATGCGTGCTTTGTCCCGTTCCCGCCTGCAGTGGGCTGGTTTCCCACCCACTCCCACGCTTTTTGTTTTCTTAAAGTAAAAGTGAAATCATAATTCATGCTTCTTCTGTAATGTGACATATTTATGAGTGAAACTGCCAGGGTCTCTGAGCTTTTCCTCTCCATGATAAGTGAGGGAAACTGTATCATCGCCCTGATTGCAGGAGGATAGTGGGCCACTGTTGGTCCACTGATGGCAAAGCTGGTGGTCCACTGGTGTTTTGCTTAGCGTTTTCTGGGTGGCCCACCAGTGTTTAGGCAGACTATTAGACAAAATTCCACTCATCACTCATTTTTTACTCTCAGTCCAGTTTACTTATTTTTCCTTCCTTCCTTTCTTTAGTTAAACTCTGTAAATTAGTCAATAATTTTAATCCAGCTCAGCATCAGCAACAACACTTTCCTTAAAATCATGTTATATCAGGTCTAGTCATTACTTTTTTTCTCTCTCAGGTATTAGTAATATTTGTCTTAGTTTATTTTCCAAAATAAAAGTCTCTGTGCATTTAAAATCTGTTTGAAGAGATTGAAAACTAGCTAGCGCTTTTATGCAGGGCAGTAATCTGGGTGGTCCGATGGTAAACCAGCAGTGGCAAACAGTCAGTGGGGTGCCACCTTATCAAGCCAGCGGACCGATATATGCTCATTGTCTGGGTTAATATTATTTTGCCCCACCCACTTGTGCATGACGACATCTTTAAAAAAGCAGATGTTTTAGAGGCGGGGCTAAGGTCATGACATTTGATTATTATTATATTATATTATATGCTAATAATATGATAAATCATGCTAATTATGACACGAGCTAACAAAGTAATTAAATTTGATTTTAGTTTGACTTTAAATAAGATGCTTTTCTTTCTGGGTTTAAAAAACGGTTAAGATTTAAAATCAAACATTAAAATCATCCAAAAACTACCCCTCATATTGAGATGCTGGCCTTGAGGTGCAGCCCCTACCTTCAGCGTTTCTCTGCTCCTTCAGGCGGGTGAAATACTGCACCGCAAACTCCAGGAGGTCAGACGGCCTCTGCTTCAAGACCTCCACCGTGTAGCCCTTCAGCAGATCGGTCAAACCAGCCGGAATCTCCACACTCATACTGACGCTGGAGCCGAGCAAACTTTCAAAATGCAAGATCTGAACACAAACTTCATGAGAATTTCAGTAACGCCAAAGCTGCTGGAGCGGCAGATGAAAGAGAGAAATAAATAAAAAAAAACATAAAATCTGAGCTGGCAGGATAAAAAAAGTGTTCACAGCACAGAAAAGCCCAGTAAATCCTCTGATAGGCTTTACAGGAACAGCAGCCAGCAGAAAATGATGCTCCAGCGAGTAACCGAGTGAGGACACAGCATTACCAACCAGACCAGCGTCCACAATCACGTCCCATCGATGGACTAGATCAATAACTACTACAGTAGTGTGGACACCCTCAGCACAAGCAGGACATGTCAGTTAAAACAACAACAAAGATAAAAAAAAAACAGGACATTTGAACTGTTCACAGTGGTGGTGATAGGAACCAGATGTCCACCTCTAAAAGCTCCCTCACAGAAAGTTCCTACATGAAATGGTTATGAATTCACTGCCTGATGACTGAGACACTGTTTTATGATAGTTTAGAGAACTTAAACTCCATTCATGGTGGAGGGATACATGCAGGGCGCTGTGAGGCAAAATAGTCCCCAAAGAAAACTGATTATTTCAGATTTTCCACTATTTTCCATCATCAACATTCCATATAAACTCAGAAGACTCGTGTAGGTTCACTGGTGGTTCTGGATAGTAAATAAAATGTCTATATTGGTGTTGTAGTCATGGCGACCCCTGGTTCCGATCACCACCACTGTAAAGACATCTGTGTAAAAGTAGGTAGGTACAGCCGAGCTGCTCTCCCATTGGTTAGGACTTCAGGAGCTGCACTGAAGGCCTCACACAGTAGATTAACTACCAACATAATTAGGAAGTGACAGAAGAATCAACCAATCAATTTTGTAGTCCTTCTGGAAGTTCTAGGTATGTCCCTGACTGTGAATACGAGCCATAGTCAGAGCAGCGTCCCGGTTAGTTGTTAGGAATGTTAAACAGTGGCGGCAGCTCTATGTAGAACTCTTTACTGAAAGAGTGACTGTAACACTGAAACATACAAGCTCAGATATATGATAATGACTGTTACAAGCTTCAGATGAAAACATCTGAAGTGTCTTTTACAAGCTTTTAATCTAGAACAGTCAAAAAACCTTCACATGCACCAGCATTAGCTTAGCGCTAACATGCTGTTACAAACCCCTACGGGGTGCTAGCATTGTTGTAGAGGTGTTTTGTCATGTATTGCTCCCCCTCCACAGTGAAATGACCTGTATGGATCTTATTCTCTCATGGACTCTGTGGATCAGGCCGGACTGGACTGAACTTGACCGTGTTGACTGCCTCCATATTCAGGGTCGCTGTGTAATGGAAAATATTGATCGTGGCCGAGATCTGTTCCTCTTCTCTAGATTGGATTTCAGATCGGCGACTGGGTGAAGTTCACAGCCTGCTGCGCTGCAGTGGATCAGGTTTTGTCTAAAAAAATGCCTTCATCAACTCATCGACTGCACAAAGCCACAGATCTGGTTTGTTGTGCTGGTTGTTGTGCAGCAGATTTGTATTGATTGCCCCACATGTTTACACAAACTTGACTGCAATAACACATTTAGATCAGAATTGAAGTGCTGGGAGGATCAGTCTTCGTCTTGGAGGACAAAATGGACAAACGTATGGACCAAATTCATGCTTCACTGCTGCTGTCAGGGATATTTCTCCACTATAAATGAAAAAAGCAGTGCTTTAGCACCTCTGGACCACCAGGAAGATGCCAAAGTCTGTAGTATGTAGTAGTAAAAAAAGTTTACTTAAAGTTGATTTTATTAAGTAAACTTAAGTAAAGTTTAAGTATATTTCCAAAGTATACTTTATGTAGTAAGTATACTTATATCAATGTACTAGTAGTTTACTTGTAAGTGTGCTATTTCAGTACTTCTTGGGACTAAATTGGCCCACTTTGTAGTTTATAAAATATACCACAAATAAAATTACATATATATCCAGCAGTCTGACTGCATGTCTTTGGACTGTGGGAGAAAACCCACACAGATACAGGGAGAACACAGAAACTCCACACAGCCCCTGGTCGCCCAGCCGGGGAATCAAACCCAGGCCCTTCTTGCTGTGAGGCAACAGCAATACCCACTATAAGTAAGTAAGTAAGTAAGTAAGTAAGTAATGTTTGTTTATATAGCGCTTTTTACAACCGGTGTTGTCACAAAGCAGCTTTACAAGGAAATGAGCATTAAAAAGAAAGGAAATCCAGGTCCGAGCCCCCATGAGCGTCGCCAGTGGCGACAGTGGCAAGGAAAAACTCCCTAGGGAAACAGGAAGAAACCTTGAGAGGAACCAAGACTCAGAAGGGGAACCCATCTTCCTCTGGTTGACACCGGATAGTAAAACATTGTTATTAACATTGCTATAACCCACCTGTTACTTTATACTTACTTACACTCTTCTTGAGTACATCTTTCTGTACACTTGTAACTATAAGTCAAGTACACTTAAGTATAATTTTGTCTAGTATATCTCTGATAAGTACATAAAAGTATACTGAAACCAGACCCACTTACTTTAGTTTAACAGAAGTAAACGAATAGCACACTTGAACAAACTTCCTTCATCGGTTCACGTTCTTTACATTAGCATCGTGTATGCGGTGCATAAAAAGCCAGATTTTGTTTGAAATGACACATTACAAATGAAATGCCTTAGTAAGTATTACACTCTCTTAAACTGCAGTTTACGTGGTCTTAGATTTCACAACACAGACATTTTGGTAATACAAATTTGGTTTATCATCACAAATAAAGGGAAACTTTATTTTTAACTCAAATTAAACATGCAGTCATCACTAAATCTGTTGTAAGCATGTCTACATGCCTTTTACAGCAGTGCTGCAGCCTCTCCAGAGCGAGATTATCCTCTTTACAGATGAGTAACCCCCCTTCTGATGATGTCACCTGAAGGTGGGAGGAGCTTTTGCAAAACTATGAGTGTTTTGGGGGGTGGGGGGGGGTGCGTAAGAGCAGACTGTTTTAAAATGTTTAAAATGTTTGTTTTTCCTGCTGGCTGTCTAATGCAGATCACTAACATTACTGTTTGACAGCCAAACATCACATCGGTATTTTTAGCCTTTACGCAAACAGTCAGACTTTCTTTATCACAGTTTTGGGGGGGATTCCCAGTGGACATATATCGTATTTGCATAATGCATGCTGGGTATTACAGTGACATATATATTATGTATATATTATATATATTATGTATATATGACATATATGCTAGTTTGATGCCTCCACTTGCAAAGTAACTGTATTTACATATATTTTCCAATATGTGTCAAGTTTGTATTATATTTACATATATATAAATGTTAAAAATTGACATTATTACACTTTTCTTGTACATATGTGAATATATTTCAATATACTGATATTTGCATATATTGGCATGTATTTAAATATTCAAAAATGGCAGTTAAATATATTTAGCACATATATTTAACACATCACATATGAAGCACTGCATGTTTATTTTTATTATGAGCACATATTTACAGATTTTTCTTCCATATGGGCTCCTTTAAGATACATCCGGAGGTGGAAAAATAAACTTTAAAAGAATTATCATTAACTTTCCTGCAGACACTCTGACACTGATCTCCCTGATTAGAATGAATGAATTAAACGACTGTTGAAATAAACGCTGCTACTGTTTTTAGCTTTATGCTAATGTTCTTCAGTCCATGTTTCTAGATATCAGTGAGTCATACAGAGTCAGAAACCACACAATCAAGTCTATTAGAGACACTGAACACCTCCACACAGTGACAGTTCAAGTATGGTAATTTAGCACCATGCTAATTGTTAATACTATAGGTTTCCATTTATTGTTAGCTGCATTAGCCTCATAGCAGCATCGCTAAAACTACAGAAGCGAACTTGTCTTTGCTGACTGACTACATTTGCGCAGCTACATGAGCTGGGCAGGCCGTACTCATCTGGACCCTGCTGTCATGCTGTGGACGCGATGCTCCTCTGATGTGCCCTGGAGGGTCTGAAGCAGATTCATCCACAGCTCACTGCACTGCAGTCAATCAATCTCCACCCAACACGTCTCAAATCCTAAACAATCTGTTTTATTGTACATGATGGAACAAAAATAACAACATGCCTGAGTTATCTACCAAACGAGGAACAACAAAGGCACGAGCCAGAGGAAAATTAATAATAATTAACAAACTGAGCTGCACATGTCAAAACAGTTATTCTGCATTGATGACGTTCAGTCCGTGTTATGGATTTTGGTTATTCGGCTGTGAATCTGACGATGTGACGTGACCATCATGTGGACGATGCACCGTAATGCACTTTTGGATGAAACAAGGCTGATTCAACTAAAACAAACACATCAGAATGGCATACAGAAAACTGCGTGTGGTTCTGTACATGTACTTAAAGGAACACTTCAGCATTTTTGAACCTGACCTCTATCTGCTGCGCCTGTAGAGTACGATCGATTACCACCAACAATAATTTCAATACGTTTTCCTGAACTGGGAAAAGTCCAGAAAACCTGCTGACCCGAGACTCACTTATAATAGAAGTCAATGGGCACCTGCAGGAAACGTTCAGGTGAAACATATTTTTGTTGACATTTTAATGAGCCAAACAAGCTGTACAATTGTCTTTTTTAGAGATGAGACTATTTTGAACAGTGAAGAATTTAATTATCATCATAGTGGTGTGGGCGGAGTCTTAACAGGCTCCGCCTAAATCATGGAAAACCTTTAAGAAAAGTAAAAGAAAGTGCTGTAAGTAAAGAAGCAAACGTCAGATACCAAACATGCCCACATTTGTTTAAAGTAACCAAAACTGCTAAAATTAAAAAATTCTGGTACAAAAGTAACTTTTACTAAAAGAATTTTTTTTAAACCGTGTTAGTTGGTTAACCTTCATTAGAACAGTTTTGCTCAGACACTCCGTCACCTGTAGGAACAGTTGTAGCCATAAATTCACATTGTTTTGTCACATATTTCAAAACATATTCAACGTATTCAGCATCTGCCCATTGACTTCCATTATAAATGAGTTTCTGGTTAGTTTTCAGCTCTTTTCTAAGTTCAGGGAAGCACGGTGAGATTATCGTCTGTGGTAATCGATCACACATCACAGATAATGCAAACAGAGGTCAGTGTGAAAAATGCTGAAGTGTTCCTTTAACAGTGAGTTCTTGCTGAGAGGTGTCTCCTCTTACGATCAGAGGTGGAGAAACAACAGAAGCGTGTTTTTCCCTGAAGAGCAGAGACTG